>NC_086285.1:102706532-103019693 GCF_963924245.1 Chroicocephalus ridibundus
CACCCTTCTTTTGTTGTTGAGCGTGATGTCGTATGGTACAAAACATCCGTTTGGTCACTTTGGGTCAGCTGTCCCAGCTGTGTCCCCTGCCAGCCTCTTGCCCACCCCCAGCCCCACGTGCTCAGGGGCCAGAGCGAGAAGCCGAGAAAGCCTTGAGGCTGTGCGAGCTCCCTTCAGCAACAGCCAAAACACCAGTGTGTCATCAACACAGCCAGCCCGGATCAGGGCATTACCAAGTTGTTTTATACCCAGTAGTCATAAAATGTGGTTTAGCTTCTTTCTAACCCTTCAGGGTTTTTTTTCCTCTGTTTAGACATGGGAGAGAGCTCTGCGTATCTGTGTATTATCTCTTTGACCCAGTGCCATTGACAAAGCTTCTGCTGATCTTCCTGCATTGGCTTGTTTCTGTGATGAATACTTTTCTCCTTTCGAGAAACCTGACATAAGAAGCGTATTTAGATGTCTCTGAGGATCATTTTTCAGTGCAGTATATCCCAGCAAATCTCTCTAGGTGCCTCTGAAGCTTCACCCTTAAGCCTCTGCTTTATTATTCTGTGTTCCTTTATTCGCTATGAGATTTTAAGGGTATGCTATTCCTGGTTGAGATTTTTTTAATGAGTATCATACAGCCGTTTATAATTGTTTATGTATATTCCTTTTCAAGATGCCAGTGATCAAAGAGAAGACATTTACATTGGAAACCACATACCTTGTTCAGAAAGCTTCAACGGCTACTGTATACATGGAAAATGTGAATTCATTTATTCCACTCAGAAGGCTTCCTGCCGGTAAGTCCTGCATGCCTGCAAAACGTGCTCGAAATTGCTGCAGAGCTTAATCAAAATGCTCTCTAGCCATAATTACAGCATGTGTCAGTCTGCCATTGCCTCCGCAGCAGCCCCGGAGCCGTGTCCCCATGCTGTGGGCAGCTCCCAGCTGCTCCAGTCATGCGGGAGACAGAGGAGAGGCGCCATCGCTCAGGTAGTTCAGAAGCTGAATCCCTCTGAGGACCATGGCCTCAGTGTTGTCTCCTTATTTTCAGCTGCTAAATCCTACCTAGAGGGGAAAAAAAAACCAACCCAAAACTCAAAAAACCTGCCTTTGTCTTGCATGGCTTCTCTGTGTGACTGCTCTTTCCCCATTGACCCCTCACTCTGTTCTTACGCTCCCTGTACCTTTTATTGCTCTTGTCATAAACTGTCTCTAGAGTATCAATATCTTATTTTTAACATTTATGGCCCTTTTTCAGAATAATAGGCTTCATCTAGAGAGTATCAAATTGCAAAATATTCTTTGGGCCAAATTTTTTGTCTATGGTATAATCTAGCAGATCAGTACACTCAGTATAAAGCCACTCAGTTTTTCCCAGGAAATCTGAATGTTTCATTTTATTTCCTTAGCTCCCAGACAATTTTTTTCTTTGCATTTCACCAGCTAAATTCTGCCTCCGTTCCTTGTTTTGTTTTTTTTAAATAAAAATAATTTGAAAAGTTGTTTATAGAAAAAGGCCACTTCTTCTTAATAACATGGAGCGCCCTGGTTATTATGAGGTTTCAGTCCTGAACTTTTATCTTGCAGGCTTGTACTTTCAGATTAATGTGGCTGAAGGTGCTATAACTCTTTGCTTTCCTTTACTTTGGAAACTTTGGCTGTAAATCCATTAGATACTATCACATTTTCTCCCTTGATCTTTATGGATCGAGGATATTTAGGGTTTTTTCCACTGCCGAGATTTAAGGGTTTCCAGACTGATCAGGGAGCAGGAAGCCCAAAAGGCCGAGTGAGTGTGGTTGTCAACACAAGCATCTGAAAGCTTATATTATTCCTTTTCCCATCTGAGACTCTTTCTTGTTTATTTTCACCTTTCCAATAGGACTTACTGATAATACTGTATTAGTGCTATATTATCTTGCTATATATTAATGCAGCAGAATGCTTTACTAGTTTAAGGCAGCTTAAAGTAGGGCCTAGTACTTCATCCCACCAATATAGTTCCTAACACAAGCACTTCTTTGCAGGGATTCAGTACTCCTGCATCTCCATCCAACATTTCTAAGAAATAATTTCCTGTCGCTTCAGTGTTTCTGAGGAAACATCTTTGAATTACACGTTCCTCCTCTGCTTTGTTTTGCCTCCTCTGCTTTAAAGCAATTCTCACCTTGATGACACTTTGACTGTTACCTTCTTTAATGAAAACAAAAGCAAAGTAACAATAAGAATTCGGTCCTCTTCACTAGCAAGGAGTCCTCTTCCTTATTGTTTCTTTGTGCGTGATTGATTACCAACGTGTTCCCCATCCTCTTCCTTCTTGTATACTAATAGCTTTTTCTTTTGGTACCCTTCCTAGCCATTACCAAGCTTACCTACAGTACATGAGGGCTTTTCTTTAATAACTCTGCTCTTACTGGAACTTGTTTCATGCCTGAACCCAAACTCCTTAGACAGCAGCTCATGGCTGGAGAAAGCAGAGTCACAAGATTATGCACATGCAAACCCCCGCTGTTATCCCTGCCTGCAAAGGGGGATTAGGAGTTGCATTAGCAGTTGTAGGAAGGTCTGTGGAGTAATTATTTCGTCGCTCCAAACAGAATTAATTCCTACCCTAGCACAATGCTTTTGGATGGATGAGACCGATTCTGTACTGCATTCAGACTTATCTGATCCAGTTTACAAAAGGATTGTTTCTCTGCCTGCATGTGAGTATTTCTTCTCCAGCTTTCTACTATAGAGCTGGAGGCCAATTGTATGATTCTGTTGCCCTTAATGGTACATTCGCATCAGTCGGTTTTAAAGGATAACTGTACAGGGAACTTGCTGAGGGATGTAAGCAGTGGGCTTTGATTCTGCAGACTTCAGCTCAGTGTCTTGGGTGGCTCTTGCCTTTCCTTGTTGTGTTTCTGCCTCTCTTGCCTTGTGACATGAATTCCTCCAGAGCGTGTTTCCACTGCCACCTTCACCACTGGCACATCTTGCATTCCCTGAACAGGTGGCACTGATGAGGAGCAGCCTCTGCTGAGTTTCTCACTGAGCTAATTGCTGCTTTGCTCAGCCAAGGTACCATTTAGAGCAGCTGCTTCTCTTCTGTCTCCAGCCATTTATCCCCCACACCTGGTGAATTTTTATGGATTCTTCCATGAACCCTCACTTGAACAGGTGTGAGCCACTGGGTTGTCTAACCCGACCTCTGTCAAATTTTGGTTTGGTGAAAAGGCAGGAGGGTCTTTAATGCTCATCCAAAAAATTTTGCGGGATTCCACTTTCGTAGGCTTCAGCTTGAAAAAGGATCTTCCTTCCCCCCCATTTTTGAAGTTTTTTTTTCCCCTCTTTGTTATTCCTGTCCCTATTGTCCCTATTGTCCCTACTGACATTGCAGCTGAGTGAGCGTCGTCATTTTGTGTTCTTCTTTGTGTTTCATTTAACCTTGTCTATTTGTTTCACCTAGTTGCTATGTTCTTCCTAAATATCAGCCCAATTTAATAACGACCTCACATGTTTCCTTTGCCAAATCAGGGCCTTCACCATGCTGGTGTGTTTTCAGAGTGACCTTATCCAGGAAAGCAGAGCATGTCTGCTCCATCTCTTCTCTTGCCACAGGAATCCAAACCACTCCCCAACCCAAGCGTTACCACACCTCTGCCTTCTCACCAGCTCTTTCTCAGCTGGAGTCACCTTGGACTCCTTGCTTCATCTGCAAAATGACTGACTGGGCTGTTATCAAATCACAGATTCCATGAAATATTCCTTTTCTTTTTCAGGTGTGAATCAGGATATACTGGACAGCACTGTGAAAAGACAGACTTTAGTATTCTTTATGTTGTCCCAAGTAGACAAAAGCTTACGCATGTCCTTATTGCAGCAATAATTGGAGCTGTACAGATTGCCATTATAGTTGCAATTGTCATGTGCATAACAAGGTAGGTAAACACAAAAACAGTGGAAAATTACGCATTGTATGGATTTACTTTTTCAGTATTTAAATGTTTGACCCCCCCAAATTTTATGTGCTTTAACATATATCCTGAATACCGTCATAAAAAAATATGAAATGTCCGAAGTGGAAGGATGATGTAACACCCTATTGCTTTTTTTTTTTCCCCCTTACAAAGCACACATTTATTTAAATTCACAAACCACCAGTAACCACTCTGAATCCCCAGACCAAACACCCAGCAGAACAGATCAGTCTTGAAACACATCCAAAAGGTCAGGTACTGTGTGAGACCTTCACTGGAGTTGTTCAAGCATTGCTGATATCTTGTAGAAGCTGTGATTCCCCTCTTCCTGCCCAGTAAAACCAGAGAGGTTGACAAGATGCTGTTCCCCTGCAGTACCACTGTAAATGGTGTTACACAGAGAGAGAAGTATCCCTCACGCTATAGATACTTTCTGAAAACTCATGTGCAGCTAGTCCCATTATTCCGCACTCTTCATGGGAACCTATTTTATGAAGTGTAAAGATGCACAATCATAGAGTTCAGGTTTCTGGGCTACCTCCGACTCTCGCCCTGTATGAAAACTGAGATGAGAGCCATGGATTCTTTTTTACGACAAGGGATTCAATTTGCTCGTCAAGGACTTGAACCCAAGGAGGACTGAGGGCTCTGGGCTAGATTAAGGATGACTTAGCTACCTTATAGGTGCATGAAGTGTTTAAGTCCTACACTTGGGCATCCATGCTACATTTTGCCTTTTCCTCCTCAACTCATCCTTCACTTTTTCAGCTCCAGTTAAATTGGGCCATAAAACTTTGTGCTACTGCATTAGTGCATGGCTTTCCAAGCTCGGTGATGTAGAAAGACACCCCTATGAACAAACAGCATAGGCTTCCTTCCTTACCTATCTCCTAAGGTTCAACATAGTTGAACATGTTGAACATATCTAACACCTCCTGCACATGTAAAAAAGTTATTTGGCTCATGCAATTGATCTCATCCCTTTTTTTTGCCCAACACCCTTCTGGCCAAAGCAGTGGCGTGGATGGCTGTGGTTCAGCAGCCTTCCTCTTTCAGCCTCACTGACACCGTTCCCCACCTCATGGTCTCTCAGGAACAGTCTGTCTTGCATTTCCTGCTGTCTGACAGGCTGAGAATGTCCCGGACCATTCACAGTTGCTGGCTTTTGTGAATCCTTTCCTAGTTGTGTGTCCATCCCCAAGAAAGGGATCTCCTGAGGGCACCCCACAGAGAGTCCAGGGTGGACTCTGTTTCAGGGGCACCAGGAGGCCCAGCACTTCAAAAGGCTGATTGATCCAGCCTTAGCACCCACCAGATTTTAAGTATGAAATATGTATAAAGTAAATCCAATGCAATTATTCACCATGGTATGTCTTTTGCTGGATCAAAGGCTGAAGCTCGTAGCGTGTTGCTGGTTTTGGTCTCAAGTTCAAGCAGAACTCCCTTCTGAGTCACCTGGGGTCCCACGGACATCCCCAGGTGACAGTCTGGTACCAAACAGCATCCCCCCAGTCAGCACACCTCATAAACTCCTTGCTATTGTTAAGTACAAGAAATTAAGTCAATGTGTTATTGCTAGGCTTAATTTTATGCAGCATATATAAAATCAGCCCTCCTTTTTCCCTCTTTCTTTCTTTCTTTGTCTCTTTTTTTTAACAGAAAATGCCCCAAAAACAATAGAGGACGTCGGCAGAAGCAAAACCTAGGCCATTTTACTTCAGATACATCATCCAGAATGGTTTAACTTAGTGATTTTTATACCTACATTGACCATGTGATGTACATTTTTATTATATCTTTTTTTAAAGAATGGAAATATTTATTTCAGAGGCCTTATTTTTGAACATTTTTAGTGTAACAATGTTGGTCTATATTCTGAAAGCATCAGACCTAACAGCTATGGACTGTTTTAGTATCTTTACTTTTATGTTTTTGAATACAGTAGTTCATTTTCTGTATCTGTATCACATGGTTATATAATAGACTTGTGCTTTATCCATGGAATGTAATATTTTTGGGAACACAGATTTATTCCACCAATGGTTGTAGATTTAAAAAAAAAACAAAACAAAACAACAAACCAACAAAAAAGTCCACATTACCTAGCAAACAAGGCATGAACTAAAGGTAAAAATGTTTACAGCTTACTTTTCTTATGAGAAACTAGAAAACACTGTGTTTAAATACCGTAGATATTTAAATGTTTTTGGAAGTTAGTAACTGATTTTTTAGACACTGCCTATCGCATGAACTGTGAAGCTGTGTGCTGTGTGTAGTTGTAACATATTTATAAAACGTGTGGACTGGGTCTAAGCACTGCCATCTTCATAAATAATTCCAACAATTTATTTTTAAAGAGGAAAATTATAAATTTCATAATTTGGGAAGTTACCTGGTGGAGCAGATGGCACAGGTGCAAAAGAAGTAGGTCTTAGTAGATTTAGGTATTGTAAAAATTGGTGTTGGATAATCCAAGACAAATAATTGGAATAAAGCCTACTTTATCACTGTCAAAGCTGTTTTAATACTTCTTAAACTTTTTTAAAGAAAATACATGTTTTGACACCTACGATACGGATTGTATAGTGTTTGTGATGAAAATAAAAAAAAAATAATAAAAGCGAATGAATTACTAGTGCTCTTGTACAGAGTATTTTCAAGAGCTAAAGAAGTCCATCCAAATTAGTCTGCTGGTCATAGTTATATTAATAGACTGTTAGTTGTCGTTTGGAAGATCCCGAGGTAAAAGTGTGACTAGGATGTGTTCAGCTGTTTTAACATGTAGTTTAGGCTATCAAAGTTTTGCATGCAGGATTTACTAATTTGTTCAATAAAGAAAAAAATAATAATGCTTTCAACATTTTGAACTGGAAAAGCATGTCACAATACAACGTTTTCACTATATCGCCTCTGGTTTAGTGTGTTTATTTGTTACCCCATGTGGTAATTGCAGCAAGCTGAAGACCTGAAGTTGTTTTGCTGGAAAAAAACAACTGCGTTCGTTTTCCTGACGGCTCTTTGAATTCCCTCGGAGGAAAGCACTCCACTAACGCGAAAACAAAAGTAGATCGTTCAAAATATGCAAGTTTGCTTTCCTGCTTAATTAGTAAGTTACTTAACTTTCCTGGATTAACGCTAATAACTTCATCAGTACAGAAGCGTGACCCTTTAAATGTGTGTTCCTTTCCAGACACTGCTTCCTAATTTTAGGGGTGTCATGTTGCTGAAAGTATCCGAACAATCATGTGTGGATATTTTGTAGTCAGAAGTATTTGACCCAGCTCCAGGAGGGGAGTTTCACGCCCCACTTCGAGCATCGCCGGAGCCAGCTGTCGCCCTGGCTCCCAGCAGCAGCGCCAGAATCGTCCTGGCAGGATCACCCAAACTTCGCCTGCTGCCCACCCGGCCGAAGGCAGGCAAAATGGATCGCCGCGAAATCACCCCGGAGGCTGACAAAACCCACCAAAATCGTCTCTCCAGCGTCACCGAGGAGGAGGAAGAACAAGACGCGGCTTACACCATCGTGACGGTCCTGGACAAAGTGGCCAACATTGTGGACAGCGTGCAGGCCAGCCAGAAAAGGATAGAGGAGAGGCACCGGGAGATGGAGAACGCCGTCAAGACCATACAGATCGACATTTTAAAGCTTGCCCAGGCTCACGGCAATACCGGCTACACGGTGAACAAGTTACTGGAGAAAACCCGCAAAGTCAGCTCCACCGTGAAGGAGGTGCGGGCACGCGTGGAGAGGCAGAGCGCCAGCGTGCGGAAGGTGGAAGCCAAACAAGAGGAGATGCTGAAGAAAAACAAATTCCGGGTCGTAAT
This sequence comes from Chroicocephalus ridibundus, assembly GCF_963924245.1. Lineage (NCBI taxonomy): Eukaryota > Metazoa > Chordata > Aves > Charadriiformes > Laridae > Chroicocephalus > Chroicocephalus ridibundus. Next base: position 102,714,311 of record NC_086285.1, read on the forward strand.
CTACCAGGTAACCGCAAACCTAATTTCTCGTAGCGCTGTCGTTGTGCCACCTCCTTGGTGGCTGCTGGCAGGCGTCGCTTAATGAACCAAAAGAGGCAGTCTGTCCAACATGAGAGTTATTTTATGCTTTCTTTAACACTGAGTTGCGCTCCGCAGAGCCTTTCAGCGTGAACCTACTGGCGGCGGCACACACGGTCTATTATTAGTGTTGGTAGGTTTCTGAGCCAGTCGGGTAAGATTAACTGCAGATCAGCAAGGACTATTTGTTGCCTGTCCGAAAGGTAATATGAGGCTGTCCCTGTAAATCTTGTCATAGAAACCATGCCTGACATTCATCCCTGTTATTTTTTTCACCATATTAGGTAGAAGTCCAAATAGCAAAAGTGCTTGCAGGCTTCCTAGAATACAGACTTTCCTCTAACACTAATGTTAAAACGTATGGTTTATTTAACTTGCTGCATTGCCCGGGCTTTCATAGTGCTGACAAATTGGGGCTTTTTTTCATTGTCTCAGTCTACAGCAGTATATGCACTAATTAAGCTCAGACCCACAAGCCCTTCATGAAGGCAAATAGTCCCTTGCACGCTCTCCTTTGGAAATGTTTTAACCCAACACTGTTCTTCCAACCACAGTGGGCAAGCAAATCATATGTTTTCTTTCCCTAACCTCATTCTAGAATGTTCATTGTTCTTATAAACAATTGTGTTTGAAGAGAAGTTTTGTGAAACGGCATGGTCTTGTCTACATCCATACAAGTAGACAGTGCAGGCAGCTCAGGGGGGTCCGTCGCTTGCTACCGAGTGCAGTGAAACCCACTTGTTTAACGGCCTGATCCTGCCATTTGCTGAAACCTCCCAGTTCCCCGAGTCAATAGAAAGTAAGAGCGTTTAATCTTTTGCCAGAAGCATAGTTTTCTCTTTCATACCAGCAAAGCTTCTTTCAACTGAGTCGTATTCATCATTAGGCGTTGAAAATAACCAGCCCTCGTCGGTAACACGATGTGCCCCCGTTGCCCAGCCTTACACCCTGGGCTCGCATCTGTTTGTACATAAATAGCATGTACATAAATAACTTGCAATGAATGGAGCTGTGTGTTTCACTGAGTTTATTCACCACCGTACACAGCTGACATTCTTCTGCATAATCTAGCTTTCTTAACTGCTTCATTTTCTACTGCTGGGAAAAAATAGCTAAAAAAAAAAAAAAAGGCTAAAAGCTGAAGGTAGGAAATGTTACCTCGTTAATGTTATGTTAGTACCTTACACAGCCAAATTGTGCCTCCCAGATTTTCTGACTGAATGACTTACTATGGATGCTCAGGAGAAAGCACAGACATAATTTGGCCTATTATTACAATTATTGCAAGCTGCACCATCATGATGGGACAGGAAACAGGCACTTTTGCTTTTTCCTTGCAAATCATTTCCCGGCTAGAGGTAATAAATATCTCTGACTCCCCTGGTTAATGGCATAATGCCACTTCATTGATGGGCCTTTACCATAATGAATGCAGCAGAATCAATGCTTTGGAAATGTGTTTTTTTTTAAAACAGTATTCAGTACATAATGTAAATTTTTCTCCTAGCAAGACACGAGTTGACGCTTATTTTAAAATGCAGTAAAATATGGTGAAAGTGCATTAACACACAGTAATAAAGAATAGCTGTTGCTATTTTCAGGTATTTCATGCAAAAGGTGGCTGTCACAATGCATACTTTCTCTAAGAATCACCTTCAGTAGGAGTTTCTGAACTCTCTGCTTGTTTTGCCAGACCCGAATGACCTGCACCCTGTTCTGTATGTTTAATTCTCAGTTGGTATTTTTCAGGAAGGGTATTTTTCAGCAATTTTGATTGCTCTCTTTCTAGCTTCCTCTTCCTACGGTAGCTGAGAACTGCCAGCAAGAATATGAATGACTTCCTGACTTCCTCTTTAAATTCCATCCTTTCTGTAAGGTAGATTGAAGAACCTTTTCCCTCTTGCACGGAGAAGGAGGAGCAGATATGCTGATCCCTCTAGGGTCTGACATTTAACACTTTTCTGGAGGAGAACTGCATTGCTCCACAAACGCTGGGACACGCTAGGTAGTCAAGAGTGCACTGAAGCTTTAGGGCACAGGTAGACTTGTGACAGTCTCTTTCACACAAGTGTAGTGATTTTCACACTGTTGATTTACACCAGTGTAAGCGTACTGCTGGAGTGCCAAGACCTGAATGACTGAAGCTTGGCTACGAGCAGTACTCTGTTAATAGCTACAGACTAATCAGCGTACTCCCTGCACTATATTTTACAAATGGGTATAACCAAGTTGTTTACTTGGTGGTTGTGACTGACAGCTCATCTGTAGTGAGATTTTTTTCTGATGAGCCATTTGGGACATTGTGATGGAGCCAATGACCTGTGTGTAGCCGGTGCTGAATGCCGACGTGGGTGACCACACGTGGGCCTTAGTTCTAACTTTTGCCAGAAGATCGGCATATGAGGAAAAAGGAAACACCAATTAAATCCTAAAGATTTTCTTTCAAGTGGATAGCTTTGATCTTATCTTTGATAGAAGGAGTAGGCAGGTTGAAAAGGATCATTGGCTGGAGGAGATTGTCCCAAGAGACCTCAGCCATGATGAAAAGAGTTGGCAATATCCTCGCATTAAAAAGAGACAAAGTGATTATCCATGAGCATAATGATTAAGGAAATGGAGAGCATTCATTTTTAAAAGGCCATATGGTTAAGGAAAAGATTTGGTAGCAGGCAGCTCTCCTCCCCAGGCTGACTGCATGATTAAAAATGCCGGGTTACTTCAGACTTTCTAGTGAGGTCTTTGACCTGGGAGTGCTACGTGCCCTAAGGGTATAGCAGGGAACGCAAAGGACACTATAAGTTGCACAGGTCACTGTTCACTTCTGTTCAGGTTAGTCTGAACAATCAGCTGTGAGAGCTATCATTTCTCTGCAGTCAAAGAGTGTCTAACAACTTAGCTCATTCTGACTAATTATTCAGAAATTAAAGAGGATTTTTCTTTTTTTTTAATCCTGAAATAACTTGTTCATTTGCTTTTCTGCATGTTCGGCAAGTGAGCATACAGGCACCAGAAAGTCCATGTTACAGTTCCTGGGCTCTTTTCTATTATTACTTTACGTAAGCGCCATAAACGAGTAACTACTTCCTATGAAGGGACGCAGGCAGTGGTTTCACTCACTGCTGTCTGATGTTTAAAATTAGTGGGCGGCCACAGTGGACGTGTCAGAAACCAAGTAAGGTTATGGCTTGACTGGTCTACACAGCCATGTCACAACCAATTTGTTTGCCCTGCGATTGCTCCACTGCACGCACGGGGCGAGGCTAGCAGAAGCAGCCTTCTGTATGCCACTCATAGTAAGCATAAACAAATTAAAATATAAGTGGCTTTTGCTGGCCACTGTCCATCTGCAGCAGAATGACTTGGAAAGTAAAAATGGTGACGTCAAGACAGGGACAATAATCTGAAAATCTGAAGTCGAAGCACTTCCAGCCAAAGTGGCAATAAAAGTCAGGCTGCCACGAGCTCAAGACACTCCAAAAGACCTGGTGCACGAACTCACCATCCATCAGCATGGAGTTTTAATTACAGCTATTCTGAGAAAAACCTGTGAGAGTAACCATGACATGAAAGACAGCAAATATAACAATTCTATTTAAAAAAAAAAAAGACAAAGGAAATTATCTGAACCCTTGCCATTCATCTGATGTCAGTCAGGCATAAGAATGGCAGGCTTAGAAGGGGCTCTGCAGAACAGAATCGTTCGTACTACGGAGTCAAATAGCTCATCGAGAGCAGATTGTGCTAGGTAACTCACATTTGGAGAGGTTTTAACCTTTCTCATATTTATGTACCTGATATGTTACCTCATAACAGATAATCTGGGAAAACAACAGCTGACAGTGGATTGTGTTGAAATGGGAAGTGAGGCTTGTGATGAGTTTCTGAAAGGGTTTGCTTCTAAGGCTGTCTTTGTCAACTGTGTAATATTTTCATTAAAGATCTTGGCACAGAAAAAGGTGTGGGTACTAATAAAATATGCTCAAAATGAGGAGCTGTCAGCCCAGAGAAGCAAATAGAGGCAAGAAACCAAATCATCTTCAGAGTTGGAGTAACCTAAGTGTACACAGTGTCAATTCCTGTACTTAGCAGAAGCCCTTGCTGTTAGTTTGTCTTCCGAGGCCCCACGGTTTGGATAGGACAGAAGACGGTGCATTAATTGCTCCCAAGATGACTGAGAGCCCACTTGATGTTGTGGCTCTTAAAAAAGCTATATGTGGGCAAGAAAGGCTTCAGGAAAGATAGTTCCAGAAGTGACAGAGAGACCCAGTGCCCTTGTCCAAAACACTCTGGAGTGCACCCAGACCACCACATAGAGCTCCCATTGCCTGTTGAAGTGGTCAAACTGAACAGGTTTGGAGAACAGCTAGCAGGACGATCAAAGCAATGGGGAGCCCTGGTACATGAGAGGAGACCAGGAGGTCCTAGCTTGGTTTAGTCCAGCAAGAAAAGAGGCTAAAAGAGGTTGTGGCTGTCATTTATACACATATTGGGCATGGATGAGGAACCCAGTAAAGACCATCAGCAAAAAGATAAAATGGGTGTAAACTGTCCATGAGTCATCTCAGGTCAGAAACGGATTCTTAGTCCTGGACTCATGAAGGTCTGGACAAAGCCTTCTGCTAGAACCCAGGAGGAGAGAAGAAAACCTAAATTGCCATTAAAGTGGAGTTTGAAAACTTACTGGAAAATAAGATGGCATGGGTTGACTCCCTGTGACAGCAGAGCACTGGCCTCAGACACAGAGGCCTTGGCAGCCCAAGGATGCAGGACCTTTGTTGGAGTGTGGCAGAAACCTGATAAATATTTTTACAGCTGGGACAGGTAATTGCCTTCGCCGAGATTCCAGGGAACAAAAGAAACCAAACGGTTGGGTCAGAGAGTGTAGTGGGAGTCCTTTGTTTGCAGTATCAAGCCCGGTCCCTCCGTTCAACGGGCTGAGCTGCCCCTGTGCCATGCGGCAGCCGCCGGCGGCATGGCAGGGCCAGCACCGACATACTGCCAGCAGCCAAGAAGATCATAAGTTACCTGGGATTTTTAGAAAAAAAATCACCGCTTTCAAACAGCTAAAGAAAAACTATATTTCTAGGGACGTGTTCACAAGGAAAAAGGAGAAAAGGAAATGAAAAAAAAAAAATTTAAAAAGCAGCTGCGGGGCCGTTTCTGTGTTCCTAATATGAAAAAGGTTGCGCATTTCACAGGACTGTGTTCATAGCAGATTATAAACTTGACGCTACACCAACGGGTCTGGTGTAACTGGAGTCCCCAGGCCTGTTCCTCCGTGGCGATCCTCACAAGGGACAAGCAGTCATCTTCTCAGGGCTGCCATTGATTTTTCTCCTCCTATTAACACGGGTGGTGGAAACAACTGATGTTGATTTACATTTGCACTGGATGCAGTCGCTCAAGGCTTTGCTTATGGTTGGCCTGCAAGCTGGCAGAAGGTCGTAGCTACATCGTGAGCCTCTTGTGTTGTGCCTCTTCCCCACAGTCCCAGAGGCTGCCTGGAGTGACTTATCGACAGGAGCTGTGGCCGGCCCCTGTGGGCACACACGTGTCTTCAGTGATACCTTTCATGCCTGAGGCCCAGCACCAGGAGTGGCCTTGACTGTGGGGACATGCGGTTGGCCTTTATATTCTCAGTAGTGCCGAAGATAGCTGAATATTGCAGTTATTCCTTTCGCACAGGAATAAAGTTCATCAGAACAGCGCAGGCACGGATGGGAGGGATATGTGAAGTCATTAACAGCAAGCTCAGAGTTTGGGACAGGATCCATCTTGCCAGGCATTAGACATCAGTAACGCAGGTGTTTGGCCTATAGATTCCCTTCAAACGAGCAGACAGAAACGTATGGAGCCTGATTCGCCTGACCTGTTGTAGTCATCTACTTCTGGACACAGTTTCTGCTTCACAAGTACCTGTTCTCTCCATTGAGTTGAAAGAGGGTCCAGAAGCAAGTTCATATGGAGACATGGTCTGCTTGGGCAGACGAGTTCAGCAACGCCTGATGAAAGGTGGAGTTTCTCTTGTACTTGAGAGCGCTCCCCTGCTCTAGCTAGCTTGCAAGAGCAGTCACCTTGTGAGGAACGAATGAATCAAAACATTACCAAACATTATTTTTTTTTTTGTCTTATCGCACCTTTTCTCCTCCACTCACAAAAAGTTGGTATCGACAGATAAATCAGAGGTGAGAAATTTCCCCAGTTTGATTGCAAACCTGCGGACTGACCTGCAGAACTATTCCCTAGGCTAGTGCTGTAGAACAATAGCAAAGCAAAGTAAGTGGGAAGCTTTAATGTTCCCCCGGAGCTGCAGTAGTCCTTTTTATGCAGCATGGGGTGGCCTGGAGCCAGGGGCTTCTCCGAGTGATGTGGTATAACTGGGTAACGCTTCCTCGTTGTCTGTAGCTGGCTGCAGTCAGATAATGACAGAATGGAGCTGGGTTCCTTTATAGTCATTGTACGCTCCTGGTTAAATTAATGAATTTCTGTCAGAATTTAAAGAAAGGGGATGTTCATTAGGCTTCACAAATGAGAACTGAGGGGGGTTGACTGTTGTGGCCAGGCTGCTTTTTCATTATGTAAAAATAATTGTAAATACAAGCAACAGCACTTAGCCATAAAGTCCTACGTGCTGAAGTGTTTATTCTCTATCTACTTTACTTGATAAAATCCCTTAGGTGCCCTTTTTAAATAATGCTATTTCTCTCTCATCTGAACAGGTTTTTTGGCCTGATGGCAGAGATTTTGAAATGGCATATTTGCAGAAACAAATGAAAGGCTCGCTTGAGATTTAGAAAGCTTCACCCTTATCTGTTAGAATATGAGTAGAAGTACGGCATGATTTGTAATTGGTTATTCATCAGTGGTTTCGTATTGATTTAGAGAACAATTTCAGGGAGATGTTTTAGTGATTTACCTTGGCTGCCGGTTTGAATAACAAATCGTTCATTTAACATGCAAATTCCTAGGATTTTTTTTTTTTTTTAACGTTGCGGCGATGCAGTTTCCTGCCCATACGCTGCCAGTCATTCGCATCAACCAGTTGTCATAGACACGGCAGCGGCGCCAGACCAGGCGCTGGGTGGCCTTCGACCATTTTGCCGCTCCGTGCTCTGCTTCAGAATTGTCAGGTGATCGCCGGTCCCATCTGCGCTTATGTTAATCATCACCTGCACCTTCCCTGTCACACACATCCCCGGGCTGAAAGATCGTTTGCCGTGACCTTTTCCTCATCCGACACAATGACTCCAAGTTATGGAGTTTCATCTGTCTCTCCTCCCATCTTTTGCTGTGAGCAGTTTCTTTAGGAGCATTTTGAGTCTTGATTTTATATATATATATACACACACACACATATATAAAATATACCTAACTTTATATGTATAATATATGATTTTAAAATATATATATAATTTAATTACCTATTTTTTCATTCTGTTTTTCACTGCTATTGTTTTTTGTATTTTTAAAAGTTTTGTTCTGATAAGGTTTTAACTGAAATTAAATGACGGTTGAGAGTTGATAACAGTTGCCTTTATTAAAGCTTGTTAGAGTTACACTTTGAAGCCATTTGAAAAGAGAATGCAAAACTTTTATAGTGTTTCTAGCATGTATGCTACACATATATAAAATAATAGATATAATATATATTGTACATATATAATAATATATATATGTATAGCATATATACACATAAGACAATGTATTATCTTTTTTTTCTCCTTGCCCACTCTGGAAGCTCGGTCTGGGCTTTGAAATACAAACCCAGAATACATGTGGAAAAAGGCATGAAATGGCAAGGGGAGTAAAGCTCTTCAACTTGCTACATTCATTAAAACGCCCTCATATCCCATTATTTTTTATTTTTAAATGCAATTAAATTATTACTGAAATTATCACAAAAAGTGTTAATGTTCTTATGTACACTAAGTTTGTACATAAGCTGAAGTATGGCTGTCCAGTGACAGTATGTCACTGCTTCGTCTAGCGAACCCAGTGGACTCTAAATTAGCAGCACGCCTTTTTTTAATGAAAATAATACTATTGCTGCTATTAATTATTGACCCCACCTGTGCTTACAAAGAGGAAGAGTGGAGATTTAGCGAACAAGTTTGTAAGGGAATTTTTGTAATAACCCTTTTGCCTTTGCACAGCCTCCCTGACCTCGCTGAAGGCACGACATTCCTCTTCCAGCAGCCCCCTTGCCTTATTTGCTCCTTAGTGCGGCAGTCAGAGAAGGGTGCAACCAGAGCAGATCTTTGCCAGGACACCACGGCAGCGCAATACCTGAGACATCGCTAAGCGATTTGCTTTGCCATTTCCCTTCTTCCCTTCCCCAGAGATGAGAAGAGCCTGGCTGTGCAGGCAGGGTTATCAAGGAGGCACATTCTGAGACAGTCTCTCTTCCCTTGTAATTTTCAGTTATCTGAGCATCGCCACCTCAAGAGTCTCATGACACTGATTAGGGGCACTGCCACATTGAAGATTATTTGCCTATTGTTTTTAAGGTGTCTGTGAGGTGAAAAAGAGCCTGCACCTTGCACCTTGCGTAGTTCAAGGAGCAGATGCTTTAGCCTTCCTTCATAAACGCTTTGCTGTATCCTATGGGAGAAGAATGCTACTGCCATGATCCCTCCCGTGATATCAGGACATGCCAGCGGTGCCTGCAACCTGGTCAGTGCCCTCATGCGCTGGTGCAGAACAGCCAGAATTTTGGCAGCCACCGAAAAGTTTGTGCAGCAAAAGACCCATGTCCCTTTGAAAAGCTTCTGATTGTGAATTAGACTCAAACGGGAGCAGAGGGAGCAAATGACAATGGCAGACTCAGATTTTCTTGGGAAGCCAGTGTTAGAAACATCTGGGTTTCAACAGTGACTGTCCCCAGAGCCATCCATTCAAACCAATGCCATGCTGGCTTCCTTCATCAAAGTTGAGGTTTACTCATGTGTTTACTTTGTATTCAGCCAGGTCCTTAAAAACGCAAACTTCTTTGGCCAGGCATATTTGAGAAGCTAAATACTCAAAAACTAGGAAAAGCCGAACTTCAGGTTTAAAATGCTTTCTTAGCAAACTTACTGTGCCGGGGGCACCAACCACTCCTGAATTGTACACTTGTTCTGTTACGATGTTATACCTTTAAGTTTTGTTCGTTAAAGTTGTTTCTTAAGCAGTGGATCTAACTAAACTTACAGCTTTGTGGCCTCTCTGTTTCTCTCCCTGCCTGGCTGAACTGCAAAGGTCTCCAAGCTTTTCCCTTATCATTCAACCAATGCCTTCAGTCCCTCCTCCGCTATCACAGAATCTGAAGCCTTTCTCCTTCCAGACCCCATTTCCTTCCACACACATGCATTTTTCCAAAATATCTCCAGTTTCAACAACACACCATCTAATCTGACTCCTTTCTCCCCACCTACACCCATTCATAACACACACACCCCTCTTCTCAGCACCCCCGTCACCTGCCAAAAACATCAGGTCCAGATCTACAGGCAAGGTACCTGGGCCACTCTTGTGTTTGCTCAGGACAGACATCAGGTGGGAGACAGACGGAATGACTCACAACACAGCCAGCTCCTCAGCAGAGAGCTTCTTTCTTCATGTCTGAGCGCAGCTCCATTCTCAAGTTGGTGGAAAACACCCAAATGTTTACGTGTTAGTGGAGAGGCTGCGTAGGGGTGAGAAAGCGGGAGCTGCATAACATGAGCGTATACGCTACACTTTTGTACGAAACCAAGATGACCTCCAAATCAATCACATCGCTCATTTTCTCACTTTTCTCTTGGAGGAGAAGAAAAAAAAATTAAAGGTCCAGGTCTGTTTTCAGTGTGTTGAGTGGTAGATTAAATTTTCAGGAGAATATGGCCAACAAGCGTACCGGGACCAGTGTGAGCACCCTCTGTAGGTGCACCCCCTCCAGGTGCTCCAGCCGGCAGGAGAGATGAAAGGGAAGGGGAAAGATCAGTTTCCACACATTAGTTTCTTGATTTCTGGTTCTGGCATGTGTATATCTTTGGTTTTTACCAGTAGATACAGAGTACATGTCCTTTGTACTGTCCTTTGTATTAACCAATAAACAGACCATATGACAGCACTCCTCTTTCCTCAAGAAATCAGGTTAAAAATACCCAACAGTTTGGTATCTTCTTTTACTGTGCAATAACCTCCTGTCCTCATTTTATTTCAGCAATTACAAATTTAGCTTAAAGATCCTCCCTTACCTCCCACGAGGAGGTGGTGGCAGATAAGAGTCCTTCCTAGTAAAACACTTCAGTAGAATTTTAACTAAAAGCTTACAAGTAGCACCACCAATTGTTCAACTCCGTCTCACCCTCCTAGAAGACTGGGCTGCCCAGTCCTGCTATTTCCAGTCCCATCTGCTTTTCAAGCCAAGAATGAAGCTGTCACCCTGTTTAGGGCTTTGTCCTGTGCAATTGAAATCAGCAGGTGTTTTGTCTTTGCTTTTAGTGAGTCTATAAATGAGCTGGTAGCTACATGCTTTGACCCCATCAATTTCCCACCTGGTGCTAAAACTTATCCTTCCTTTGTTAGGAAGGATGAGCTCCTACCTTCTCTCTACCCCACTGATACCTCGTGATAAGAAGAAACGAGGAGGGGCAGGAGAGAGAAAAGGAGCAGATGAGAAAGCTCTCCTACTGAGCCTAAATCACTGTATTGTTATTATGAACACCACCCCTAACGTGCTAGCCAGTTTCCCTAATACTTTCCAGTTTGGTAACATCTTCCATCCAGAAATCTTGAGCGGAGACAGAAACTCACACTAATTTTTAGCCTTGCTACATTTGATTCTGCAAGACGTGTGCAGAAATCAAGGGGAAAAAAAAAAAAGATAAAATCAGAGATTTGTAAAAGATCATTCTTAGAGTCTGCAGCAGAATGAAAAATGTTCCTCAGGACCTGCAGCTCTACTTTCTCTGTCTTGTCTACAAGGCCTTCATCTCACGTGTTATTGTTTATAAGTCTTCATTCTAACACATGTGTATGGAAGTTAAAGCCCTCTGTTCTTTAGGTAACAAACTATAAAGCTAAATACAATAAAAATCTGGCAAATAATTGTCAATCATAGAGCAAATTTTGCTCTTCTTCCACAGGAAAACAGATTAAATATTGCTGAGAAAATAGTCTCTCTGCCTTCTTTCTTTTTAAAAAGTAATCTTCATATGAACAGCATACCCTATTCACCATATTGTATTCATTTCTGTATGTTCTGAAATTTCAGAATAGTCATTCTGGAAACATTTTTGTTACCATTTCAGCTGAAGGAGTGGGCTATAATTTACAAACTTTGAGGAATGATTTATTATCCAGCTGTGTTTTAGTTCATTTTCAGAAAAGAAGGGATTATGTTTATATATAGAAGTCTTTATATAATTAATGTTAATTTGCACATGTAAATGAAGATGATTATTAGCAAAGCATTGTAGTTTTGTTCCTGCTGATTTTGACAGATGAGTTGAATAACATTCTGCTGTAATCAATGCAACATAACTCATCCCTATTTTTTCTAAGCACTAACAACTATTTTACAACAGGGTTTTTAATGAAGCCAAGGCATGATGACAGGCTCTTAAGTGAGCTTTATCTGCCAAATAGCTTAATGTATTTTATTTTACGTATTGCTAGTACTCTGTAAAACAACATTAAACATGACTTGCTACTAATGAGTTACTGTGAAAAATGACAGACACCTTTCTTGGCCAGAAATCAGTTCACAGCAAAATATTCAGTAAGGCTGACCCATTCTTCACAGGTTCACAATTCTAATATCTCTCCTATTTTCTGCATTAAGGTAATAATACTAAGGATAGAGCCCAGACACCGTCACGCCTCAGAAATCAGCTGAAGTAGTTAGTACTAATGGGAAAAAGCTTACAGAAGTTTCATACAGCTGTTGTACCTGTCCACACCCTTAAGGGCTGCTCCTCTTGGGAAAACAGCGTAGGCACGTGCACATAAATAGTAGGGGAAGAAAGGGCTGGCGTTGTTTGTCTCACCCAGACACTTCCTACAAGTTATGGGCTTTCTACTCTGCATATACTAGTACTTCCAGGCAGAAGCGACTCAGTGACATTGAGCCCCAAATCTGTAATGCCCATGCAGACAGCAGTCTTCAGATCAGGGGATCAACTCTCTTAGCAGATTCTCCCTGTTCAGATAAATATTACTACTGAATCCTTCCACTACCATAAGCTTTTTTTCCTTTTTTTGCACATCCTTAACCACAAAGTGCTTCTTGGTAAATTATTTACTGTGGACAGCTTTTGAAAGTCTTCTGTCTGTCTTCAAGTTTTGGGCCTCTAGCAGTCTTTCTTTGGAGGGGATAGATACATTCCTAGTGCTAAGATACCTAGGATCGTCACCATTTCCAAACACGCAGCTAATATGTAACATATATATAACATAAATATATAATACCACATGCTCATACAGGTCACCAAACTCACCACAGGAGATAGAGATGCTTGCTCTGGGTGAGTCGTATTTTTCCAGATGGAACAAGTCAAGTTCATCTCAGCAATGGTGCAGGTGCTGGGTGAATTGTATGGAACTGGATTTAGCAAATAACATCTCATCGGTTTAGTGATTTTGTCCCCTTGTGGAGACAGAACATGTAAGTTAATATTTTGGGGTTCATCCCCTTCTGGGCAGCAACAGAAATGTTTGCTAAGTTCCAGTTAGTCAAAAATGTGCAATTGTTTTGGTGACAGTAAAAGGCTCAAGCTACTGCTCTTCTTGAGGCACTCATTTGGAAAAATGTGCAGTGAGCACAGGCACAGGAGCCTATTTTGTCTCTAGGATGTCAACTTTTATTGGTGAGGAATAACAGCTCTAGGTCCAATCTCTGAGAAGCCAATCATCCTCAAAAAAATCCCATGACGTAGACAAATCTGCTCTGAAACCCACTGGGGCCAGTAAACATGGGACCATGGCATTCATTAGTTTCAGGTAGAACCGCACTGACAAGAAATTTTTAAGCAGGTATGATGTCTTCACAGAACTTGGCAAAGGTTTCTTCTGCCATTTGTATTCTGTGTAGATCACAGACGATGGTACAAGCCTACCTTACTTTGTTACAATATTGTATTTCAGTTAGCATTAATTAACTACAAGACAACTAACAAAATGCTTGAATCGCCATCCTTTTAAAACACACTTGCTGGAGGGTGACTCTGTGCTTTCATTCACAGGAGGAAACCGAGTGTCCTTCATCTCTCTCTGTCATCAAAGAGAGGACCGCAGGTGAAACTCTAGAGGATGATTTCTTCCCACCTGATGACCTGTCCTCCGATGAAGAATATTACATCGAAGAAAGCAAAGCAACCCAGTTCAAGAAATCAGGCATGAGGCGCATAGATGATATCAAAAAGGCATTTTCGAGGGAAAATATCCAAAAGACGAGACAAAATTTTGGCAAGAAGGTAAACAGGCTTCGAACTAGAATAGTGACCCCTGAGAGGAGAGAGAGGATCAGGCAGTCAGGAGAGAGACTGAAACAATCTGGGATAAGGATCAAGAAAACCATTTCACAAGCTGCCCCAACGAAGGAGACGTTCAAGATCCATAAAAAAAATAAAGAACGAACAGGAGCCGAAGGTCAGGAGGGGATCCAGGAAGCCGGTGCGCACATCGCCTCTGAGCTCGCAGCAGCAGAGCCCTTCACTGAAGAAATCTCTTACACAGAAGTGATCACTAAGGTAAAGAAAGACAAGAACAGTGCAACAAAAGGTGCTTCCCAGTCGACTGAAAAAGGAGTGACAATCCCAGAAGTTGTTCTTAAGCAGGAGGGAAAAGAAGGAGGCGGGGGAGGAGGTGATGATGTCCCTTTGCTAGACTTAAAGCAATCAGCATAAGAAATCAAGTAGCAAACACACCATACTGTCCTTATTGAACAAGAGATAACACAGTATGTATTCACTCAGCTTTGGAAAAATGTGTGAATTTGTGTTATATCCCAAAATACATGTTGGTGGTGTTCTATCATTTACACGGGTGTCTGTAGTGTTGTCTTCCTGACAAAAGCCAAGCCATGCAAAATGAATGAAGGGGCTCCCCCTCTGTCTTGCGGTGTGCCGGTAGCCATCGTTAGCCCAACTGGAACTCACACGTCAAAGGGAGATGGAGGTCTGCTGTATTTTCAAGATTGATTTAGCAGTCACTTAGCAGCCTAATCACTCTCTTTCGTTTTATGTGCAATAGCATAAAACTTATTACCACCATCTTACACCAGGTCCTCTAATCAGAAACAATAATAAAGCTATTACTTCATATTAGCAAAAGGAAACTATGAAAAATGTCCATTCAGCTACGCAATTTTTTTGTTTAAGGGCCCTCACTGAAAGGGCAGAAGGAAAGTCCTGCTTTATACAGGGTGTGACAAAACGTGGCAGGAATGATAGGGTTTTGAGTAAATTGTGTTTCTTCTCAGTGAAAAAGTGAAGCTCCTGAAATGACTAACGATTATTTCCAGAGTTCTGGAAGAGGAAGGTTTGATGTACGTAAGCAATGCATTTTCTGCACTTATGGAGTGAGAATAAAAAAGCAGAAAACACATTAAATATGGAACAGCAGGAGGAAAAGAGAATGAGGTACTGTCTTCATGTTTTGGAAAAATGCGATTGTGAGAAAGGCAAGGGTATGAAGCAGTAAAAGAGGAAAAAAGTTAATGCGTGGGTTCCGCATAAATAGAGAAAAAATTTAGAATATTGTAACTGAAGTTTCCTCAAGATGTTTTAAAGAATTGCTACCCTATCCAGAGGGTCATAGGGCTCATGAACATAACTGACCAGACAAGGGAATTGTTTTGTTTTCCATTCTCTGTGCTTTTTCTGAGCTTCACTGCAATTAAATCTATTCTACAAAGGCGCTGAAGTTCAGGGCCAATCCCTAACCCAATTCTTTGTTTCCTGTAATCATCGTTATCGACCAGCCACAGCCTCAGGGATTATGAGACAGACACCCTTTGGAGTATGGAATGCTGTTTATTTGCAACACTCAGGAGCCAGCGCCCTGACATCAGCTCTGTTTGTAAACACGGCCGCTAGGCTGACAAGGGGTGCAGGACTGTATCGCTCTCTTCATTCTTAAACGGCGTTGCCTTCAGAGCACTTATCTAAAGCAATGTTAGTCATTACTATCTGTGTGAAACTTGTACAATATTGCCAAAAGCTGTATGATTGTATTTAGTATCTCAGATTCATTTTAACAGCAGAGCATAACATGGTTATATATATACATTGTTTGAGGACTCCCAGCTAATTGTTAATCTATAATTTAAATATAATTAGTTTGATTTCAAATGTTCTGCCTGCCAGTTCTTTCATTTAGTCTGGTGTACATCACATTGGAAGTGAAACAGCTTTAGCAATAGTAACTAGGGCACGCTGGTTGGGGAAGGTCAATGTTACACCACGTCAATGATATTTCAAATCAAATTAATGTTGTCAGCTTGGAAGCAGCAACTCCACTGAATGGAAGGGCAGGATAGGGCAAGGGAGGGAGACAGGGAGAGGAAGACATTGCTTTCAACAGTAAATCATACATCTCCACTGTACCATAATTACATGCAAAAAATAAAAAAAAAAAGGGGGTTGCTTATAGGATAGAGGGGAGGTTTTGCGTGGTTGGTTTTTTACCAGCTATAGGAAGTGTTTTCTGGAACCAGGCGACTGCGTGTTCTTCTAGTTCTGTGTAAAACTGTAGCTATCTTCAGTGAAATACTGTGTAATTTGTCTGGTTCTTCTGTAGTATGGCCTGCATTCTGTTCTGCAAGATTTGATGTTTTCCTAAACTGACAAACAGGGTTTAGTTATGGAAATGAAAATGTCAAAGTTCAAAGAAGCTATTTCTTTGCATTTTTATACAGCAGAACACTAAGTGCTAGAACATAATTGCCTATAGATTTTCTTTATATAGCATTTAATTTTCTCATTTTACTTGACAAAGAAAGGAAGTGATGCAGTTTCCATGGAGCTTATCATGAAGCACTGCATATAACCTCTATCAAATATGTATTTTTTAATGTTTACTTCTAACTTAAATTGTTCAGAGGATGATTTGTTTTCATAGCAAGTAGTGAGTTCTTCAGGTATGCAAAGTATTTCAATGTACGCTTTTCATTTTAAGTGATTATCAGTGTTAACTGACTTGAATTTCACATGTACCAAGAGATCAAAGTTAATTTACTCCATATGCCTTCACACAGGTAGGGGATGGGGAGAACACTACGGTTTACAACATCAATTTCTACACAACAGCACAGCCTTTTGCTGCTTGAAGTCCCCCTTTTTCATAATTTCCAAGAGCAATGATCTTGAAGCCCAATCCTTCACCCTTCTTGGAAACAAAATTCTCAATGAAACTGGTTGACGTACAGCTGTACTGCAGGGAGGTTTGGGGCATATTTTTTGAACCACTGTTTTCACTTGGTAAGATAATCTTGCCAGCACTAAGTGTGAAACAAGTGCTGCTCCCGGCTCAGGGGGAGAAAGGGACCTTGTCCCTGTCTGCTCTTTTTTCCAAGAAGAAATCTGTCACTTTCTGCTTGGTTGTGGGTGGGAGTGTGAACATCAAACTTCCTCCTGGGAAGAGCCCTGCAATTGCTAACTGCAGAGTAAAACTGGTTATGGGAAAGGATGAAGTACTTTCTTAGATGCCAGCTGAAAAGAAAGTGAAGTGTTTATACAAAAATTGAAAGTGTTTACAGGAGAAAAAAAAGTGATTAACAAAGCATTCACTGCAAGTCCTTCTTTCACAACATCCAACAGCAATTGCTTTTGCTTTGAATTTCTGCTAGTAGAAAAAGCCAACAGCTGTCTGTCTATTAAAAAAGAAGTAGCAACCAGCCTTCAATTACAGGGTAGACAGCAATGGGGTAACACACAAAAATTACTTCAACCACTTCAGGTGAATCGACTCCCAGAAATGGCCTGTGTGGCTTCTACTTTTTTTTTTTTTTTACCTGAACTGATGCAAAAAAAGGAATAAAAAGCAGTTAAGAGGTCTGAGTTTGCAGGATTCAGACAATAACACCAACGGAGCGAATACTAATGGACCCAAACTGGTGTTCAGATGTGTTTATTCTGCGAGGAGTTTCAAAACCTTTTTCTCCCTAATAATGGGGGGATGCACATCTGCCTTATAATGGGATATGGGTTTAGAAATGAGTTAATATGTGCAAAAGCCACTACTTGTGCAAAGACAAACTCACGTATTTGTACGACTTCTATGATCGCTTGCATAATCAAGTGAGTATTCGAGGAAATGGTAGCATCCATTTGTAAAACCACCCAGTAAGTTCACAAAAGCGAAATCAAAGGAACCGTGCGTTGGAATATATGCAGATAAACATAAACTTTTACCATACATTTAATTCACTTGTCATTACAGCTTTAATAATGCTATGGATGATAAGTTTTGAACCACAAAGGTGAATTTAAAAATAATTATATCATATTATGAAGAAGTCTTGTATTAGGAAGAAAAGATAACATCTGCCAAAGAACCACTGTAAGTGTTAGAGCAGTTGTCACTATCATAAGCACTTTTTTTCCTAGTGTTTCCATTATGAGCAAGCTAGTTGATTATATTCTCACTTACGTTATAACAGTTGCCAAATTTTACACCTGCAACTGTTTTCCCTCTGATATTCCCAGGTTAAATACACTTAGTATTTTTGCTGTGAACAGAATTAACTGATCTATGCATAATTACCACAATCTCTATATGTCACTTATTAATTACCCTACCCCTGTGAGAAGGTAGCCACCACTTTGTCAATAACGACAAAAGTCCTACTGGCTGCAGATTAATCTTCCTAGGAAGTTGTTTCTTTACAGCTATCTGTCGGTCCTTATTTTGAATTGCAGAGCAGTGCAACCCCCCGTAAAGTCCAATGATCAGGATTCTGCACTGTTTTCAGAGACAAAGAGAAAATGTACGTCAGATCTGTTCTCCGAGGCTTTTTGTAGACAGGGCAGGAGTACACACTTCCTTGTTGCTTCTTTGGGTCATGTAGCGCTGTTGTGCTGACAGCATACACATGGACTACAGGAAGACTTGTGAACAGCACCTGAGAATGTTAAAAAGAGACATAGGGCTGAGCACTAGAGAAGCAGGATAGGATGTCTGAACTCCAAATGCGAGAACTACATTCAGTGATGGCGTTCAGCAAAAGCACCAGCATCTCAGCAGAGGTACACGCAAGAACACAAGTCCTGTGCTCACTACTGTATTGACCCTAACTTTAAGCCAGTGGCAGCTCAGGGAGTCTGGAAGGAAAAGAAAGCAGAAGAAACCTGGAAAACTGCACACCATAGAAGTAGATGGAAAAGCAACAGGGTGGTTCTAGGAAGGAGAGAGACCACTGTCTTTTTTCCCCATCCTTTGCCCCTTTGGCTAGTGTTCCCCATTTTTCCCCCACCTCCTGTTCCCTGAATGGCAGCACTGGAGCTACAAAGGCCAAGCTGCATTTAGCAAGCCTCCTTGTTAGCTCTGCACTGCTGGCAGTGGAGCTTCAAAGATCCGAGGTGCTTCTTGAGTGTTTATCCAGGCTAGATACCCTCAGGTCTTCCAGCAATATAAAGTATTCATTGGAAGGGGGAAAAAAAAGACCTCAACCCAAGAGCAACATGGAGGCTTGCTGAAGACTCCAGAACACTTGGGTAAACTCCATTTTTGAAGGTGTCTATTGACAAACCAAGCAACAGCTGTCACCAGAAGCTACAGCTGGCAAGGTTTCTTTTGGAAAAGTTTGCACTCAGCCAGACACAGAAGTATTTTACCTATGGAGAGAAATTACCTCAACTCCAATTCCAGGACAGTTATCACTGCTTTGGAAAAAGTCAATGGCAGCTTTCCCTGGGCAGTGACCACAGCATCTAATCTCTACTCCATAGCTAGGTTTTAAATTTGCTTAGTCACATCAGTAAAATGTAACTCCATGCATGGATAAATGAGCATACGCCCAGAACTAGTACTACTCCTCCTGTTCAAAATCAAATGCCAGGGATTTCTAGTCATCCAAACACTGACCTCCACAGCAGCTGTCATCAAACCCGGTCTTGGGCTTTGGAAGTTGTGATAGGGTCCCACTTGCTCATTCAGAAGAAGGCTGACTATGGGTTGCACTATTTTATTCAAACATAGCTGTGCTTCTAGGGCCCATGAAGCCAAGAAGCCCAGCACCTGGTCCGCTCTAGTGCACTGCAGCCTAAGTTCATTTTCTGACAGAAGCCTTTTTGTTCGGTTCTGTTGGGTTCCCCCCGTCCTCTTTCCAGCCTTGTTAGTGTTTTACCCTCTGAAAACCTGCTTTGAAACCACTGCTGCAGGCACTCAAAATACATCCTGGTGTTCTCTGAGCACCACAGATGTGGAAATTATGCCCCAGGCTGTCATGCTCACTTGATCCTTACCTTTGGTGCCGACTCGACCAGCTTACTGTTTCTGCGGTCCCAACCTGCCCCTTCAAGGAAAAGGCCGTGTATATAAACCCCACCGATGTCAGCAGGAGGAGGGCCAGTAACATCTTCTTTCATCATCTTGGTCACTTCATTGTGTAAAACAACACTGTCGAGTGCCCACCCTTTTGCTAAATTCATACGAGTTGTCTCTTGCCTCATAGCAGTTAGGAATCCCTAAGGAGATTGAATATGACATAGAGGGTTTTTAAAAAAACTTGAATTTACTCATTCCCAACTTTTTTTGCTATATAAGTGACCTCAGCACTATAAAGCCTCATCGCCCAGAATGTCATGTACATATAAAACTAAGTTCAATAGTATAAATCCAGTGCTTCCCTACGCTTTCCCAGTAGTATGCATTCTTATATACTTGGTGTGCATGTGTTGGTGCTAAGAAGCCACCAAGCTGGCTTATTTGACATATCGGAAGCTGCATGTATAACTCAACTCCCCTCACATGCCTACTTTACAACCAGATGGAGAGAGGTTTACAAGTCTGCCAGATTAATGTATTTTGTGAGGTTCCAAATACAGGTAATTGCTAAGCCACAAATAACACTGGTATTTCATGTGCTATATCACTCACCTTTTCTTTTATCAACATTGTAAAAATCCTTTTCAGTCAAGAAATCATGAAGCATTTTACAGAACACAAAATAAAAACTGGAATCATGCAATTAAACAGTGAAATGCCTTTGTCACTTTGCTCACTGCAAAGCCTTAATATACTACAATAACGTACTATTGTAGACACCAGCAAGATAAACTCACAGCACTTCACAGAATGAAACTCTCTGTTCTGAAGAGCTACAATCTCATGACACGGTTACGAGCTATCACAAGCAAAGCCAGGCTGAAGTTGCTGGTTAGCTTCTCTCATATAACTAAGTGTCCATGTGCACGCACACCGCAGTACATGGGAAGTACCTTAGTCCTAAGAGACAGGAGGGTGGACCATTTTGCACTCCAGTGGCCATGCTGTGGACATACACTTTATTTTACCCTATGGAAACCCATTTGCATAGCCGTGAGATGAATGAATAAAATACCAAAATTGAAGATGCAAGAGCAAGAGGGACTTGCTGAGAAGGACAACTAGGAAGGAAGAAGTTTCAGCACAGATTTCAGGGCAGAGAAAGAATCTGGAGACTGAGATGGGGGAATACGGAGCCACATGTGGAGCACACAAAGGTGGGCATTAGAGAGCCAACAGCACAGCTAGGAAGAAATCAGGAGCAATGAGACAATTGAACAGGCTGTTTATTTTTCTTCAATATTCACAATGCAGGATGCTCTGTTGAGCTACTCTTAGGGTCAAATGAATGGAAAGAAGTCAGATGCGGAAACATTAGCACGTTGGTCTACGGGAACGCAGGCCCCAATCTCTGTCTGCTGGGACCAGAGTGCTTGTTGCACGTGCTAAGCACTTGGTAGCTATGCAATACCCTTCAAGTTATGAGAACATGAGATGACATTCGTGAACTCAGATGTTTCGGTTAACTGACATTGGTTGCTTTTCATTAATATCATTCCAGAGACCTTAGGACAAGTGTTTTAAAGAAGTTTTGTGATAGCACAGATAATTGTAATTGCGTTTGAAGTAGTTGAGAAGTCCAGCATATAGCTAAGGGAGACAGGATTAAAGGCCAAGTTCTATCAGAAATGCCATTAAATGAAAGCAGAATCCTTGCAGTTAATTTGTGGAATTTTAATTTGTAGAAGCATGCTAGTACCAATAGTTTAAAATCCATGAAGCGTTCACTGCCAGAAGGCCCCAGAGGGCTACTGGATCCCAGATAAACTGAAATATTAAAGAAAGAAGAGCTTGTAGAGGACAGGACAGAGCAAAGACTGTACTAAGGGAATCAGTTCAAAGGCACTGTGGAAACACTGGAATAAAAGTAAGCTCAGAGCTGTGAGTTGCCTTCAGAGATAAGATTTGGATTGCAGACTATTCTTACAGAGATGGCAGGACCTATACGCTGTCTGCAGTGGGACTTGCAACACTTATTTGCTCATTTGAATGAATCCTAGACAGTGTTTAAAGACTACAGCTGTGAGCTGGAGGCCCAGCTGGGTATCCTACAGCGAGTGAACAGCACAATAAACAGCAAGAAAGAATCAAGTGGCTTGAGGTGCCACTGTACAGCTGAGGGCTTTGCTCCCCCTAAAACCCTCTGTCAGGGACATAATGGACCACTTGCCGTGACATTTGTTTTGATATCTGTTAATCTTTGTCCTGTTTGGTTGGTTTGGGTTTTTTTTTGGTTTGTGTGGGTTTGGTCATTTGGTGTTGGGTTGTTTTTTTTTGGGAGGGTGGGGGGCGCAGTGGCAGTTTGTTGAGATTTCAGAAACAGGCAAAATTATTTCTTCTTTCTTCCCCTGCATTTTTCTGCACTTCTCCCTGGCTTGCTCACTGAAGGCTGCTAAAGCTTTACCCCTTTGCCTTCTAACAACCCATGCAAACTAACTGTGAACCTTCTAGTGAGGGAGAAGCAGGCATCCATGTAACCTATGACAAGAAATATGAAAATCAGGTAAGTCTATTGCTTTCACAATCATATTCTCTCCTTTACCTTGGTTAGGAGGTTCCTTGTCTGTCACTTATTTTGCAATTTCTACAGCGCGCAAATTATGGCAGGTTTACTAGAATTAAGTGGGCACTGGGGAATGGAGGCACTGTACTTCCTATTCTCATTAGTATTCACATTGCTTTGGCATCTAAGGGTCTTAGAAATAGGCTGAAGGTTCATAACGCTAAGTACTATACAACCAGAAAGACAGTTCTGCCTCACAGGGCTTAAAATCCCTATATAGGACAAGTGACAGCAACTGCATACAGAGATGCAAACAAGGAAACAATAACAGTATCAGCCAGAATATGGAAATTGGGAGACAGAAATGAGATACGCATAGTGTCAAGTTTTTTCAGGAAAAAATCCAGAAACATTAGATTAACTTCCAGGGGGGAAGAAAATTCATGGCACTTAACTGTTTTGTTCACCCCAGTTGTCTTGGCCCAGTGCAGACACACAGGGAATCGCGTTTCTTTTACATAGAAGCCTGCTCTAATTTGTATCACTATAAATAAAGATTAACTTCTGTGAAATTACTAAATTTATCCTAGTGTATAAACAGTCCAAGAGAAGGCAGAGTCAGGTCCTATATTACTTTTTATTGCCAGAATGCCTCGTTCTCCCAGCGCTATAAATCTACTTTGTTGTCTTGTGTTATCCATGGCATTTATCCATTATAAAGCAAACAGGGAGATCTAGGAGCTGCGTTTCACCTCACAAATGAAAGGAATTTTCAGGCAATTTCTCAGGTATTACAAACAAGCCATTAGAACTGCAGCACTAAGACTTCATCATCTCAACTTGCCTGAGAAGATGCAAATCAATTTTCTTAAATATGAAATACTGATTTTAAACACAGCAATATGACTATCAACAATTAAATTAATTAAATAGAAAAGGAGTCTTTGCTCAGGTGAATTTCTTGTCATATGAGCCACTCCCACAGCCTGGGTTACAGAAAATGGAGACTATAACAATAACCATCTGATTCTTAAGCTTGTGATTGTCAGCACAAATAATTTTTTTAATCAGGTAAGCACATCTCATGCTCAGATATTTTTCTTTCTCTGCACACTATATATTCAGGGACTTTTAGAACTACATGTTATGAAGTGTTACATTTTTGTAGTTCTGGAGGCTTTCTCACTTACTATGGTCTATTAAATCACAACTTGTCTGGGGACATTTTACTCTGATTATTTGGCAGCTTTTTTGAGAAATCCAGATGTACAGATCCAAAAAAAAAAAAAAAGGTAGGATGCACAATTTGAGCTGGCAAAATTTCAGAACTGACACAACCCCAAAGCACAAAAAAAGCCAGCTAAAATAGCCAGAACAAAATCTGTATCAGCTCTTGCTCATCTGTAGAGCAAAAGCAAACACCAACAAAACCAAAAGCCCATTAAGGGTTGCATCCAGCCTGATCATTGCAAAAGTTACTTAGGAATATTTTAGAGTGCCACTATCAACGTGTTGCTAACAAACCAAGTATGGAAGCATAATAATTTTATTAAAACTCCTGCTCCTCTCCTTCATACTTTGGCTTGGGAACCCTTTGCTCAGGGATTCTGTGAGCACACTTCGTGCTATGAAGTGGTACCGGCAGACAGCTGACACAGACAGGAGAGATGATAGATGGATATTTCCCAGCAGTAGTCCTAGAGAATATTTGCCACTGTTGCTTTCTCTATTCTAGGCAGCTGTTTCAGCTAGCTTTTGCATTGCTAACAAGTACCCAGATTAAAATAGATCTTTAAAATAGCTTTTTGCTAAGGCTTCACAGAAACCTGTTGGCTCGATACTCTCACAATGACTCACTTCCACAACTCGCACTTCCCACAAACATCTGTGAATCGTAAAAAGCTTTAATGAATGTGGATAGCTGTGCAAAGAAACTACACATCATCTAGGTATGTATACTTTACTTCTTTTAACTCCATTCTCAGCTGTTCCTTTTTTTGTCTTTCATTTTGTGCCAGGTTTTTATTTTAGACGGTGCAGGCAAGAGGCTGTATTTTTAATATGTCTCTGCAGACCAAGTCTGGCACAATTCTGGGGTGGTATAAATAACAAACCTTCCATTTCAAGGAACTGATTTGCACGGATTGAGAGTCAAGTCCAGATCTCTTCTTCCTATGTCAAAGTTTTCAAACTTACCTTGTTTTGTACTCAAAGAGATTTTCATACAATGAATGAAAAGCAGATTACTGTCACAGAGGAGGGGGAAAAAAGGAGGATAACGCTGAAATGTGAAAAGATGTATTTACCCAGTTTCCATACTGTTATTAAAGAAACCAGAAGATGCATTCCATTATTGCAGTAACATTATTTCGGTCTAGCAAAAATTTCTTCAATATATGTGGAAGTTAATTTATCCTGTGTTTATGCTAAAAATTGAATTTAGATTACACTTTGTATAGTCATGACTGGGGCAGCTTGAACTTCTCTCAAGGGCTGATTTAACTCTTACAGAGGAGTTAGAAAGATGAATCTGACAGTCTTACCTGTGGATTAAAGAATCCTGTCATCCAGAACTGATTTGGTCGGCCATCCTGCAGCCAACTGCTGAACTGCTGGTTTCTTTCAAGAAGCTCAGTAAACCAAAATCCCAAAGTAGATGACTCCCAGGAAATCCTAAACCACAGTTTTGGAATTCTAGCATCATACATACTATCTAAAGCATCTCGCAATTCTTCTGACATAATTATGGTTCCTGGAAGATAAATAAAACATTCAGAATGAACTTTCCCCTCGCTTGCAAAGGCAATTAAAACTTCCAAATGACATTCTGAGTCTAATAAACCCTCTTTTGTTGTGCCTTAATTGCACACCTGTTGCACTAAAGTGTTATCAGCTTGCAGTTAATTTGCTCAAACTTACAAGACTTGATTCATAGTTAAAGGTGACAAGATAAATGTATTTCTTCTGTTATTTTGTTCAGAGGTTTTTTAAAACAACTCCTTCTCCCTCACATATAATATTTATATTCATTATATTCACACTGTGTTTGAAATGTGATTAATCATTTAAACTTTTTTTATATATTTTAATGGTTCCCACATACATGATCAATGATAGAGATATAATGTGTAACTCATCTGTATCCTAAGCATGTACCGACAGTGATTATATTCATGAAATTCACTGTTATTAATGATAACTTTGTACATTCCCATTATCAAGATTCCCAGTGGGAAAGCAGTACGGAGAATAAACCTAGAGGCGAGATTTTTCATATATTTTTTTGGCAGTGCGTACTCACATACTCCATGCATAGCACCGTTGCCTCCATTAAAATGTCAGCATTTACGAAGACAATGATTTTTCAGTGACACTCACCATTCCATGTGCCAGAAGTTCCTACATCTTATCAGTTTGTACTCTCAATAGTACTAAGAGCTGGCACACGGCCATGCCTCAGGATGTCTTCTCCATTTCAGCTAAAATATTTTAAATTATATAAACTGGTCTGGTAGCCCCCGTTCCAATTAAATGTTCTTGTAATACCAATGTTCAATGCATCGTCATACACGCAGCTGCTGTAATTGCCACAAGGATTACATGAGATAACAAACAGAATTAGGGGGCTTCCACCACAGAACATGTAAAGGAAAGAGAAGTAGCCTGGGTGACTGCAAACAAGAGCTGCAGCAGCCCATCCAAACACATCTGTATGGAAATGTGACCTGTAATAAGTAAGCATTTCAAGCCCCTTCCTTCCATTGAGGTTGGCAGGTCCCCCATTCAGGGGAAGGAGAAGAATATGCAGAAACCAAACACCAGCTTTTAATTTAGAAGAACGCAATGGCTACCCTGAACGCTTGTATAACACTGTGTGCAAATCTGGTACTTTCTACTATATATCAACAGCAAATGGGCTTCATTTCCTTCTAGTGGATAATGACCTGCTCTCATTTATACACACCTCTTTTTGTGCAACAAATGCTTTCCGAAAACTATCAGTTTTTATAAAACTGCAAATATTAAAAAATACTGCCCATCCTGCATTCTCTGTAATGGCTTCATAGTCGGCTTCAGAATCATGTTTTGGGATAGCTAAGGGTCTTTTATAACACAACAAATAAACCTTGTCTTTGAGTACAAATCTTCTCTAACATGTAACAAAAAGCATCAACATTTAAGAAAGAAGACACTCTGTGTCATCTCCCCTTTATCTAGAAAAATGTAATATTAGACCATACACTCTATTCATCCTCTGGAGGCAGAAAAAGTGGGAAAAAATCATGCAATACATGTTGATTTCAACTTTGGAGCAACCATAGCGAGGGCAGAAAACAAGCGAAGAGCATCCAGTTTGAGCCCTGGGGAACATTACCATCCCAACTAAGAAAGAAAGAACTCTTTCATCTCTGTTTCTCCCTTATTTTCAGGCTGATGCAGCCAACCTTCTCCTGCAACAAGAGTTATGAAAGAGCCAAATTTTCTTCCCTATTCTTGTGGGCAGGCTGGAGGTTTTCAAGTAGGGAGATACAACCAATCTCTGCCCCAAAGCATGGTGAAATCTCTTCGGATGTCTGCCCGTTATGACTCAGAGCAGCTGCTGAGAACTCTAAGCCAGAGTGTTCTTGAGGATGAGGTATGTTCACAGTTCTGGCCTTGCCCATATAGCTGCATAAATATTCCTAGTGAGTGGGTGTCATCTCTGGCAGTAGGCATACAGTGCTTGAATTTCAGCCCTAAATGACATCTGTGGGTGTTGGGATGCATTCCTCCAGCAAAAATATTGCAATAAAAATAAAAATAATTTAAAAAATAAACTGTCAGAAATAAAATTAGTAACATATGAGAAAAATAATGGCATCTTTCTGGAGAGAGGTGATACAGGTGTTTGAAAAACTATATTTGATAAATTGAATGAGCAGCACAACGCTGTAGGCTTCTCACATCTAGCTTCTGAGAAGCCCCGAGCATTGGTTACCACACGAAGAGACTGAATGTCCTATGAACTTAACATGACAGGCTTGAATGTTCCATGGATTGGACAGGCCAGCTGTTTATAACTTGGATATTTTGGGGATTACTTCATGGAATTCCCTTTCTTGAATGGAATAAAACCCATCTGAGAATGACTGACAAAAGGTCAGGTCAGTTAAAGACATTAGGGTATTTCCATGCTTCAAAAATAATATGTACTGTAACCATACTGTTCGCACACAGTTTGGAAATTAGGATTCCCCTTTTTCATTGCCCTAAGTTTATATTGTCTCACTTTTAAACCAAATTGAAATCTATCCAACTGCTGTGTAGTGCATAAGCCAAATAAAGCTACTCAGTTTTGAGAATAACTAGTTTGTATTGTTAATTAAAGTAAATAGTCTGATCTTTTAAATTAATCTGGTTTTAGGGTGATTAATTCAATAGATATAATGCTTTGAATGGACTATATCAGGACCTTATATTATTTCATGGAGTTGCCCCTTTTCACTGTCATACCTACCACAAGCTTAATCCAAAAACAGTGGAATTTGAAAAATTGGGATCTACATTTTGCATTTTGGAAAGCCTGTATCTGGACTAGAAAACATGCGTATCTATCTCATTTAAATGAGTGGATAAAGTTAGGAACAAAGGAAGGATCTTAAACTCCAGCATGAACCAAAAAAAGCCTCTATCCACTGACTGATTCTCTTCCCACAGGCACAGATGTAAATCATGAATAACCAGAATAATTATGTAGGATATAAATGAGATGAGAAGAAGCTAGTTTCTCCATCAAGTACAATTTGCCAATAGCTGACATCATTATAATAGGATTGGAGACTGTCCCTTGAGGAAAATACTTGCTAGACAATGAGTCTATTAAGCTAGCCTTAACAGTACACAGAGGAAAAAGCTCAGTGAAAGCATCAATCCATTCTTGACGGCTACAGTTGCAACTACAGAAGTTGATCTTTTCAGCCTTTAATCCCCACTCAGGTTTACCTCCCAGGCAACCAGTTTTGTTATTGGACCAGTCACTCCTTGCCTCCACCACCAAGCTGCAACTCCCTCTTCTTCACTGAACATATTGAAGAGAAAATCCCAACTTGCTCATAACTTCATGAGCTTTCCTCCCTTTCTGCCTCATGGCGACAGCTGACTTGCTTGTGCTTTCCCCAAAGAAAGCATTGTTTATTATTCCACCCAAAGGTACAAGGTATACAGAGTACTAGATAAAAACAACAAAAGCTAATATATGTCTACCCATACCTAAAACTTAAATCTTTTTTTTGGCAAGCTTTAGTATGTTTCTGCTAGTTCAGTGACCGCCACTGCTGTGCTGAAACAAGTCAACTTCCTTGCTTCAGGCAGATCTTTGGGTTTTTCTGCATTTGCAGCACTTGGGCATTTCAGCATTTGGAGATGATTCCCGGGAAGCTCTCAGAAGCTCATTTAACTCCAACATGCTGTTTTAACCCGAAGGACCTCAACAATTTATCACCTCCTTTTGCTCCTGGTCTCCAGAACAGGAAGAGTAGATCAGGCAGCCAAGCCCTGCAATGCACAACAATCTCTCCATTTTTCACTTGTAGACTGGGTATTCTCTCCAGCTGCAGCTAACCTTTGCCCCTGTTCTGTTTTCTGTTTGTTTCCTACCTTCCTTTTCTGGTGCAGAATCCTCTGATTTACTTCTTCAAGTCAAGAGAGATGAAAGGAACTGAGAAACTTTAGTAGCATGTAATTTTTCCACATAGAAGAGCACACGAATCCTAGATTCTCTGCAACAGCTCTATTCCTTTAAGTCAGGAAGAAGGCAATTTGAAAGTAACCTTGCAAATTGTTCTGAAAACTTAACACCTCCAGTACTAAATGTACTTGACTACACCCACCAAAGGACTGAAAATAAAAATTTTAAAGCAATAATTTGAAGATAAAAATCCATGCACACCCCCCAAAAATTAATACAAATCACTATCCTGAGCTAAAGTAATAGAACAGGCAGATAAACTGTTTTCTGCAGTTTGTCCTAAATGTGCAATGTGTGTTTCTAAACAGTTGTCCTGGCCAGCATCGTGGCACGCATACATAACACTTACTAAGAAGTCCAGAAATAACATGCCACACTTTGTACAAGACAACAGGAGGCATCCTGGCATGCTTATCAGGATGAGAAGTAAATAATGGATGAGAGCTGCCGAGCCAAGAGTAGCTATGCCACAAGGCACACTAGACTCATCCCCTCCATTCCTCAAATGAATTTTCTATTGTTACATTCCATTAATGCCCTCACTGAATGCTCTTAATCATCTTCAAAGAAAATCCTCCTCCGAAAGTGGAGTACACAGATGATCCCTACAAGCCTTACATACACACACTGTACGAATCAGCAAGGTAAGAGCCCAAGAATTTTCAGTCCAAATGTCTGTTACCATTGTCAGCAGGCCAAACCAAAATTGTATTAGTCAGCAGTCTTAAAGCATTACAAGTCAAAACAGAACTTAGCCAGCGAGTGGGAATGAGTCCATGCTCCTTCCCTTCATGGGAAATTAACTTTCCTGTGTGCTCTGCCAAGACTAGTTTCCTGAGCTTCAGTTTTTCACCACATAGATTAGAATAAATTATTGGCTACCTCTTTTGGCTCTTTTGGAGTTCATTTATATCCCTCTTGTAAGGTGCTACACACAATGAACAGAAATTCCTTGCAGCAACATGATGCAAACACTACCATCAAGATCATGGTATTCTGAGTTGGAAAAAAATACTGAATCTTTACCTCATTCTTTCAGGGGCTTAACACAAGTTTGTGCAGATGACATAGGAATTCTACGCGATTCCTATTATGTACATAGAACTACATGCTACCTCACATCTACATGAAGTTCTGGGTGTTTCAACATATTCTTATATGAATGACAATAAGGAAACACCTAAGGCAAACACGCTGGTTAGCCATGCAGTATAAGGATGGTGAGGAGGTAA
Organism: Chroicocephalus ridibundus; assembly: GCF_963924245.1. NCBI lineage: Eukaryota > Metazoa > Chordata > Aves > Charadriiformes > Laridae > Chroicocephalus > Chroicocephalus ridibundus. Next base: position 102,744,360 of record NC_086285.1, read on the forward strand.
AAGTACATAATTTAATAGTTTTCAATAAGGTAACAAATCAATGACTGAGATGTGCAGAAACTAGTGAAATGCACCAGTATTCCTCAAGGCTTTGTTATTAACGGTTATTATTCAGCTTTGTCTGAATTATAAAGTTCCAAAAATATTAGAAATACATACAGAAATGCATATTTTTTACTATCTAGTACCTTCTCTTTCTGTCCCAATAGTCTCACCTGTATTTTCTCACAACCTGGGGTATCATATACCTGAAACACGCCGGTGACTTAATAAGTTTTCATGCATATAACCCGTGCATCATTTAAAGAACATGCACATGGTATACATCTGTGTGGGTAAAAAGAGGGCAAATAGCAATGTCCCATCTCCCCTTAGTAATATCCTTGTTCCTGATCCTATTATTCCAAAAGCTCCGATTGCCCTCTGTTTCAGTGTAGGAAAAGAGTACTCTGTGATTATTTTTTTCGAGTCCTGGCAAGTAGGTTATGTACAGTGTGCGCTACGTGCATGAAAATATGCTAGCTTTTCAACACAAGGGGCCATATTGTAGTTGCAGTGGAAAGTTTGCTTAAGCCTGGTAGAGCTTCTCCATGACAAATGCTATGATGACTTCTGAAGTAGTTATTTGTATTCCGCTTCTTTGCCTTCTACGTTGGTGTTATGGCTCCCACAGGTATTTGCACAACGCTTGTCTTGCAAGTACTAAGAAAAATGTAAGGAACAAAAACTGTGGACCTGTGGAAACAAATCTTTACACATTACAAGTCACATAAAAGCTTTTAGAGGGATTGCTATATTCTCAGGAAATATGTTAACAGGAAAAGGACTTCTCTTTCCTAACTCTGCAAGTGCTGCACAAATAGCAGAGGGAGTTCTGTGATCGTGTGGCACATATATGACATGAAAGGATAACAAATCCAAGGTTTTCTGTATGGCCTTCACTTGTTCATGAAGTACTCACTTGCAAAGGATTAGTTTGAAAACACAAAGCTATAAGGTACCAGAAACAAATGCCAAGTGGATGAAGTTTTATGACCAAAGTAGAATCTAGATATACTCATAAATAAATGAGTTAAACATTTGTTTCTTTCATGACAAGCCCATAAACAGAATATTAAGCAGGTTAAAAAAAAACAGGAAATAAATCCAAATTAAAAGCTGTGCTTATTTCCATTGCCAAGGATTCAATATCCACTTTCAGTGCTACTACAAGCACGCTCCACTGCTGAGATTCATTGAAGTCACTCAAGGGGGAGTAGAGATAACTCCCACAGAATCTCTCTTCTCATTTTCTTCAATGATAGAAGACACATCACGGTGCCATCAAAATGCTTACCACTCCTACTTCAGTGCATGGAAAAATAAAGAGAACTACCCTCAATCTCACAGATAGGCCACATTCAGTTCCCCTCTACTCAAACTAACTCTAAGAGACTAGAAATAATCGAATAGGTCGTTAGATGTTACTGCATTTAAAGACACCGTCTTCATTAGTGGGAGAGGGGGTTTGAAGTGCCCGCTCCCCAACAAACAGGCAGGGTATTAGTATTCTATGCCAGAGGCATCTACACTTTCAGAGGAAGATAAGGCACATACACAGGAACTCCATAGCTCATATACTGCCCTACAAAGAATATGGTCACCTGCTGCCAGGGGCTCAAGATCTGATGTTCATAATCCATTAGGATCTGGAGTTTTGGTTCAGGCCCCATGTCGTACTGCTGCCTAAATAAAAAGATGAGAAAACAGCGTTTTCCTTATCTTTAAAAAGATTTCTCTATTTGGAATATTGCCTCTATTTAGGTCACTTGAGAGGACAGTCATCATTGCTGTTTTCTGATTTATGTGAAGCTCTGTATTATACCAACTGTTAAATAAATTCTGGGCAATCAATAAGTAATTAAAACAGAACTAATAGTTGGGACATAACTGAGAGTACAAAGTGCAGCTACAATCTAATTACTACAATTTGATCCAAAAAAAGTATCCCTCTGGGCAGCAAAGTTTATTTATTGGTAGAGAGGCAAGCTTGTGGGGCACAGCTGCCAACAGACATGTCGGACACATGCTGAGCATCCTCACCCCTCCCAAAACCTGAACACTGCTTAATCTGCCCTCTGGACAGAGGGACAAAACTGGCTGTGCCAATTCCCTCAACATCCCTCATGTGCAGCTGCACATGGGCTCTCACTAAGGAGGGCTTCATATTACCTCAAACGCAACCTAGTGAGCAACGGTAAAATGACATCTGAAGGTCCATCTATTCACATCCAACCTGTAGAATCAAATATTCAGACCTCCTTTCACAAAGCTACATGACACAACATGAAGATGTGCTATATTCTTAAACACAAAATTTGTTTGAAAATTTAGATCTGCTATAAGTAGGTGCTGAGGCCTCAGCAGGTTCATGAAGCCAGAGCCAGATGCACGACCAGGGCAGATGCCAAAATTCACAAGACCTGTTTGAGCAGGCAGATCAGTTTACCTCATTGTAAAGAAAAAGGAGCACATCAGATGATCTGCGATTGCAGTTGACTAGTTTTGGGGCAGGCTCTAGTATGAGAGAATTTGGGGTTTTCCCCTTTGCTGAGGCAAGAGAGCGTGCCTCTTTCCATCCCCGTTCTTTCCATCCCCTAATTAACAGTCTACCACATGCACTTGATTTATCATGAATCTGCCAGAAGCCATTAATCGTTATTGTTAACTGTACATTCAATTTTGTTCTCAGAGCAATTTTTCACTATATTTAACTTGCTTGTCCCTAAGAAAATTATAATATTTTAGAGGATTGCACAGAAGTTACAGCATTAACTTGATTAAACACCTGGTAGAGGACTGCGCCCACTGTGAAACTGAATACTAAGCGCAAATAAATTATGTTACTCATCCATTCCTCTGCAGAATTTTGTACTTTTTGAGACTTTAAATATATCTGTCACAATCAAGGAAAGATTAATACTTTCCTGGATGGAAAGTGTTATTTTAATTTACTTGAAAAGGGACTCTATGCACATATAAAAAGGAACTTTCAGCTCAGTGTTGAAACTGAGGACAATTGTTTCTTCAAGCTTGATCTTTGCATAGATTATTATACGATATGGAAGCTAATTAGCCTTGGGCACATTTATGAACCTCTTTCCTAGATTCAGATTATAGGCATGATATTTCTGAAGCATGCATTGTTGCCTCGGTGAATCATACAAATGATAGGAAAAAATCCCTTTTGATTCTTATGTAATAAAAATACAAATTAAAAAAATATATCTTCATGAAAGACTTACTGTCGAAAGACTGGAAAATGTCAGTAAAACATATCACAGTACTGCCATCATGTATATCAGAAGGGACTCTAGCCTTCTCCCTCTGGGGACAGTCTGCTGTCTCAGATATTTTCTGCCTCTGCCAGAGAACAGCAGACTTGAGTGAGATGTTAAGCAGTGGAACCAAACCGTTCCTGCTTCATTTTCATTTATTGTTAATTCAAGAAGCTCGGCTGAGCAACAGTATACTTTCATTCTTGAATATTTCAACTCTTGCAGATGAGCAAAATGTGAAGTGAAAACAAAAAGTAGATGGTGGTATCATCATCTCTTCTTTTTCCTCATTCCTTTTCTGATCGAATTTTCCATCCGCCCCTAGTAGCCTACACCCTTGATTTATTTTAACTACATTCACCACTGCTCACTTTCAGCCAAATACTCCTGTCTCTGAGAGGTACGGAGTGCTGTTACCCACATCCTGTGATGGCTAAAAGCAGAACTCTATCATTCTCTTTTGACTGGCACTCACACTCACTTCAGCTTCCATTTAAAGACATCCTATTTGGTATAACCAGTTTTGTGAACATTGCAAATCTCATCCTTAAATTAGAGTCTTTACCATCTGGCCTCCTGAGTACCCTGTCTCTCAATTGCTTAGCAGCAACACTTCTACCTTGTTCTATATCATTATGTATCAGCTTAATTTCATAAATGACTCTGGCACACGACCTGTGGACCCAATCACGCAATTCAGCTCCTCTGCGCGCTGTAGAGATCCCAGAGAGAATCACAGAAGTGTAGCAGTGCTGTGGGACATGAACTGCGATACTGGGGCACATGCATACAGAATAAATTAAGGTAGAGTGTCCTTAGAGATGCAGTCAGGATGCTTTAAGGGCTAGAATTAGTGATCATATGATAAAGAGAGAGAAAAAGAGAAAAAGGTGTGGGGGGGAGAGAACAAAAAAGAAAGAGGTAGAAAGGGAGGTAAGGAGATGAAATATTTTTTTAGTTATGCAGTATAAGCAATGCTACTAATAAATATTGCATCTTAATTGGTATGATTTTTAATGTAACTTACCGTCGATGGCCAATTTGAGATCAGTCAGTGTAGTTCGAACTCTTGATATAACATTTTGCATGCGGTCAATTTCTTGACGGAGAAATATGTTCATGGGTTCAACAGCTCCCATCTTTTGAAGCTGGGCTTTCACCTAAACAACAATAGTGCAACAATTATAAAATTTAATCTCCCGTTTCCCGTGAAATAATTTTTGAAAGCAAAAGGATGTTTTTTCAATTGTATCACATAATTCCTGAGAAAATAAACTTTTATGTAACAGATGGCCAAGCAACTCCTGTGCCAACTGTAAGATTTAGCACAGCGTGACTCTTTATCTTACCAAAAGGAGCTCCTCCATCATTTTAAGGAGGGAAAGTTCCCTCTTTTTGAAGGGACACAGCAGTTCCTTCTGTCCTTGTTAGGCTGCAGGGTCTCAGATCTTAAAAAAAAAACAACCCACGTGCTATACAAAAGCATGTTCGATGGTAACTTCTTCAGATTTCCAAATTGTGCTAGGTGAACTTTCTCACCTCTTCTTGCCCTGCTGAGTTGAAATAATGCTACAAATGGAGTTCGACTTAACAAGCACAAAGATAGATAAAAGCTGCTACTTCCAATAGCACGTGACTCACTCATAAGACAAGGTGCTCAAGGATGTATTACAAGAGAGGCAACATTGCCAGGAGTAATATAGATACCACAGAATTCTGTTACACCATTACATGCACCATTTTGTACGTAGAAGCTTTGGGCCTTCTTAATTTTTAAGGATAATTGTTTCAATCATATTCAACAGAGAACATTTTCAAAATGGAATTAGTTGTCTATGTTACTGAAGGACACGTCACAGCAACAGTAGCAAAAGCATTCCCTGTCTCGCTTCAGCATATGATGCATATACAGTATGCTTCAGATATAGACTGTATGTTCCCTGTATATCAAAGATGACTGTATACAACAGTGCATGAGAGAGGATTTAGTGTCACCAGCAGAAATCATGGTGCCTATACCTCACGTAGTACCAGAATTCTTGATTTTTAAGGCTTTCAAGTGTTTTTCCCCACTATGACTCGGCTTTCAGAAAGCCAATGGACTTCTCTTTGTACTCGCCACCACTCAGCCACACGCATCGTCTTTCACACGGAAGCAGCCTGAACCCTGGCCTTTGCCATATTCACTCCTTCCCTCTGCAAGGAAACTCTGGAACCAAAAAGAGATCACAAACGGTAAAATAAGATCCTAAATCCAGATACCTATCTGTCCATTAATTTATCATAAAAGAGCTGAACCTTATGATCAGTTTGCTAAAATAATTTAAGAGCTTATTTTGAGCTTACTAACAACAGGTGAAGAAAGAGTTAGAAAGTCTATTCTTTCAAAGAGCAGAATATCACTGCAATTCTACTGCAGCCAAGTAGAAGCCACAAGATTTCATATAATGCGTGCTATTTCATCAAGGCCAGAATTCCACTGGATTTTGCTTTGTGTTTTTCCAGATGTATTCATATATCTCATGGTATACATTACTATGTATACTATACATTATACACACATAGTAAACATTACTAAAGATCTTATTATTACACTAAAATAGCAAGTTTCTGCAAGATGAATATAATATAGCAGATGAGTAGTTATAATTGCTGGTATAAATGAATAAATGCTTTGACAATTTCCATTTCTCAAGTTTCAGCTCCAAGCCCAATAAAATACTCCTTTCAACTTTATATGCTATGCTCCTCGGGAGACAGCTATCAGCAAGGTTATTCACCATATTTTAATCACAAGGACCCATGAGTTTGTCAGACAGAATGTCCAAGAAATAGGTGCCAGCCAATTATGCTAATGCTTTGCAGTGTGACAGTTCATTTTACAGACTGAGTTAATGTGTTTCTTTCTGTAAAAGAGAAAAAACTACTAAAATCAACTATCATGAGACTAGAGCTGAGATAATAAACTCTTTTTGGATAAGTTACACAATGAAGTATTCTGATTTTTTTTCATACAAAACCCAGGGAAAGCTTCTGCTTTCTGAAAATTTCACAGGAGCTGATAATTCTCCCTCTTGCCAAAAAAGCAAATAAAAGTTTGATTATTTTTTTCCCCAGTATATTTAGAAGCCTAGTGCATGCCACTAATAAGAAAGGAGTTATACAGAATACAGTCCATGCATTTTATCCTTTAAATAAGAAATACACGTTTTTCTAGTCTACAAAGTACGTGTTGCTTTTGAGGATGATCTAGAGGAAGAATTTCTCCTGTTTGAGGAAAAATTGTATGGAAGATATCATTAAAGGTGTTATTTTCCAAAATATTGATATTTATGAATCTACAAAGAGAAGATGAAATAAATATTCTAAATTATTACTGTACTGATAAATGTACAATTTGTTTAACTGGTGAATTCACAGGTTTTAAACATTCTTCTAATTTGTTTTCATGTACCTACAAAAATACCTGTAATGGTTTGAATAACGGAGTGAACCAATAACGCAGAAATTTGTTAATCAATCCTAGATCTGTTCACGGCTCTCACCCTGGAGCACCAACCATAACTGATAAAAAACTGAAAAAAATTACATACTTCCTACTGTATTGTATACAAATCAATTCTTATCTGCAGTGAGATTTACTAGGTATAACATAGTGCCTTTCTTGCCGTTAAGATTAGTTTTAAATACCAGCTCTGAGGTATGATTGACTGGTTTTGTATTAGAATTCTTATCAAGCAATCAGATTACTTACTTCCAGTGCTGTATTTATTATGACATAAAGAGATGGATCCCAACTGACAGAAAAAAACCTCAAAAGACAAAACTCACTAACCAAAATAGCCTTTCTGAGATTAATATACTAATTCCATAAAGCCCACTTACAATATCTCCTTTTCATTATGCAAACAGCTGTCATCTAATATAAAACAAGGTGATTTAAGAAAGGAACAACTAAAATCACAATCTTAATAGCTTTGTCTACATGATTTTGCAATGCACATCTCTAGTGTGTCAGGTTCCTCTACCACATTTATTAGCTGTCCTCAGGTACCCAACTCCTTTGTCACCACATGCTTTACAGGACATTCAGCAGAAAAGCAGTTGCTGAACTCATGTCATTTAATGATCAGTGATCAAGTTATTGTAGTAGTAACTGCCTATCATTTTCAGTAAATGCTATCATTTTCAATTAGTCTTGCCTACTTGCTCTACCCTTTGTCAGCAGAAATGGGAAGTCTATCATTCTGTGAGATGGTCTAAATAAGAAAGACAAGCTCAGGCCATGTCCGAGTCAAAGCTCTTTTGAAGTGCTTTGAAAAGCATCTGACAGGGTTGGTATGTAAACCAGAGACACCTTGAAAAGTATCTGTGTTAGTGTTTCAGTTCAGACCCAGAATTTTTTTTTGTAGCAAAAAATCTATGCTGAAATGGAGACTCCAGGCACACAAACTGGCTTAGCCTCAAATTAATCTAACCCAAAAGGTATGCTTCAGGGAGTCTAACGTACTCGTTAACGTACCACTAATGGGTGTTCAGCCTACAGGCCAGACTAGAGTTAGACCAAAGTAAATTCCCCAGTAAAACAGCTAATGCAGGCCTGTCATCCCCTGATGAGCTCCAATTCCCATGCAATACTTGCCAATGTAGTCATAGCCTTGGCAGAAGATAAGGTGAAATCAATACTACCAAAAAATTTTAAGGTAAAAAACTACTGCTACTTGTGTTAAAAGCCAACCTCCAATAAAGTGCAGTGTCTTTGGAATGTCTCTATGTCTATTCCCTAGCAAGCTGTTTTTCAAGCTGCAAGGATCATTTTCATTATAAACCTCTGTGTGTGACAGGCTGACATTCATTCTGGCATCTATCTTCACTCACATGGACTGACTGGACCTAATCATTTTACCACTAATCTCTCTGCTACCTGTGAGGCAAGACCCAGAAGCAAAAGGGGTTATGAAAGCAGAACGTTTAAGCCGCCTCTGCCTGTGGAGTGAGAAAAATGAAGACAGTTTTAGGCCAGGAGGAAGGTTTATTTTGCTTTTCTGTCACCTGTGTCAAGCTGTGGTCTGATAAAGCATGCAAAGGTGACTGGTTTTGTTTATAGTCTTTTGGGTGGACATTGAGTCAGCTATTTGACTGGCAGGAGGAAGCACTACAAGAGAACAGCAAAAGAAGCAGCATATATCGTGGGGCAAAACGGTTGCCCTTTTGAAAGTCGCTGGTTCCAAAGTCATTGCCAAAGCACAATAATTGAGAAATGAAGGCCTCTGTGTGACAGCCTGAATTTTCTCTGGATTCACAACGTATCAAGAGAAAGTACAATCTGGAGCTCTGAATGTCAGCAAATAATTGGTTTCAGTACCGTCCGTCCCTAACCTAGTCTGATCAAATTCACTCCACGCTTTCTAAAGGGAGCCACAAGAACTGATCAAAGATAGCAAAGGCACCTGCCACTTTCCCCAAAGAGTATTTGCTTTCAATTACCTTCATTTCTTTCCTAATTTTTTTGTTCCTTTTCTCCACTGATAGTATCTTTCTAACTTGATTTCCAAAGACTACCACATTGTGGCTTTATTGGAGCACAATATTCTTCTAAAAGCAAACTCAAGCTGCACTGCTAGGACTAATGAATGCTTTTCTTTTTACTGCTCTTAATCAATGAGGCATGCATAGGAACTCTTTTTGACACATTCCCTCAGTCTCTTACAATTTAGTATATTAATTTTATTTGTTTCAGGATTGTTAAACTTATCTAGTAGGTAATAATGTCCTTAATATAGGTAATAATGTCCTGAATGACCAAATGTTGACTTAAATTGACAAACAACAGAACTCATCTCATTCCCTTTTTTTCAGACATCACAGGAAGTAATTACATAATCCATTTCACTCCTTATACTTGCAAGCTTCATTTCATTTGCTTATTATATTGTAGCTTCTGCTAAATTCTGTTGCGTCTTCCCTCAGAGAACATCCCATCTTTTCTGCTCTAATGAAATTCTTGGTTATGTGTTAGTGAACATAATCTTTTTTTTTTTCTTTTTTTGTCAGTTTATGCAAACTTTCATTTTAAAAATGTGGCTTTCTATACAGCTTACTTCTAGCATCTCCACCCTACTTCTACCATCTCCACCCCTTCTAAGGGGTTCCAGAATAACAGAGCTTCAGTTCAGATGAGAAACACTTTTGATAAAGATTTTTTTCTTATTGTGTGGAGGTGGCCACACTCCTGGCCCATAAACAACTGCAGCGAAGAGGTGGAACTTGGCAGAAAATGGCAGAAAAGGGAAATTCCCCTGAAACAAAGAAAGCATTGGTAAAGACCCAAATGAGTTCTAAGAGCTAGAGAATGCGAGAAAGGGTAAATCCATTAGGCAACATGAAAAAGGAAATAGTGAAGAGTCAGGAACTGCAAGAAATAATGCCAAATCTCATAACACTGCAGAATTAAAGTCTGAAGTTGTAGTGCAGCTGACACAGCCAAGAGATATACGGAGGAACACATTATTACCAATAACAAACTGTTGGAAAATGACCAGAGGATGCTCCCTAGATACTCAGAGCAAAGGAATGACTACCATAATACAGAAACATAGTGTAATTTTTGGGTGGTTCTGTGGAAAATTACCAAGTCGTCCATCAGTAATGTGGACTGAAGAAACAGCGCATAAATAGGGTGGTGTGATTAATCAGAGAAGCACAATTCACAGATCAAGATGTACAGAGCCTGCGAAAACCAGAAACCACCAGGAAGAGGTGGTATCTACACTTATTGATAAGAGAATGAAACAAATTTATATCCTGAGCTCAAAAAACATTTACAAGAAATACAGAGAGAAAAGGTAGATCCAACAGGACATCCTCTGACTGTGCCTGTAAGAGCAAAGTGGAGGGAGACACAGGGAGCAAGCTAACGCAAAAGTATTAAATACTGGTTTATCCTGTACAAACATGAATCTCCTTACTTGAATCATAAGAGAACAGCTGTCAAGCAAATTGAAGCAAAAGAGGTTTTCTTGAAGCTCAGAGAAGATGTCAGAGAAGTGGTACAGAAGCAAAAAACTATCTAATTGTGAGCATCATTATAAAAATGATTGCTTATAAGAAAACAAAAACCTGCATGTATGATTGGCAGATCAGGAGAAAAGATAATAGCTTGTCATACTCCTGGATGATGAGTGAAACAGCAATGAAAACAATTGGTGATGATTTTTTTTAATACAGTCACATCAAAAAGTATGTATTGTACCCAAATACAGGAGTAAAATAGAGACCAGTTAAGAACGCAGGGTGGAACTTCCAAAATAAACCCTTCAGACTCCTTGTCCTTAACTACAGCTCCTGGCTCCATAACTGGTTGTCTCGAAAGCTAAGACACTCGAGGAAGTCACTGAAAAGACGAGGCCTACTCTATGTGTGTTTTTTGTGGATAACCTGAGTGAAAAAAACAAGAAGGAATGAGACTGAATGAGACCAAGATTAAACAGAAGAAATGCCAGAGAAAAACACTATTTGTTCAAACCATTTAGAACTGAAATTTCGATTAAAAAAGTGTGTGTGCATTTTACAAGACTAAAAGTCACTGCACAAATTTCCCAGGGGTAAAATCTGAGGGCAAGAATACTCTCTGGTTACAATATAAAGTCCAGTACTATTAATGTCTTCTAAGTATTACAAATTCTTCATGAGGAAAAAAGTTGGCAGTTTAACAAGGGAATGAAGAAATAATCCTTTGGAGGATTTAGCAAATATATTGAAAAAAAAATAGCTCAATACACATATTACAAATATGGCAAAACCATATATGCTACTCAGGCATTCAGTATTCTATTGCTATTGCAAATTGAAAAAAAAAAATTCTAAGGAGATGAATAAAACTAGAAGACACTTGTTCCATGAAAAAGCTTTACTCTGATAGGAAGGATAAGGGAAAAGGACTGAGAACAATCCAAGGTGTAGATCCAAGGTGTAAATTATTAAATTTATTAAATTAGTAATTAAGTGTTACTAATTATTATACTTACTATATTTCATTTTATTTGCTATTTATAATATCTATTTACTATTAAATAATAACGTGAAAAATAGAAGACTGACTCCATTCCAAATCAAATTCTACAAATAAATTATTTATATACTATTGCTGGGAATCACTTGATAAGCAGGTGACAAAAACAGAGAGATGCAAGTAGGCATGGATAGATGGAAAAATAACTATATGGAGAAATCTGTTAGGAAACCTCACCTAAAAAAAAGTTGCAAATTGTAAGTAAGTAAGTAGCTTGCCAAGAGGGGAATGAAAAGAGAAGTTCTGAGTTCAATTATGAGAGCACAGAAGAGGCTTTTTATTCAAGACATGAGATGAATAGTAGAATGGAAGACAGGAAATATTGCCGGGGCCCCAAGACACTCAAGGTTGTTGAGTTAGGTTGTAACCTAAGTGGACATTCTAAGTTGGCCAGAGAGGAAAATAAAGTACAACATAACAAGCTGCAATACTGCATACTGGGCAGTCTACAAGCTTGGAGTGCAACCAGGTGAAAAAAGCACTGTCAGTGCAAACCAGAATTGTAAATAATGATATTGTGGAAATGAGGGCTTTTCAACAGTTATGTTGAAACACATGTTCATGAAACACATGGCAAGACACCAGATCCTACTTACAAACTGATGCAAGAGTGCTTTATGCTGGATTTTTCCGTTTAATGAGACTTAATAAAAAATGCAAAGGATTGACAAATACACCTGTTAGAGCTCAAACTCCAAAAAATCTGGGGCATGAAAAGCTCAGTGGTAAAATCCACTATTCATAATGGTGGTATCATAATATGAGTAGGTAAATTGAAAGTTCTAACCACTATAAGATCACTGATCCTTCAAGAAAGAGGCATCAGTATCCCTCTCTAAGCTACTAAGGAGGGCAAGAACTTTCTGAAGTCTCTAATGGCTGTTCAGAGTTAAGGTGACTAATTAAGTAGACTATAGCATTTGAAATACATGTTTCTGATGCAGGAACATTTTAAATAATAAACCAAATCAGACTTGTAAAACACTATCCATAATTTTAAGACTTTTTAAAAACACATGCCAGTTAAATTTAAGAAGCACAATAAAACTCATAAAACATACACATACATAAAACGTCTGTGTCTATAAAGCAGCATATACCTCATGAAGGTTATAATCTGGAGGTAACTTCTCTAGCATCTCATCAGCAAGACGCTGCACCACTGCTTCTCGGGTTTCCCCTCCTCCGGTGCTGCTGTCTTTGGGCTGGATGCTCACTATTGTACTTAATGTCTCATTAGCCAGGTTAGTCTGGTAAGTTATATCCGCATTACGGTGAAGTCCAAATACCTTGAAGTAAAAGGGGAAAAAATAGGAATAGAAAATGCAAATATATCAATGAAAGAATCCATTAAAATGTAAAAACAAGGAAGAAGATCCTCAGCTCTATAAAACAATAGATGGGAATAGGTCAGTGGAAGTACACTCATTTAACTTGCCAAGGACCAAGACTAACTTACACCAAAACATTAACACAGGCTGCATATACAATGGCATTTTCATTCATATAAGTGGGGTTTTTTTAACTGATCTTCCGATTATCTTCACATAGCAGGCTTTGGATCATGCTGTGGAGCGCTGTCGGGGGTACAAACTTATTTCTTTCCACTAGATCAGACTAGAGCTTGTTGGAAACATGTCATATGGGAGCTCTGACCCCTCCCCACTAGCTCTTTGTCTCTACAGATCTACTGCTTACTGTACTCGCTCAAGTTGATGCCCCTAATAATCAGACCCATTGCCATTTCTAACACATTTTGTTTTACTCAGTCTCTTAGGTTTATAAAGGATGCAGCACAGTGAATAAAACACTGCCCATATTCAAAGTACGTAAAGATTTTATGACTGGTAATATATTCCGCGTATTTTATGGTTTAGCTATTTTTGGTTTAGGTCTCCCACTCCTTACTTCCCCTTCTTCTGAAGTGGAATTAGAATTATTTTATTTAAGATACAGCTAGGACAGAATTACTGCAAAGCTGCCCTTTGTCTGAATGATAATAGCTTACTCAGAAAATTCCGCTGAAATATCAGTAAGTCTGTAACTGTCAGGTTGACAACTGCAACTCTTTTCCAGGAGGAATTGTACTGTGACTTATTTCACAAGCCCTCATTTAATTATAGCTATTAACTGTCTCTTACAAACTTTGAACCACTGATCCAACAATGAGGAAGTCTTGCCCTCAAACTGAGCACCAAAGTCAAGCAATTTTCCATTTCTCATTTTTCACGTTTTCATATTTTATATTTTACGTGTTTTTCATATTTTACATATTCTACATTTACTCTGGTCCTATGTTTTTATGCAAGTGATGTATGAAGGAATAAGAACAAAGAAACCATAGTAAAGCAGTTGGTGGACCAGTGTCCTGCATATCCTGTAAATTAATCAAGCAGCCAAATTTCTCATTCTTTTTGATCCAAATATCTGGGAATTTTGATTTAAAAAGGGATGTTGGAGTCTGTCTTTTGGCTTTTTTTTAGCCTGATAAATCCTCAAAACCAATTGCTAAAGCTTTATACCCCTCTGAAATCAAAGTCATTTTCAAAGGGATTGCTGAGTTCAATAGTCCTCTTCAGAAGTCAGTGTTTATTCTCATCAGAAGTTGAAATTTTATGAAAAGAGCAAGGATACAGCAATCAGACTTATTCAGTCTTTCTTTCTTAACCAAAAACGGAAAGAGGAGGAAACAAAGATACACTGTTTTGACTAGCACAATATCCTCTGTGGAAGAAAGAAGACTGGGAGCTTAAAAGGTTAAAGGTTTCCATGAGCAATTTTGACAAATTTTGGAATGACAGAATAAAGTCATAGCTTTCCTCCTAACCTGTGAAAATGTGAAGGAGAAAAAGATGTTTGTATTCCCGAACTTGATCCTATTTACATAAAAGTCAAAGGTAAAATTCCCCTACATCAAACCATACATACAGATTTTTTACAGGCAACAAAATACTTCAAAAATACATTGCAGCATTGTGAGATAGGTTCCCAAGTGCTTAAAAAAGCCGATCCATGAAAGAAGCACCTGAAATCTGATAGAGTCAAGGTTCATATGCTGACAGGAACCTCTTCATGAGCTGGGCTCAAAAGGATCCCACTGGTGCGTTATCATGGCTGCATTTACCCTTATTTGGAAAAGGTACATCATTGCCAGCACAAATACCCTTGCATTCTGCTTTTACTACCTTCAGAGATTCAAAACTTCAAGTTTATTTTATAACCTTGGAATCTTCTTGCCCTCTTAGCCAGCACATTATCAGTAACAGAAAACTATTTTTTTTATGTTCAGTCCCGTCTATTTAATTTTACTAGAACTTACTTCCAAAGGCATTTATCAACTTAATAGCAACAAGACAGAAATCCAGAGCATTCACTTCTGTTTCAGTTTTAACTAACTTCATCAGTTGTGCCTGTACTAGAGGGAGCAGAAAGTTGGAGTCCTCCAATTAATGTGACCACTGCAGTATACACACAGTGGGTCATGTAAAAGTGTCTGCAACCAGGAGCTACCCTGCAGCCTGCCCCATCAATTCATGGCAACATGTAGAATATCTCCCAATTATAACTTGCAAAATGAGGCCATATGGCTTTTTTATTTTCATTATTCCTCACTTCACATGTCTGCTCAATCCCATACAGAATTGCAAAATCACAAAGTAGTTTAGTTTGGAAGGGACCTCTGAAGGTCATCTAATTCAAATCACTTGCTCAAGCAGAGTCAGCTGGAGCACATTGTCCAGCACAGGGTCCAATTGGGATTTTAATATCTACGAAGATCAAGACTCCACAACCTCTTCCCGTGCTTGACAACCTTCACTGTAAAAATGTGTTTTCTTGTTGTCAGATGGAATTTCCTGTTGTTTAATTTATGCCCATTGCCTCTTGTCCTTTTAGTAGGTACCACCAAAAAGACTCCGGGTTTGCCTTTACACCCTCCCAACAAGTATTTATCCACACTGATAAGATCTTGCCTGAGCTAAAGAGTCCCAGCTCTCTCAGCCTTTCACATATGACAGATGCTGCAGTCCCTTAATCATCTTTATAGCCCTGCTTCAGACTCACTCCAGAACGTCCATATCTTTCTTGTACTGGGGACCCCAGAACTAGACACAGTACTTCAGGTATGGTCTCACCAGTGCTCAGTAGAGAGGATCACCTCCCTCAACCTGCTGGATCAATTCCCTGTTCCTAATGAAGCCTAGAATACTATTGGCCTCTTT
The DNA here is from genome assembly GCF_963924245.1 of Chroicocephalus ridibundus. Classification (NCBI taxonomy): domain Eukaryota; kingdom Metazoa; phylum Chordata; class Aves; order Charadriiformes; family Laridae; genus Chroicocephalus; species Chroicocephalus ridibundus. The sequence continues at coordinate 102,759,968 of NC_086285.1, forward strand.
GCCATGAGGGTGCCTTGCTGGGTCATGATCAGCTAGTTGTCCACCAGAACAACCAGTGCAGAAATTTGCATTTCCCCTTGTTGAACTTCATGAGATTCCACTCTGTCCAGTTTTCCAGTATGCCAAGGTCTCTCTGGATAGCAACACAACCATCTGGTCTATCAGCCACTCCTTCCAGTTTTGTATCTCCTGTGAACTTGTTGAAGATGCACCCTGCCCCAAAACCCAGGTCATTAACAAAGATATTAAACAGCATTGGCCCTAGTACTGACCCCTGGCACACAGCATTGGTGGCCTGTTTTCAACAGGACTTTGGGCCGCTGATCACAACCCTCTGTGTCTGCTTATTTAGCCAGTTTTCAAACCACCTCACAGCATGCTTATCTAATCCATACTTTGCCAGCTTATCTATGAAGGTGTTATGGGAGGCGGTGTCAAAAGGCCTTACTAAAGTTGAGATAAAAAACATCCACCTGGTAACCTCATTGTAGAAGGCTGACAGGTTGGTTAAGCATGATTTTTCCTTCACAAATCCAAGCTGGCTACTCTCAATCACCTGCTTGTCCTTCATATGTTTGGAAATGCTTTGCAAGAGGATTTTCTTCAGCACCTTTCCAGGGACTGAGGTGAGTCTGGCCAGCCTGTAGTTCCTCAGATCTTCCTTCTTCCCGTCTTGAAGACTGGAGCGATATTTGCTATCTTCCATTCTTCAGGAACTTCTTCCAATCACCATGACCATTTAAAAGTAATCATGAGTGACCTGACAATGACATCAGCCAGCTCCCTCAGCACTCATGGGTGCAACCCATAAGGTACCATGAACACATGTCCAGTTTGTTTAAATGTTCCCTAACCTGGTTCTCTTCCATCAGGGTTAAGTTCCTTGTTCTAGATTTTCTGTCTCAGGGGCCTGGGATTCCTGGAGGCCAGTTTTACTGGTAAAGACTGAGGCAAAGAAGGCATTGAGCCTTTTCCATATCATTTCTCACTAGTTCTCATGCCCTATTCAGCAATGGACCCACATTTTCCCTAGTAATCTTTTTGCTGCTTACATACTTGTAAAATCCTTTCTTGTTGCCCTTCACATTCCTTGACAGATTCAACTCCACTTTGGCCTTGGCTTTCCTAATCCTATCCCTGCAAAATTGGACAGTAGAACTATACCCTTGCTGGGTCATCTGCCCCTGCTTCCACCTCTTGCACACTTCCTCTTCATGTCTGAATTCAGTTAGGAATTTCTTTTTCATCCATTCAGGCCTCCTGCTACCTTTAATTTCCTACTTGTTAGGATGGATCTTTCTTGAACTTTGAGGTGATCCCTGAATATAAACCAGTTCTCCTGGGCTCCTCTTACTCCAGGGCCATAATCCATGGGATTCTTCCAAGCCTGGAAGAAACCTCTGAAGAGGTTGAAGTCTGCTCTCCTGAAATCCCGGGCTGTGGTCCTGCTTTTTGCTCTGCTCCTTCCTCCACCATTGGTCACTACAGTCAAGGCTCCAGATTTCATATCCCTAACCAGTTCTTCCTTGCTCATAAGTATCAGGTCCAGCCAAGTGCCTTTCTTTGTTGGCTCCTTAGTTACTTGTGTCAGGAAATTGTCATTACTGCAGTCAAAAAATCTCCTGGAGTGCTTGAACCCTGCTGTATCACCCTTCCAGCAGATAATTAGGGACACTAATGTCCTCCATGAGGACCAGGGCCTGTGAATGTGAGACTTCTTCCAATTGTTTGAAGAAGGCCTCATCTACCTCTTCCTGGTCAGCAGATCTACACTAGATATTCACTATAACAGTCTGCCTGCTAATCTTAACATTTACATTCATGGCTCTGGAAAATATACCTGATTAAATCTGACAAAAACTCTCTTTAATACTTTGTAATATTTTACCTCAGGTGTATCAATCGATGGCAATTGCTCTATGTACTGGAGATAGTCTTCAACTGTTTTCCCTTTTGGAATAACATAATCTTTGTAGAAACAAAATTTTTCATTAAACATATGCTCTCCAAACCACACTCTTGCATATGTATTCAGCAGTGTTTTGTCAAGGTCATCAGTTACACGACCACCATACTGTACTTCTCCAAGCATATAGCGAACACAGCTCCAGTTGACTCCACGTTTAATGTCCATATCATCCAAATGATTCTGAACAAATTGCACGCTGGCTGCAAAGTCTGCCTGATTAAATTCATAAGGAATATTCCAGCCCAATGGACCAAACTTTCGTCTTTCCTGTAAAATAGATAGAGTTAAAGGTAAAAGCCTGACTGACAGTAATTGTGAAGAAAACACTAAGTGCAGAAGAATACAAGAAATATGCTAAGAATGCAGTAGTCCAGCTGGGGCTATATTTCACCAACTTTAAAAAAAACATTCTTCTCTTAACACACACAAGGCCAAATGCTTGATTAATTATCTAGTAGTTTAATATTTCCTCATTTATCATCATCAGTAGAGAGATGATATCGTTTGCTATACGGACAAAGAAAAGGAATATTAATATTTTCACTAAGGAAAAATCCTCTTTTTTAAGTGCAGCGCATCTGTGAGTCTAGAACTATATTTTTTGAATTTAAAAAATGAAAGGATGTCTAGACTCATCGGACATGATCATTGTCTGTGGTCCTCCTATGGACCTGGTATATTCATACCACTGATGTCTCTGCACAGTGCAGATGCAAGTAGCAAAAGTTGGTTCTTACTGAATCATTTACAGGTGCAGTTGGCAATATGTGGTTTCTAGGCCAATATCTGGTATTTAAACATTCTTAATTCCCACCAAGAAAGAAGCAATGGGCCAAAGACAGGCATACCACAGGCTGTCTTTGGACCACAACATATCAATGCACGGGTGCCACAGATTAAAATTAACTATGCACCAAATATAAACTCAGGATACTGCAAAATCTATCAATAGAATGATGAAAAGTTGTGGTTAATCCATAAAGCACTTTCGTTAATGGAACTCCTGAAAGGCAAGACCCAAAATCATCTTCCACCTTCATTTCCTCCTGCAGGTTTCAGTGTAGGAAGGATTTATATTCACCCTCTTAGACCTTCTCATTGTGAAAACAGCAGTTTTAAGACTACGGTTTTCCAACACAAGCTGTAAATTTCTTTAATGTGCTTTTATGATTTAAAATATTAGTAAAAAACCAGTTAGTTGAAAGACAGATCACACAGCCATGCCCAAAGACTTTAACAGAAGAGTACAGTAATTGATCATTGGTTGACTGTCCTTTTTTACTCTGAAATACCATCCCTGTTGGAGGTACAAGATCAACATGAGTAGAGTTCTAAGGCAGCTGCAGTAATAGAGATGTGTTGTTTTCTTTCTGATTTTATTTGTGTTAATTTACCAACATGGGATTTCTACTTAAACATGTTTTTCATTTAATAACACAGTGCATCAATAAATGAAACATGGCTTCATGACAGAAGAAAGGAAACATAGTTTTAAACCTGAACAGTTGTGTGAAGAAATGCTACAGCATATAGCAGTGGTTTCCACTGTGGCATGTTGCTCACTTCTAGGTGATCCTGAGTAATAGCTGAGTATGTTCGTTTTAAGCCAGCTTTCACACCTAGAAAGTAAGTATAAAAATGTAATATATGAGCAAAAAAATGTATGGAACCCATAACTCCAACTTCTATAAAGCAGAATTCTCTATCCAATTTACAGTATCATCTTATTTATAGCTTCAAATAATCTTTTTGAATCAATTAACTGTTCAGCTGGTCATAGCAGTCAAAATGCAATTACATTTTGTTTCAGGTAGCTGACACACCAAATTAAGTTCAGAAGTCTGGAAGGAATTACACTTAAGCAATCGTATTCTAAATGTTACCAATAACAACTGAAATACAACCATAACTATTCAGCAACTGTATGGTAATCAAAAATACACCTAATGTCATATGAAATATAGCACTGAATATCCAAGAGTTTGTGTTTCAATATTTACATGTAAAATGATATTCTAGTTCTACCAAAGACAATTTTATTTAGATTTCATTCCGAAAACAATCTCAAAATTCTGTATGCAGCTTCTCAAACTGGCATACAGGCACCAAGCTGATGAGATAAGAACCGAAATTCACAGTGGCAATACTAATACTTGGGGAGGTTTGTTTGAGCAGTGACATTTCAAATCCCAGGAACAGCTTTAGGCAGATGATACTGATGCAATCTCAGCTTCCATGGAATACGTAAGCCCCACTACTCCCAGATGCTTTCAGGCAGCGCTATTGAAGCATCATCTGCCTTTGGCAGACAACGCTGAGCATGAGTTACTGACACCAGGTCCCTCTTACGATATCTTGCACCTAATCATCTTAACACAAGTCTAAAAAGACAGATTTCAAGTGCAGTGAATAGATTGTCCAAGTCATCATACTTCCTATGACACAATAAAAGCCCTTTTGCTCCTTTCCTACTTCACAAAGATCCTGTAGAACAGTACTCAAACAAATAGCATTTTGAAATCAGGACAAAGTAACCAAACAAAAGTGCCTTGTAACATCGTGCTACCAATGTGGCAGGACAGTATCAGAAACTAAAACTGTTTATATTTTATCCTGACTTAAATTGTTACACGGGGCATATTTCTATTACTAAATGCAAGTTGTAAATTGGTTATAACCTGACTTATAAAACAGCCTCTTGGAGCTACAGGGTGCTATTATTTGAATGATAAGGAGGGGACACAGTACAATAAAAAGATGCTGAGCACTGAATTAAGGATGGGGAGAAGAAAAAGAAGTAAGACATTTTTAACAGCAGACTGACTATCTGCTCTTGAGAGTGGAGTATATACACTGAAATGGGATGTTTTTCACAAGATCAGACATTTTGTAGACATCTTACTAAGGAAGATGAATACTGAAAGAGGTTTAAATGACTGAGGCATTAAATATGACCTCGGATAAAAATTCTCAGCTCCTACTGACTTCGTTAACTGAAATCAGTGGCAACACATATATATAAATGAAGGGCAAGTTAATGCATTACAAAGTTAGTTAATGATGAGAGTTAAAAGACAAAATAAGTGTCAGACTTGAGGATTTCTTTCTGCCATAGTTTGAAATACAAAGTTACCTTCTCTCATCATACATGAGTAGAATATAAGACAGGTTTTCTTACCAAAAGGGTCATGCTTTACACATCACAAGACTGACTTGCACAGTGCTGTATTTAGCTAATGAAAAAAGAGATTAAAACTAAAACACTGCAGAGAGTACAGTGATACAGAGTGGGGGGAAAAAGCAAGCTCCAAAACTCAAAAAAAGCATGGTTTCCTACCTTGGGGGGGTTCATTAGTATATTTGATAGAGGACTGTAAGAGATTAATAGGAAACTCTGGGTGAGCCTCTGTAGTGATCCAGGTCCTGAAACCTTCACTCATAGATTCTGCTGTTGTGATGGTGTCCATTAATTCACTGAGAAACTCCAAGCCAAGGTGGCAGTTCTGTAGAAGGAGCCATCCTCCATCTTGCATGCACTGATTTAACAGGCGCCTTGCATGGACTTCCTGGCCCTGACCCATTGAAATGGCACGACAGGGAACGTTCTGGAAGGAAAAAAGAAAGCTTCTTTTATATATAGTTCTTTAGAATGATTATAGACATGACATATTGCTTCTGTAGGTCCAGGTATAGTGACATTGTGCCACAAAGAAACCGCTAATATCAATGGAGACTGATTATATCAAAACAGAGTAAACAAAATGCCAAAACCCTCCATGTTGCTCTTATCTGCCACTTGCTGAAAGAAAACTGTGATCACTGGACATAATCTTTTTTTGCAGGTCTGACAAAGTCAATGGGATAAGACAACTGAAATATTTTCCCTTCCTTTTTCCCATTTCCCAAATAAAGCAGGACATACAGACAGCAACATAGCTTGCCTGACTGTTCTTTTTCCTATGACGTGGACTATCTTGAGATGGACAGATATTAATGCTCCACATAATAATTAATGCACAGAGTAAAGCCAACAATTTTGGTGTCTTTTTACTGTCTGAACATATTTATTTCATTTAATAGAGAACTGTCAAGCAAGCAGGCAAGATAGGAAAGATTGGCTCACATTAAGTCATCCCTTAGCAAACACCCTGTATTCTTAATTGTCAGATGTGACGCCACTGATTCAGAGGATTCTAGTTTGGTGATCAGCTATCTCTAGCTAGTTTTCTAACTGTTAGTTTTCTGGATTCAGAAGAGAGAGAGCTCATAAATGCAAACACAAGAATTCTGGAAATTTATGGAGTCTTTCCTCCAGAGGCCATAGGAGAAGAGAGCCAGTGGTTCTGAAAAAACTGAAGATGATACAAGCTCTCCAAGGGAATCTAAAAAAGACAAGCTGACTAGGTTGTGATCAGGGCCATACAAGTCTGTAAGTAAAGTGCAGGCAGACACCCCCTTGCTTATTGTTCTTGCTACCCCTGTTCTTGTTAAATAAGTAGTCCCCTGGCTTAGGTTGTTTCTCTGACTTCTACCAGGGAAAACCAGAATTATCAAACCCAAGTTGAGCGTATTATTCTATATATATGTCGAGGGCAAAGGAATTGATGAAAAGACTTAGAGACTTAGTTTCATGGACAGTTTCATGTTTAAGAACTACAGCCAAGTGTCCCTCATGCTGTGAGCAATGAGCTGCATAAAGACTTATCAATCTGCACTATCTTCAGCTGTCTGAGAGCTACAAAGGTTAGTCTCAAGTCTTCCTGCTACTGGGACTTTCTCACTTTGAAATAAAAAAGAAGGAAGTCATCCAGTCCTAAACAGTGTGGATGAGGCTGCCCTACTTTTGCAGGAGAAAAAGGTTAAGCGTATGGGAAGAAGCTGTGCTGGGTCATTTGGCCTTAGAGCCAGAGAACAAGCCCTGACCTGATCTTACTGAACAGTATAAATACAGCTGCTGTATATGATCCTCCACATCCTGGCAAAAGATTTAAGGATAAGAGGATGCCAAAGATAAGAAAGCAGTTAAATCCTGCTCTCAGGTCAGTAAAACCTGAAATTGCAGCTAAAAGAAGCAAAACTAAATAGTTTGTGAAGTTGGCTATGTGCCAGAGAAGCAAAAACTTTACCTTTTCTAAGATGTACCTGAGTACAGCTAGCACTTCCATCAGTCAAAGGCTATGACTACCCCTGCAGAGTGCATAAATATTCAGCTGTTATTTTATTTCCTAACAAAGCATCTGCTTATAATTTGCTCTTCTCAGCAATGTTACCTCTCAAATGTACAATCATTAAAGGTTGTAGAAACATCAAGACAAGGAAAAAATATTTTTCACTATGGCTTGTCCTCATTTTACTCCTGAAAGAACTCTATATATGTCTGTGTACAGAATGTTTCTCTCAATAGTGAGTCATACCAATGTATCTGTGTCATCCTAATACAACGCTATCCAGATGAAAATACTGCCATTTTAGTCACTACAGTGGTCCTGACAGTTCTGCTGAATGTTCTGTACATCATTCCCTGAAAGAAGAAACTATGTCTACAATAATAAAATTATCTAGTTTTAATGAAACCAAAGTGGTAGACATAAGTTAACTTTTCACTCCATCTTTAAGTGAAAGTAAAGGGGGCAGAAATCCAACTAGTTTTAAGATAGAGCTTGCTTGATTTGTAAAGAAGGTTATATAGCTCAGTAGTCACAGATACTGTTTCCATTTCTTTGGGAGAAGGCCACCTGAGTAACTAAATTTTATAGTGAAAAATAAATTCTGGTCACAAATTTGAACATTTCCAACTGTAGATAATTGATTTATATTGTTAATGTAATACTTAGAGGTACTATCAGTACTGACAATTCATTTTAAGACTACAAATTATGCCTATAAAAGGGAAATCACTGAAAAATAGGCTCAGCATGTCTTTTGGAAGTTTTCTATCATTAAGAAGAAGAAGAAAAAAAAAGGGGGGGGTGGACGGGGCACTTTGGAGGTATAGAAGCACACATATACCAAGATCAGATCCTTGGTGCAGCTAACATATGTTAAATGAAAGGTTTATTTTGGCAAAAAAAAAGCAGAGAAAGCCCAGAGAAAGCCAGGAACTAAGTATAATTTGTTGCAAATATTTCTCTGTAAATAATTTCTAGATACATTTTTTAAAAGCTAGAGAACTACTGAAGTGCTCGTCCAGTACCACAAGGTTAATATACATTTTTACGTTAAAAAAGATCTGTGTTTGTAGTTTGATTTGCAGAATCTGGATGGCTTTCATAAATTTGAAAGGTTTCTATACGCTGTGTGGTAAGATATTTGCTTCGACAGATCAGAACTTTACAGTTAAACATCACATTTAACTTTACATTTACAGTTGACATTACAGTTGAACTTCAAGTTATGACAGCTGCTGTTGCCTTGTTCATAAACTATGTGTGAATAAACACGGCAATCCCTTTGGCTCTTTTGCAGCCTCACTTTCTATTAGTCTATACATGTTGCCTTAAAGCATGAAAACATATTAAAACTCCCCACTGCAATATACTTTCAGAATGACAGCAAAACCAGTGACAGTCACAATTACAGAGCACCTCCTACCTAACAGCACTTCCCCAGACAGACTAAGGTCTTGATTAAGATTTGACAGAAAGGAGAGCATTTTGTTCCACTCCTTGTAAGAGTGAATCTAAGTGACCAGATGATTTCAAGTGACTCTAGAGGTTAGTGTACCTCATCCCCTTATATTGCCAATGGGACAGAAATACTCAACTCCTCCATGCAAGTCAAAGTTAAGTTTCAATCGTGTACTCTGAATTGCTTTCGAATGAGCCACTCTTTCTCTTTATTGATTACAGAAACTAACTCCTACTGGAGATGGGGCAAGTACCTAGCCAGGAGTCCATTTCACAGGATACACATATTAAAGAGCCGAATAGGTGAATAAAAACACCATCACAAAGCTGACGCTCCATTTGTATTCATACCATAGGCCATGAAAAACAGGATTCCAATCACAACCACTTAACGTGTTTACCTGGAGTTTAAAAGAGACTAAAAAAATTTGCCTGTTTCTAGTCTATGAACATTCTTGCACTTAATTTCTACACTCTCAAAATGTCTCTCATATCTTAGGAAAAGGCAATAGAATATTTTGTGAATAGGAATAAAATTGTTCTTCAAATGCATTGCTTCCAGTAAACCTAAAAATCCTGCTCACCCAACTGCCATCCTTCTCCCTCCCCATGTCTGTATATTGGCTGGCTATCTGGCTGCACAGTTTTTGGGGACAAGGATCACATCAACAACTTCAGACTTAAGATTACCAAGTTTAAACACTTGAGTTAAATCTAGAACCTAAATTTAAGCACTCTTTATCACAGTCAGACAAATAAAATAAGAGAGTCCTGATTTTCAGATAGAACAAGCATCTAAACTTTCTAATTACTAAGTTAAGAGATTTGTGGGTGCTCCCCACTTTTGCAAGTCTTACTTAGTGCATACCAGAATTCTGCACCTCTAAATGAAGATGCATGCTAACAGGGAGGAAAATTTATGGAGATCTACTGTGAATAGCTTCTTGGGAAAATTATACTTGCATCTACATTGTGAACCATAAAACATAAAGCACAGAGTGCTTTAAAGTGACACTATGCTGTAAGAAATGTCCAATGTCTCTCCATCAAATGAACCGATTAAATGGTAGGGTCTCCAAATTAATTTATCTTGTCACCATATTTATTATTTTTTTCTGCATCTTCTTGTAGTCGTCATTACTGTCAGCTCCTACGGTGAATGCAACACACTGTAAACCACAATTATTGCTTTGTTCTTATAGCTAAGTACTTTCACTAAGTAATGGACTACCATAGTCAGCTGGATAAAGATAGAGGACTCACTGGAATAAAACAATTCGAAAAAGAAAGAATGTAACATTTCCATTTCCTCAGTAAATGCATTTTGGCTACTGGTCCAAAATTAACTTCCAGAGAACACTTATATGAATACAAATATCATCATTTGAACTTCTATAAAACATGGAAATACCATTTTTAGTTCAAAGGATAGTTTTAAATGCCTTTAGCAGCTCTAGCAAACTCAGTTTAGGAGGATACCTTTGACTTTGCAAGACGTTCTATATTTTCAGTGGGGTCAGACCCCATTGATAAAAAGCATGTCAAAGGTGTTCGACAGTCACTTTCGCTCCACATTGCTTCCATTTCAAGAATAAAACCTTCCGCATATTTCCCTCCAAGAGATTCTGCAATGTAGTGTCGAGCCTAAAAAAAAAAAAAAATTACCAGAAATATATACTTTTTTTTTTTTTTTTTCATTTAGCATTAATCACTGATGTGGAATTTACCAATAGCTACATTGGAAGGCAACAACTTTCTAAACTTTCATTTTCAACTTCGGTGTAACAGAAGTTACAGTCCACAGGAGAGAACCATTGAAATTCTCAGATAGCAAACTTCAAACAAAGAGAAGAAAGAATTCTGCTCTGCTCACACAACAGCCACCCTGTGAACATTGTTGCTAGAGGATGCTAAATGTTTTTTTAAAAAGAACTAAGGAAACCCACGCAGAATAGATCCACTGTCGGCTCTAAGGACAGCCCAGATATTGCCCCTAAATTACTGACTGCTAAAGCTTGGTGGATAGCCAAACAAAAGAGCTTCGCTACACCAGCCCCATTCTTAGCACCTCTAAGCATGTATTGTTGACACTGTCTCTACAGCACAGCAGATTAGACAGATCTTTCATCTGACCCAGTTACAATCTTCCATATATTTGTTGAAACTTCAAACAAAATCTCCTGTCCAGTGGTTATCCAATTCAAGTCCTTACGCTCATCTATTTCTACAAAACACAAACACAGCTCAGACTTTATCCTTAAAAGTCAAACCTTCCCTATGCCTCTATTGTCCTCTTTTCACAGACATTTTCTGAAAGGACTTCTAAAGCTATCCTGGTGTATGAAACTCTTTTTTGACGGACATGATTTTCCAACTATGTAAAGAAAGCACAGATTCTGAGGCATGTAGTATGGAGAGAAACACCCAGGAACAAAGTGGACTGAGGAAGATGCCCATTCCAGAAAAAAATAACTCAATCATCCACTAGTAAGTGTAACTTCTGCCCTAGTGAAGAGAGGTAAAATTTTGTAACACTTGGTGAAACACAGTAGGGAAAGAAGAGATAAAGAAGATAACAAAAAGAATCCCTTCTTTCCTCAAAAATTAAAATAATTACAGTTTTTGAAACCACTATTCAGAGATATTCTTTCTCAGAGATGGTTGTGCAACATGATAAGATTGTTGATAAATAAGGAATAGTAGCTCTATTATTTTCTTACTTGGGCAACGGTATGATCAGGGCACCAGCTACGGACAAGGAGCAGTTTACGGAATTGATCCAGTAAGCTGTCATACCCATCAGGAATAACAGCTTTTTCAGGTGCTGCTTCATCAAACCAAGCTTTCCAAGATTTCTCATTCCTAACAACTTGAACCAGAAGTTGATTAAACGGGTACAAGCTAGATAACTGCACAAGATTGAGCCATGTCATGTCAAGGATCCACTTTTTTGGTTTTGGTTCCACAGAATTCAGATCCAAACTGGCACCTCCTGCAAAATGAAAAGCATTATAGAGGAAATCAACCATTGTTAAACAGAAAAATGACAAGTAATAAAAAAATATTTATTTCTATAGTTTAGAGAGTAAAAGTCTTTGTATACCAGGACACAGAGACACAGAATTTGCATGGAAGGTTCATTTAACAAAGGCAGATTGGGAAAGTGGTCTCAGTGCCTCCCAAAGTTGATACCCCAGTAATTTTTGTGCTGCTTTTTCTCCATTTGCAGAACTGGAATAAAACTTGCCTACCTAAAAGGATACTGAAACACAAGTCTTCAGACCAGATATAGGAAGAACCTATGGTTAATCTGATCTCCTTTCACCTAGACTACAGAATACGAAAGCACATGGTGCATTCGTTTCCAGGACTGTGCAACTTCAACAGCCTTCTTAGCTCAACCACCACTCCAGCGTCACGCCCATTTGCACCTCCAACACAGCTGAGTCACAGCTAAACATGAAATCGGTGTTTGCAAAGCACACAGAGATATTTGGATGGCAAGTACCAGACTATACTTAGCTCAGTACCTGATTGTACTTATCATATCTTGGAGGCAGCGGGGTTCGTCCCCATCAAATTTTATGAACTTTACCAAAATTTTTCTTTGTTATCGTGTCGGAGTAGCGATATGCAGTGGTGGCATAATAACGTTTTACAACATGTAACAGATTTCCACCTTTTGTATACTGACACTTAAATGTGGTACAGAGTCCTCGTGCATTCACATGCTTGCTCACCAGCCACCAAAAGAGATTTTGCTGACTCCAAGATCACTCAAAAAAGAGGCATACGGGAGAAAACTATAGGGTCACTTACAAAGTAATGGACATTTTTCTCTATTTTGCAATGTAAAACAGTGCTTAGAGATATAGTTTAGTGATGGTTTTTGTCAGAGTTAGGTTGATGGTTGGACTAGATGATCTGAAAGGTCCCTTCCAATCTAGGCAATTCTATGATTCTATGATCCTCATCTAAGCCTTATTTTGATAATAAATAATCTATATTGCTCTTCTTGGGCTATATATGCTTTCACTCAGCAGTTAAAAAACATTAGATCCACTGGATACAACATACCATTAGTGCAAGCATTGCAAAATCTGAATTTGTCAGTTCACAGACATATGTAAACAGGAACACTTTTAGAGAAATTACCTTTGATCAGTGTCTCAAACTCAGTGTGTGAAATTCTCTTGGCCTGCAAGTCAATCTTCAGTGCCAGAAGCAATGTAAACAGGAATCTGTGATTTTCATACAACCCTCGAACTGTGTACTTGAAAACTTCATAGGTGAGATGCTCGATTATATATGCTACCCTTTTTGCTGTGATCTGAGATTTCCGAGATCTTTCCACTGATAGGTCAAAAATGCCAAGGAACTGCCGTAGGGATGTTTGGTACATGACATTAACCAAGCTCATTTCCACAATTAGGAAATAAAGGATGCTACCACGACCAGCAACAGGCCGATACTCTTCACGTGCTGTATTGATTTTCACCTCTGTCTCCGCTGCTATGTTTAATTTTTCACTGACCTTAAAATTAATGGAAAAGACCATGAAGATTAAGTCATGTCACTTGTGATTTATAGTGCACAAGCAAAAAGAAAAGGTCTTGATTAAGATCACAGTGGTATTTTTAGTCAAGCTTTGCTTCCCTCTGTCAGTGTTTCAACATTGTATCTTTATGTGTTCAAACACTGAGTACAATGCTATTTGATTCACACTTACACCTGCAAAGTATGCCTGGAATATAAAGTAGTATCCAGGTAATAGTTTAATTTTGCAACATTTTATGAAGAAAAAATTATAGTGTTTCTACTATTTATTTGTTAAGAAGTCAGATGTTATATAGTGTCTCTGAATGGAAAAAACAAAACCAGGAAAAAAAATCTGTCTACAAATAATCTTTAAATTACAATTATAAAATGTATCTGCAATGCATTCAAAACTCACCTCTTCTGCTGTGGTTTTAGTGATTCTTAGGACTTCTATCAGAGACTCATCTTCAACCAAAGAGCCCTCTGTACTGGTTAGGCGTAACAGTAGATTATCTTCAAGCTCCTGCATTTTCCTCTTGTTAGATGTCACTTCTTCCATCAGTTTGACTCTTTCTGCCTCCAGTTCCTGTATTCAGAAATTTTCCTTAGAATACTTAAGGTTAATTCGAAGAAAGATTCTTTATAATGACACAGAAAACATGTGATTTCATGCATGATAGACTGGGGGCTTTGGTGCTTTTTTCAGAAATATATACTAAAGTAATTTTTATATATATCCATTTATTTGATTAATGCAGCATGCTCAAGAGTGAAAACACATGAGAATTACCAGGAAAAGTTTCCTCATAGTAAGATGCAAAAAGCACTAAAGCTATTTTCCAATGGGAAGTGATAAAAGCCACGTTACATTAAGTACTTAAAATTAAATCAGACAAAGGACTGAAAGATGCATTATATGGATGGATTTTACATTGTTAGGGAAGTTGACTGGATGACCTTTTCCATTTCTAATTTCTATTATTCTGTGACTTTGCAAGATACACTCCTCTACTGCTTACAAAATAGAAAATGTTACAATTATCATCTATGTCATATGGAATTTTTATGCTATTTCTACAAGACAGACAATGGCAAGGGAACAATGACAGACAAGTCAACACAATTCTAAGTGAAATGAGGCAGCTATACTGCAGTCCAGTGGAGCTCAGGGATACTTTTGCTGGCAACCTTCATTTAATCAATCAAGTCAACCTTCCTGTAAGAAAAGGGTAGTTAATAATACCAGTCTACCTACACCTATGTCTTCAGTTTATTTTCATTCTTGTCAATAGCCGTTAGAGAAAAAGGAGATGTACAGAGTTATGCAGTACAGAAGAGTCTCTACTGTATTTCAAAGAAGTGACAGATTTCTTTACTCTCAAAAACTTCTTATTTGGAAACCTGTTAGTAATATATTCTAGGTCTACAGAATGTAGCTCTGTGGAAGCTGCATACCAACAGGGGAGAATGACTTAGGCGTCAGTCATTCAGCTTAAATTTTTCTGCATTTCCTCCTCTTTCTTTACCTTTAATGCCAAAAAGATTAAAATTACACAAAATGAGTAGTTCTTCAGAACACTCAAACATGCATTTAAGTATATGCTTAAATTCTACGTAAGGACATGCTTAATTTAAGAACAGGCACCTCACCTATTCTAATTGTAAGCCTGCATAAGAGTGTCTTTCAGAAAATTAGCAAATATATCAGACGCCAGGCTTTTGTTTGCAAGAGGATTTTACAACTGCATTTGTAACATAAAAAATAACTGTTCTGAACACAAACAGTGGCAGCAACTTCATTATCCAAGCACAAAAAGATGCTGGTTTTTTTTTCATACAGTTACAGGAGCAACCTTTAAAGCTGAGAAGAATAAACACTTCTTTGATCATAGATTTCACTGAAGACTATAGCGATCTTTAAGAATATCTTGGTTCCTTTAATCTGTTACTTTAGCTCAGTGATCATAAACTTGTCTTCTTGTTTGTAATAGAAAACCTGTTCTTCAGATTCTCTGTTCATGCTCTGTCTTGTCTTTGAACTAAATTTATCAGAGCTCCATTGGCTCTGGCTATCCACCCAGGACATTCATCTCTTATTGAGACAGAAGAGACAGAACAACCATGATTTCTTCATATCTGCTAAAGGGAAGAAGTTTAATAAATGTTGATCACCTGCAACCATGTCCTAGTGCAGCAAGCAGTGCTGATACTAACCCCTGCAGCTCTCTTCAGATGATACACAGCACTGGAAGAATATTTTTCAGTGACTATATTTTTGATCCAAAATGCAGTCTAGGTGTTGCTACATACATACAACACGAATTCTCTAACAGTTTTGTCCAGGAAAAAAAACACAGAGTGAGGGTATTTGGGCGGGGGGCGGGGGGGAGATGAGTTTCATATGTAGGTCATGAGAAAACAATTTCACTTCTATCTTGATTTAAACCTCTGTCTCCCATCAGAGGTAAGTTACTCAGTCAGGATAGTTCCAGCCACTCCTGCTGTTGCTGTTCAATTTAGCTTACATAAACATACATCTACTGGAGTAAAGGTTAAAAGTTTTTCATCCCTAGCATTTGTCCCACCCTGCTAATGGATAGCTTTTCCTCACTAGCTCCTGTGGTAGCTTTTCCATTTTTCATATAACAGTTCACAGGAAGTTTGAGCATAACAGTAACTTTCCAGCCTCTGGTTGTGACTGTCAGACTGAAGGAAGGGCACTTAGATTCCAGTCCTTACTTCAGCAAACGTTCGTTTGAGCAAAGTGGAAAGTTGTTGGCTGGAGAAAGTAACAGCACCACTAAAGCACGCCGGTTAGAACATGCTTTGGGAGGTTCTAGGAGGAGGAATGAATTCCCTTAGGTGGGCAGCCTCTCTCACATGAGCAAGCCTATCTGAGTTACTTACTGAAAGCAGCATCTCTGCTAATCCAAACCTTAATTTTTGTTACTTTTCTCACAAATACACAATTATGAAATGTTCCATTTGAAATAAATAAGTCATTCAATTTGATGTGAAATACAACTTCTGTGCTTTCACTTTAGTGAGAAAGGAAGAAAATATTTCATTTTAGTGTAATTGAACCATAACATTCAACATATTTATTGGTATGACTACCACAGTAAAAACCCACCTTTGTCCCCACTGCTTCTGATTAATTGACTCCTAAGTTTTTGGATAGCCAGGCTGTTAAATTAGATCACACAAAAAGACATAGGAGTGATCTAGGAATTAAATTACCAGGGATGATATCTCAGATTTGATATTATGAAATAAAACTCCTGAAAAACATCTGAGAGAGGATTTTCTTCTTTATATTTGCTTCCACATAATCAATGGAAATTTTAGTAAGAGCAGAGTCAAGTCAGTGTTCGGGGCTCCTTAAAATTCTCATATCTCCTTGCACACTAGAGCCTGGCTGGCAAAAGTAGTCTGAGTTCATAAGCATTTTTTCATGTAATTCAAATTAAGTTTAAAAAGGAATTCAGAAATGAAAGAGGCTTCTGACTGAACAGGGAGCCTTTGCTATATATAAAGGAATAAAGATGCTTTATGTATGTCATGTATATGTCTGTGATGTATTTTTAATGAGTAACTTACTTTCTTCTCTTTCCAAGGCCAGATCTTAAAATAAATGTTTAGGTCCCTCAATTCAATTAGAAACCTGCTCCGCATTGTGTTTCAGCAAATGCACAAATCCCTAAACTTTCATTCACATTTTTGTTCTTGCATTTGATTTCAACCAAGACATTGAATATATCCACTCATAGTCCAAATATTGAACAAGCCTTCCCTCTATACAAATATTGCAAGCTATGAGGTACCTGTTTTTCTGTGAGGATGACACGGCCAAGGAGCTGATCTTCTAGCCCTTTCAGAGTAACAGTAAAGTCAATCACAGTTGTTCTTGCACTAATTTCTGGAGTATAAGCAGGATTAGCCAATTTTGTTGTCATATAAAGGGTAAACCCCTTCATCAGATCTACCTCCTTGTCACCTACTTTCACCTGAAAATAAAACATATTACTCAATTTTCAAAAGCTGAATTCAGAAAAACATTTATTTTATCCAGTGAAAAATTGATGAACTCTTTTTTTTTACATTTTCATTTACACTTTTTAAACTTTCTGCTTAAAGGGTAAAAAAAAATAACAAACAACCCCATGAGTTCACTACTCGTCTTCCTAAGTGTTGCAAAGGTGTGAATCTTGGCAGTATCCAGAGTACCAGATACCCAGCATCTGTCCTATTTTTTAATTTCATGTTCACAATTCATCTTACTTTGTGTGCTGAACCAGATTTTATGAAATTTTTTTCCAAGATGTTATCTAGAGCAGGATCAAGTTCCTCTCCAACATCTTCAATTAACAAAGGTCGGCCAAGGGACAGGCAATCTTCTATATGACTTCTGAAGAACTTGTGGTTCATAGCTGTAACCTGGGAAGATTGGTCCACAATATATCATGAATTTGCAAGCACATAGAAAACAGTATAAAATCTATTTCAACTTTCAAAAATTATACTCATCCTGGGATATCTACACAAATGATGACATTTTAGGGACCAACACTCACCTCTGCTGAAATGAACGGAAGTTTTGCTTTAAGCTTAACAGAATAGGAGATCACACCTCTTTATTGTTATCTATTTATTTACTAATCTACGGATCTATCTAATCACTGTAGTATTTTAATATCTTTTAAATATTAATGAATTTATGCTCAGAACACTAATGTGAAGTAGGGAAATATTTATAGGGTTCAGACAGGGAACCAGTTTTACACAGGAGGCCTAGTCTCACATCAGATGTTGAATTTCTAATTCAGTTCCCACTTCACAGTATAAAGTCTTAAAATTGCTAAAAATCACATAGACTCCTTTTCATTTATTTAAAATTAAGAAATGTAACATAAGCCTTTGAGATGGTAATTGAATAGCCTTTCCAGGCATCTGTTAAGCCTGGTTTTAGAGTGTGGGTTTTTTTAAACAGAAAAAAAACCTAGGATAGACATGTTTTTAAAATAAATCCTTTTCTTGCAGGCAGTGCTCTTTGAAAAAGGTATAATTGAAATATCTAAAGGCACATTACATTTGGTAAGGCACATAAAGGCACAAAAATTAATACTATGTTCCACCACTCTGAACTTTTAGCTTTGATATCATGTAAACACATGTGTATCCACCAAAACAGTACGTTACTTACATTTTCAGTTCAAATGAAACTGAGGGATGAAGTTAGTGTT
This sequence comes from Chroicocephalus ridibundus, assembly GCF_963924245.1. Classification (NCBI taxonomy): domain Eukaryota; kingdom Metazoa; phylum Chordata; class Aves; order Charadriiformes; family Laridae; genus Chroicocephalus; species Chroicocephalus ridibundus. The sequence goes on from NC_086285.1 coordinate 102,778,345, forward strand.
GTAGTGATCAACAATATAACCCTAACAAGACAATAGCAAATTACAATATCCCATATATAAAGACATAACCTAAATACTTGGGTATTTAGAGTCTTGACATAACTGTTCCTCCTGGACTTTACAGGGGGAGAACTCAGATTCTTCTAACACAGCTGGCACCTGAGCCAGGATGTCTAAAAGCCCGTAACTGACTGCATTTTCATCAGGAAAGCTTCCTCTGCATTTAGAGGCTGCACCTGTGTGTATTCAAAGCTGTGTAAGTTTTGAGAGTACTCAGCAGCTCAGTAGTTAAGCCCCATTAGGATTCACGCATTTCATAGGGTGGATATTCACACAAGGCAAGCCTGGTAGACATTTTTATCTGGCTCATCAGTCAAATGCCATCATCACTTATAGCGTATGAACAGTGGGGAAAGAAGATATGGTATTTTAATCTACATCTCCCAGTCCCTGCTTTGGGGGGTATGTGATGTAAAATCCTTACACAATTTCTGGACCAGAGAATGGAACCGGTGTGTTTGCAATCCCCTTCTGCAGGCTGCACGCCGGCACATGGTGAGAACAGCCAGCTGGAGGGCGGGCAACACAAACTCAGTGCCAATTAAGGGAGGGAACTCAAGCTGCAGCTTGGAGGACACTAAAATTATTGGGGGAAAGGCTACAGCATGGCAGAAAGAGTCAGTGTAGGTCCCTAACTGAAGGAGATTCACTGTTGCCGGTCCTGAACTCAGCTCAGCAGCTCTCTGAAATCCTAAGTAGGAGGTGCAAGTCTCAAAGAGCATGGAATATGAGATTTATCCTTCTCACTAGTGTTTCTTGATCCAATTTTGGGTGGCCAAAGTAAGGTCTGATGTAATATAGAGCAAGCCATGTTATCTACTCTAAGACAGTAGATTTCACACAGACAGAACATGCCTAAATTCTTCTGTGAATACAACTGTTTTAGGAGAGCTTTTCATCATATTTTTAACAAAGGCATCCATTTTTCCAAGATCTTTGAATGTTGTAAATTATTTTTCTGTCTCTTCTCAGTCAATAGTTGTCATTTCTAGTTGTGTTTCTGCACCATTTTTTAAGCACATTCAACTTACCAGAAACTGGATTTGGTGGGGGATTGAATGTTCGGCCTTTCTTAACAGTGCTAGGAAATACAGATCTATGTCAAGCTCCAGAAGGCTAAGGATTTAGCTAATGACATTGCCATGATGTCATCAGCTCTCTGGATGTCAGCATCCTTACCTTCATTCTCAGTTTCTTTTTCTTATCCATCACTCTCATTTTGAGTCAAGATAGTATACCATGGTATTCATGTGATAATCTACAGATGTAGGATAGACTCCATTTATTAACAACTAACTCTTTAGTATCATGCTTGATCTGGCCTGAAAATATACCATGTGTTTAGATCTTTATCATAACCCATCTTATCACTATTGGTGTAACAAAGCATGGAGGGTAGGCTGCTTAGAAGGGGAAAAAAAGAAGGTTTTGAATTAAATAGAAGACACAGATCCCAAACAGAATGCACTGTTAGACAGAAAGTAAGAAGGTGAATAAATTAAGCAATAAATATTTTTATCACATGCATAGACGCAGCCTAAATTTGGGCTTTGTGTTTGATATACCTCAACAATCACTAGATTTCCATTCTACCTCAGGCCATGATTCTATTTCCATTTCCTGCCTTTTCTCTTTTCCCTATTTTCTTCTTAAAATGCTTACCCTGAAAGATTATTGCCATGCAGCACCAACTGCCTGATCCTGCTGGTCTTAATTTTGCAAGTCAGTTACTTCCCTCTACATTTCTCTTTCTCTATGACAAGCAATTAAAAGATTCATCATAAAAATACATATGGCATAACATACAATTCCAATTTGCTCTTGAAACTGTGAAATGGCAAAGCAGTACAAGCTATTTCACCCTGATACAGATAGGTCACAGATTTTGCGTCAGTCTTGTTTTAAATTCTGCCTAACTATATACAATAAACATCAGATTTAAATTACATATGGCCAAATTATAACGGCAGAAAAAATAGTTTGCATTGCTTACTATGATGTGAAATGACACACACATAAAAAAATATTAAATGAACTGTTTACCTGGAGTCCGTTATTCTTTTCCTTATTTTTAATCCATATCTTTCCTTGACCTTGTGGATCAATCAGCAAAGGATATCTAGATGCTTTTGTGACAATGATGCCATTCTGAATTGAAAGGTCATCGTTCGGAAGACCCTGGAGGTTCCATTCACCCACTGTAGCATTGTCAACAAGCATACCTGTAAGGTTCAGGTCCTAATAGAAAATATGTAATTATAAAATCAGTACCAGTTACAGGTGATATACTAAAATGTTTAATGGAAAGTTTTTCTTCTTATTCTGATCATAATGCAGGATAAAATGTATTTATTAGTTATTGTTTATTGTTTCCTTTCTTTAAAGTTCAGTGCCTAAATCACTGAAGTTGAGCAATAATGAAAGTGAATTCTGTTGAGGCTTTCATGTCCATCAAAGAGTGTCAGAGAAACTCTGAAGCCAGTTCAATGTCTAATGACAAGCTGATTTTGATATTGGCAAACTCTTTTCTTGCTAGCTCAAGAGGAAGGGTCGTCTTGGTCACAAAAGCTTGCTCCTGCTGTAAAGTTGTAAAGTGCCCTCCAAGTGTGTATATACGTATAGGATGGCTTGTAAGAGACTCAAAGAAGGAGGAGATGTGCTATGGATCAATAACCATGAACTATCACGGAAAGTTATTGTTGCTATGGTCAGAACTCTTCCCAGCTCATCTATTCTCCAGAAGTTTGAGTTGCACATGTCAACTAACCTGCTTTATTTCATTCATTATTAACAGTGACTGGCCTCTCAAGTATGTGTATGTGAAGAAAACAGTGCTTAAAATCACAAACCAAGCTCTCCAAATCAGAAAAGTAGCTTAATAATGATGTGAGTTTAAAAAGAATAAAACTGAAGGTGTTTTTTTTTATTTGCTCCTTATATTTTTCACTCAAGAATTCCTATTTGTAAGCTTTCTCTACAAACAACATGTTTAAAAAGAAACAAAAAGCCTGTGATTCCTGCAAAAATCACATAACTCGGCATCTGAAGCCTAAAGCAAAATTTCAAATACTGTGGGAAGTGATACAATCATGAGCGTTAGTGATACCAGTGGTTGCAAAACTCAAAAGACTTTTTACCCCTTTGATTTTTTTACTACTCGGATTATTGAAGAATCTGAATGAAGCAACACAAGCCATTCTCAGAAGACAGCGAAACTTCAGGAATCCAATTTCCATTTGTGAAAAGGACAGTAAAGCACTTAATAGCCAAAATTTTTAGCAATTGGAACCTAAAATTGCACTTAGCTCCGTAAGCAGATGAGTAGGGTCTAAACAGCTTTGAATTTTTTCTTACTGCAGCAGGAAGTATCAGTCACTACGCAACTCTCAAACTTAGCTACTTTAAGTGCCTAACTACACAGATGATAGATAGATAATTTTTAACAGCTCTATTTAAATTGTTATGCCTAAATGACTCATACACCCACAGCCAGTTAGTCTGTGACAAAGTAAGGCAGATGTCAAGCCTTTTGCTTGAACTGCAAAGCTGCTTTCTTTCCTGTGGTGTGAAGTATCAAGAGAAGCCCATATGCTGCCTTTTGTGAGTACTTAATTCACTGGAAAAAATTAAAACTCTCTTCCATACACTATCATTAAAACCATAATCCTGTCTTTAACAGCAGCTATCTAAACAGAATGGTAATTATGGTTTGAAACTCGTTAATTACAGCATTCTGTGTCTTATCTGTCCATACGAAAAAAAAAAAGGCAACACAGAAACAATCAAAAAAATATTCCTCAAAATTTGAAGGATGCAGCTGAGTAGTAATGTGGTCAGAACATCTTTGTAGAGGCAGAATTTTAGTTCTTTATGTCTTGCTTTCTAAGGACATTATACATCCAAGTTCTTATCCTTAAATGGTAAGAATCTTGACAGATATTCCCCAAGGTAAGTAGCTTTTAAGAATATTTTGCACTCCTGCGGCCTCCCTGGGATGAATCTATGTATGATAACTCCCATAGCACATGGGTGAAGAATCTTGCCTGAGACCGTACTGCTACTGGTACTTTATTAACAAATCCATCTTGGTCTTACATATTGCTTATCATCAGGAGCTTTCAAAGAGCTCTGCTGGGCAAGTCAGAATCATTCATCTTTTTAAGTCATAGCATAAAATGGGCTGGGCTGTGAGGTTCACTCTGTCAGGTCAAGGTTAATCACTCTTACAAGAAGCGTTATGCACCACCTAGCACAAAAAAAGATTCAAAATTAACTTCTATGAGATGACAAACCTCTCATGGCAAAGAGGTCTCCCTAATATAGGTTTTCAGTGTCAAATCCCCCAAGAACCTGAAAAGAAGATGCGGCAAGGATACTAATCTACCTTTAACTGCTTCTCAATGGCACAGCCACAGCTGTACACAGGTTGTTCACCTGCTCCCGGCACTTTCCAGCAGCACCTGCTCTGTCGAAAGCTTGGACACTGAGGACAGGAGCCATTTGGGCTTAATGCCTCCACTCCTGTACTGAGAGTAAGAGAGACTCCCTGAACTATTTCTTCAGCCTTTACTGCTGGAGAAAATGTACGCAAGTATTCACAAAACCAAGTGGAAGGCAACATGGACAGATTATTCAGAAAGACAGTTTTGATTATTATGGCCTGAATTCTGCCTTCAGCATGAAAATGTCTTCAAGGTACAAGGAAGAATATTAGACAGACATCCTAAAAGTTATGGAATAGGAACAAGGCTGCCGCTGGCCACAAGCAAAGCCTGTGCCCTGGAACAGCTGCCAGGTCCATCTCTCCTGAGGCAGACAGTGGTAAAAGGAAAGAACAAGACTCATGTAAGGGAACCTGCGCCGTACCATAGTCACAGCATGCATGTTGCTCACTTTAATAAAGGTAGTATACGATGAAGTAGGCAACTGAAGCTGCATTTTAGGCCACCTCTGCCTGCACAGACTAGGCCATTTGAGGAGAAGCTGTAATGTCAGACTCACTGAGAACAGCCTCACTGGTGACAAATGTACATGGATTTAAAAGCTTAGACTGGAGCAAGCTGAAACGGTGTACCCCAAGCTTCACAAAATCCAGGTTTTGTTTAACCTGATCATTTCAACAAGACTCTCCAAACTAAACTAAATTACATGGTGTGGGTACACAGTAGAGGGTAGGACAGGAGGGTATTAACTGATAATATATGGAGGTGCAGAGGGGATATTTCCTGGTTCAAAATGTGCAATGGTCTTTTCTATAACTGGGTGTAAAAATATTTTTATGTTAATCAAGCTACACTAAGAATAAAATTGCGACGCTTTGAAAAGGAAATTCTGTTTAGTTCCATTTTACAGATATTTTCTAGCCAATTTATATTATTAAAAAGTTGTACTTAAGTAATCCTAAATGAAAATAATGGAGATTTTTATTCCTAGGTTGTTGTGTTCAAAATTTAATATATTAAGAACAGTAGGTTAAATAATTTATGATGCAATGTCATAAATACAAAATATATGAAAAACCTTTCATTCAAATTCACCCTTTATATTCTACATTTACAGTTCAGAGTGAAAAGTGAATATCTAGAGAGAGAGCAGATTTTCAGCGGCAGTACATGGGACTGTAGGTGGTAAAAGTGGAAACAAGGTAAATCTTGCTGGGTCCCTGGAATTTAGTTGGGGCATAACTCCCACCCAACCCAGAAGCCGCAGAGCAATCTCCCCACCTCTGTGCCATCCTGTGGGGCTAACTTGGGAGCTGCTGCTTCAAAGACTGCCTGGAAAACTACAGGGGCACAGGAGTACTAGTTGTGGGGTGGTGTTCTCAACCACATATTCCCAGTTATTCCTTGTAAGGGGATAACTTAAAATGTTGAAGGAGACAGTTATAACTGGTGTTTTCTTCAATATGCATATTTTACTTTGATGTGGCTGATTAGCTTGACTTTATGACTGAAATTATGGACACAACATGGCATTTGCAAAAAAGCACCAACTATGGGGGAAAACTGTGACTACCTGATGCAATCACTTATGATAAGGTAAATCTATTCTACGCTGGTAAATTTTACTTTATTTTCCATATTATGCGACTTCCTCCCAGGGCAGCTGACTTCAGACAGCACCTCCCTCAGATTTGCCAGAGCGATAGCTTTTATACCAATCTTGCAATGCGTGACAGTATAAAGTATATAACACATGTTTATAAAGTATAAACACATGTTTTTAGATCCTCAGTTATCAAGTGCTCAGATTTTTTACTTATTAATAATTTGATGGAATGTGACAGCCTGTAAATAATCTTCCAATTATGTACTTTTCTGGAACGGAATGCTCTGAACGTTATTTCTCTGCAAGACAAAGATCAGGACAGAGCGCAAACACTTACATTACTGTATGGAATCTTACTGTTGTCCATCTCTTTCTTCCACAACTGGAGCAGCAAATTCCTGTACTCCTGATTGAAAGGTCCAGAATAAGAGAGAAATCCAGTGGCCAGAAGAACATTCCCCACTAAATTAATAATTTGATTTTGAAAGTTTTTGCTGCTTGCTGTCCAACGAAGCTGTATGTAAAATATTATAAAGAGGTTAGATTAGGCAGGCACAAAACTAACACAAAGGTCTAATTTAACTGGTAAATAATTGTTCTTCGAGCCAGGAGTATTTTTGGCTTTAAATCATTCTTCTCAGAAGTAGAATTTTACTTGGAAGACATTGCAACCACTTGACTAAGTGTAGAAAAAGCATCTTTGATAACAAGCTGGCCCAGCTTGTCTCCTTCAGAGAAGGAAAGTGGGAGGGAGAGGATGACCAATAATCATGTGAGGAAGTGGAGGACAGGGTTGGCAAACAAAATACATGGGATGATATAAACAGTAGGGACCTTGTAATTAAAACAGGGCTAATGGAGGACCACCCCAAGCATATCCACATACGCAAAGAAGTGCCTACCAGACAGAACAATGGGGATAGCTCTCATACTGTTTCTGGGAAATAGCACAGCTGGGCACTTCTCTAAAGTGCTTGTACACTAATGTGCACAGCATGGAGAACAAATGAGGAATCAGAGGTCTGCATGTGGTTGCAGAGTCATGATCTCATGGGGATCATGGGGACGTGGTGGGTAGGCTTCCACAACTGGAGCACTGCAGCAGGTGTATACAGGCTTGTTAGGAAGGACAGGCTGGGAAGGTGAGGAAGGGAGTTTTCTTTTATGTGACAGAGCAGATGCATGGAGCTCTGCATCTGAGACTCCGGATGGACAATGAACCAGTTGCGAGTGTACTGGCTAGGGTTAGAGGGCAGACCAACACGGATGACGCTGTGTGTGTCTGTTACGGACAATGTGATCAGGAAGAAGTAGATGAGGTCATTTTCAGACAATGGGAAGAAACCTCACATTCACAGGACCTGGTCTACATGGGGGATTTTAACCACTCTGATATCTTCTGGAGGGACAACACAGGAAGACACGAGCAATCCAGGAGGTTTTAAGGAGTGCACTGGCCAAAAATTCTTAGCACACATAACTGAGGATCTAATGAGTGAAGGCGGTTTGCTGAACCTCCGACTTGCAAACAAGAAATAACTGGTCAGGGATGTAAAGGGTGGGGGCAGCCTTGGCTGAGAGAATTGAGATTGTTTAGCCTTGAGAACAGACAGCTCAGGAGGAATTTTATCAATGTGCACAAGTACCTGATGGGAGGGTGTAAAGATGACAGTGCCAGACTCTTTTCAGTGGTACCCAGTGAAATGACAAGGGGCAAGGGCACAAATTAAAATACAAGAAATTCCAATTAAACACAGAAAAACTTTTTTACAGTGAGAGTGGTCAAGGACTGGAATAGGTTGCCAAGAGAGATTGTGGAGTTTCCATCTTTGGAGATATTCAAAACCCAACTGGACAATGCCCTGAGCAACCTGCTCTATTTGACCTTGTTTTGAGCAGGGGGGTTTGGGTTAGATGATCTCCAGAGGCCCCTTCCAATCTCAATTATTCCATGATTCTGTGATTTTCTGAATATTATTTCTGAGGTTTACTTATTGCTTCCTCTGCAGATTTCTGTTCCCTTCCAATCACTCTGCATGCAATCTTGGTCTAGACCTACATTTTTAAATTTAGAAAATACACATTTAACGCCGTGTCTGTTTTGCCCAAGGCTCCAAGTGCCATATATAGTCTTTTATTTTTTTGTCTGAATTTTCAAAAGTAGAATGGAATAACAGCTTTTATAAGACCTCATAGCACAAGGCTGCAGAAAACCCACAATAAGGCACTGTAACTTCCTATTTTGGTGCTGCCCTTAAATTTAGAAATTCACTGAAAAATACGATAAAGCATCTAACATTTTTGACTGATAAATTTTAAAGTGCAGCTATGCAAACAAATGCTAAGGTCCTGGCCTCACAGGACACAATGGCTGAAGTCAAAACTCTCATCAATTTTGACGCTGTGAGAAATCAACCAAGGAATCATCAAAGCAAACAATCAATCAGATGAGAAAAAAGAGTATCCAGCTTCCTCAGGAAACCTTCAGGCTGAAGCCAGAAAAATGTGCAGAGGAAAGGTTTCAAGCTCAGTTTAGAAGATAATGATTAGCCCGTAATTCTGTAAAAGGCTTCAACAGAAATCTGAACTTCAAATATAATTCATGAAATTAGTCAAGCTTCAAATTCCTATTCTTGTATACTTGGTGAGAAAAAGAGAGTAATCCTTATTATAAATATTTTAGGGCAATTATTTAGGTTAAGCCTAATTCCTCTTCTTAATAAAGCTAAAAGGAATTTGGCTCCTTGGCTTTAAATCTGAACTTTATCCCAACACAAGCAGTATGATATGACATAAATCTTCATACAGAAGAATTTTACTTTGTTAGATACATTCAGTTCAAGCAAAAACCGTACATATAACTAAAATAAAGTGTCATATGATATCGAGATGTTATCATGCCTTGAATTTCTTGAGCTCTACTAATGATCATTATGGAGTATTCTCAAAACTGAGAACCTACTTTGTTCTGGAAACCTACTCATAGGTGCTACTACCTTTTCTCCACCTAATCCTTCAATCAGAGCTGTGGCGTTGTTCATCTTCCTTCTGCATGCCTCAGCATCATCAAGTAAGGCCTGCTTCTCTTTCATAGCAGTATCATACATGGCTTGTACTTGATCCAGTTCCATTTGCTTCTCATCCAGCTGAATTTGTGCATTATTCAGCTCTATTTGGGCAGCTGCAAGTCTTCCCTCTTGCAAGGCTAAATTTGCCTACAAACATTTAAAAGTAAAGAGTAGTTAATACTTATTATTTGGCAAGAGCAAATTATGTTTATTTAATAGCACATATTGTACTGTATTGGGTACCTTTTAAAATAATACATGTTTAAGATGACTGCATTTTTTTTCCTTTATTACTTTTCAACCTAAAACTGGAACACAAGCATAGCATTAAAGTTATTCAATGCAATCTTAAAATGTTTTAATAATATTTTCAGAATGATCTATTGATTATACAATGATCAATGACTTGAAATCACAATACACTTGAAACAGCTGTATACTAGATATATGAGGCAATCCATACAATGTTTTCTGCAATTTATTCTCAGTGCAAAAGAAAATTAATAATAATAATTGTAATAGAAACTACTCCCATCACATAGTTCTACAATAAAAATATAGCAATTTTTTGCTCCTCTGGAAACTACAACTCTAGAGACTTTTCTCACATCTCTATGTAAATTTGAATGATGAGTTGCCAGTCATTTAAATCTGGCCTCTTAACTTGTATATTCCTAACAGGGGGGAAAAAAAAAAGTATTCTATGAATTCAGAACCTGTTTCCAAATACATGTTTAAAAGGATTAGAGACTGACAAAGTTCTTATGAAATTCACACTTACAGATAAAGGTTGCTTCCATTTACTCTGAATATTTAAAACACTTTTTTAATATCATGTATCTTACTTCTATTTTTTCTGCTATAGAGTTATGAAAATGGAAACCAAAAATCTGTGAAAATTGTCATAATACAAATATGAAACTTGACACTCACATCACACCAGAAGAGTAACAGTACAAGGAATCTCTGTGATGACTCTCAGCAAACAGTATAACCATGGCTTGGGTTTTTACATCACATCTTAACTAAAAATATATATTTAATTCTGATCAAAGTATGCTAAAATCAGCAAATTCTTCTTGCTTTGCATAGGAGAAAACAAAAAAAGAATAGAGGTTCCAAGATCGTATTTTGAGATCTAGGCATGATAAAAAATACAGCACAAAGTCTGGTGGATTTCAAAAGACAGGTCTCTGCACAGGGAATCAGAGAAGCATGTACGTACTAATCAACACATTAGCACTTCTTTAGAGTTACACATCCAGAGAATAGCACTGTCAGCAGAAAATTCATTTACTGTAGCCACTGTGTTTTTTGACAGATCCTGGAGATATACAAATATTTTACAACAGAGATAAGCCAGTGAAATGGCTGCTCATATAATTTCCATCTCATAAGAATGCTGAAATATTTTTACTCCACCGTTTATCAAAGAGCACACAGAATCACAGAATGGTTCGGCTTGGAAGGGACCTTAAAGGTCACCTAGTTCCAACCCCCTGCCCTGGGCAGGGACACCTCCCGCTAGACCAGGCTGCTCAAAGCCCCATCCAGCCTGGCCTTGAACACTTCCAGGGATGGGGCATCCACAGCTTCCCTGGGCAACCTGTTCCAGTGCCTCACCACCCTCACGGTAAAGAATTTCATCACATTAAACAGCATCTCCTCAAGATCAACACTGTTAAATCAGTGAGTCTTGTTAAGACTAAGCAGATTTCAGAATGACTGCTGTTATTTTTTAGTGAATCCTGGACTATCAGGAAAAGTTTAAACAGTAAGAAGTTTTGAGTAGGTGACGCAATGTTATTGTGTCCTGCAGCGGGGGAGAGGTGAGGAAAGAGAGAGAGAGTGCAGGGCCATTCTGGATCTTAATAAGAAAGGCCTGAGAACAAATGGCTTAATAAGGTAACTCCTTTAAAAAGATCCATAATAAGAAGCGGAACGTAGATTGTGAGTACATTTTACGTCCTTTCAGGTGCTGAGCACCACACGTTCATGCAGCATCAGACAGAGCCTGGATAGGTTTCCCCATGGCATGCTGCACAGAGTAGATCCTGTCCATGGAGAGAAAATTCTCTCTTTTGGACATTCAAGCTATTATAAACTCCTCTTATTATACCCTCTTATTAAAGCACTTGCCTTATTAAGCCATCTGTTGTCAGGCCTTTCTTACTGAGATTCAGAAAGAGCCCTGTACCAGACCTCTGTCTCCTGCCTCACCCTCGCCACCCCTTCCCCACTGCAGAGCATCCTCTTATCCTTAAACTCTGTGAGGGCTAAAAATGGGAGTAAAACAAAATGATGACATATTGTTTCACCCCCAGCTGACAAATAGTGAGGTCAAACAGGGAAAACAAGATCTGTGGAGAGTTGGGAAGAACAGCCGGAACAACAAAGAACTTGCACCTGTCTGTGTGAAATCATATTTCACCTTGACATTTATCACAGCAGGATGTGAACCTCAATGGAAAAGAGTGGCCATGTGAATCCTCGATACATATGAGCAACGATGCCTTGTAAATATGAAAAACAAACCTCGGTGCAGCAATAAACTAACCAGAAAAGTGCAAAAGACCAATAAAACAGACTTCCTAGTTCTTAAAAGTTTTTAAAAGGCTATCAGCTTTGAAGATGTAGGGACAAAGAAAAAATATTTCAGATGAGTACAAAGAAAAAATATTTTGTACTCTAAATGAAAAAAAAACCCAAAATTATTTGCACAAGAGTTTATGGGACCCCTAGAAGATGACTTATAATAAGAAATTATTTTACAGAAAATTCAACCAAAGTTTTCAGCCAATTTTAGGGTAATCATAAATAAGTAGTTATACATTTTGGTATTAGTTTGATTTGTAGGCTGTTTAATCATATGTGATGAATAATCGTTGGCTGCACAAGAATTGACTGCTAACATACCAGGATGACCAACCTACGTGATTCCCAAAGGCAGAAAGACTACTTGTTTCAGATTACCCTTTGAAATCATCACTATTTGCTCTCTCCCTGTCTTTCTTTACAACTCCATTTTTCAAAGTTACATGGGTACAAACACTGCTTTTGTATTGACATCACTGGCAGGTTGGCTGGCAGCTTTCTGTGCAGAGCTTTGCCATGAGAGCAGGAGGCAAGTTCTGCTGCCAAGGAGACCCTTGTGCACAAGAAGGCTATTACAGTCGCACGCAGCTTCACAGAAAGATTTCCAGCCAATTACAGGCGGGAAGGAAATGTGTCTCCCAACCACAAAGAACCACTGTGGCCTTTCTAATTTTAGTGGCATTGCTATGTGAACAAGTTTCACACCCTCCATTTCATCCCTCTGAGTCACGCAGCAAAGCAAGGATTCACAATTTGTTCCAGTTGGATGCAGTGTGAAAGCCTGAATAAATGGATTTTATGTGAATGAATCATGACGATTCAAGACATGAGATCCACACTCTTATCTGCGCTCCCGGAGACGGGGCTACGCTAGAACATGCCTGGGTTCGCGTGACAGCAGCAGCTTCAGCCTTTTCTTGCCATTGGCATTGTGGGGAACCACACAGACAATCCTCTCAACATCTGTTGCAGCCAGGGCCTCTACCGGCTCTCTGCATCTGTCTGCACGGGGCAAGTACAGAGATGGTACCTGTGCTAACAAGGGCCACAGATTAAATCGTTAGGTAGCTATTTTGCCTTCTTCTGAGATGCCCTCAGAGAGGACTTCATAGCAGGTGGTGAGATGATCCTGCCCCTTTTAACCTTTTTGCTTTCCACATAAAACCCGGACAAATAAACACAATTATAGTCCAGAGCTATACTATTAAATTAAACATGCCTGGGACCCTTCTCTGGCACTGAGGTTAACTAGCATAAAGCAGCTCACGTTAAGCTCTCCCAGCCTCTAAAACAGTACAGCTGCGTGCAAACAGCCTCGTGGAAATGGCCTTTGGACCAAGCTAGTACCTGAAAGGTGCCCAGAGATTGCTGAGAAAATGCTGCTTGGCCAATACCAATTCAGACTAGGGATCATTCTACCAATTTAACAGTGCAGATGATCACTTTCCAGTGTCTAGAAAAATTCCCTAGCACTGTTTAATTTGTTAGTATTGACATAGCCATAAGTTTCTCGTTGATTCATTGCAAACTCAATTTTGCAAAGCAGCAAGTATATCTGGCCCTGATTCAAGAAGGCATTTAAATAAAAATGCCTTCTCCATTAAAAAAACTCACACCATTTAATACTATCCCCGCTCTTGAATGGAATGCCCAGACCAACCACAAATCACTCTGAAGACCAGCTGTTGCTCAGTAAATTCAGGAAATGTTACTATAAGTAGAAGAACCCATAAGAAAAAAGAAAAAAAAAGGCAGCTGAAACTTTATAGTTCACCACAGATAAGGAAGATTTGGAGCTTTCTTAGCATCTCTCTTGTTTTAGCTTTCCACGTTCACTGCTCTTACAGTCCAATGGAGCACTCACTACTGCTGGAACAGGCCAGAAGGCTTCTTGTACTTGGACACTGTAACTCTGCTCATGAACGTCTGTGGATGCGCTGTGTGACCACCTTTGCCCTTTGCTTCAATTCTGTCCCGGGCACAGGATCCACAAGCATACATATATATATATATATATGTACTCATGCGAAGAGATCCATGCAGAGTGACATTAATAAAATATTGGCCTCAATTTCTTTGCTAACACTGACCATTCTTTGGAATTAAAACAACCTTTGAAAGGCACAGAGATCACGCCTCTTATCTGCTTTTCACAGCCTCTACTAGCTACTGAAAGATTCTCCATTTCTTCCATTCAGTTACATGTCCTGACTTCAATCCGTGTTAGGTGATCTAATCCTCCCCTTCAATCCCCAGGGTATATGCTTTCTTTCCACAGTTATTGTGGGCCTTGAATTCAGAGTTGAATGCTTGTTTTCCTGCCCAGTGGGCATTACCTCGACAAGGATACGCCTATTTAAATGGATGACCATTAAATTTTGACACTCCGTGACTGTTACCTCTTCCTCAGGTGCAAGATTTCTTCTTATTGCCTGCTGTGGTTTTTAGTTCAGCATGGTGGCAAGTGAAAGCAGAAAAGGCAATAAAGTCTCATATTTAAAACTGAGTTTGAGAGCGAGAATCCTCAATATCAAACAGAATTTATAAACTGTAGACAAACTTCCCTTGATGATCATAACAGCCTAAGGAGAACTTAATTAAAATTACTGGAGATATCTCTAAGCAAAATTATACCCCTGTACACAGTATTTTAAAAGGAGGCCAACAGAATCACAGCAGAAGCCAGGGCTGCTTCGTTCTGCTGTTACATTGTTCAACTAATGGATAAATAGCAGATGGTGTTTCAGGATTATCAGGTTAATCCAGCAGGCTTGTTTAGTAGGTAACAAGCTAGAGAGGAACAGCTCATGGTTGTGCTGAAAGTTTATAGGAAAGTAGCACACACACGGTGACCACGGTATGATAAGCATTGTATTTGCAGGCAACATCTGGTTATACTTTCTGTGTTTGATTCTAACTAATGACCCTTAGGCTCCAGGCCATACATCTAAAGAATGTAGGTATCCAGTTTTAGGAATGAGTTAATTTTTGCACCCTATATTTAATAAAATATAAGTAACCATTAATTAGTTTTCACAAGTTGTCACATTTAAGATAAATGAGGCACTGAGTCTCAGTTAAGAGTTAAGATGCAATTTAAAAATATATTGGATGTATTTTGCAGGTGTTGAAGGGGGTTGATCTTCTAGAACAGCAGATAGGATAAAGCAGCTTGATCAATTCATTCAGTAAAACGGCTTTTAGCACTGGATGATTTAGCCTATGCTAGCACTATACACAGTTCAATTTTACATTTATTTTCAATTATTTTCTTAGCATCACTCCAGCGCTTCCTGCAATATCTCCTGCATACTTTAAACACTTCCTCCCTCTGTCATCTTCAGTTTTAAAATATTTGTGACTGTTGCTATACATGACAATAGGCATCATTTTTCCACTAAATGCATGCTCGGCTTTTTACAGGAATGTAAATACTTGAATATAAAGTTAAATTTATATGTAGCCTTAAGTCATATATATTCAAATAGAAACCGCAAGAGCACTTTTGCAGCTTTCAGAGTTGCATCTGCATATAAAGCCACTATTTCCTCTAGGTCCTGCTCTCTTTTATAGCTCTCAATAGCCACATTTCAAATTCTATTTTCATTAGCGAACATCCCATTATTTGAAAAGGGAATTGCTACTTATATATCACAGAAATATAGTCTTCTCTATCGGTTACTTGAATCAAAAATATCATGCTTTTAACAAATTTGAATCAGATCTGCCTAGACATACTAAAAGAATATGCCAAGAGTTTTGAATATACCATTGATAACAGTGGCTTATACAATAGGAGACTGAACATAAGTGCAGTGGAAGCATAACCGAATTAATGTATTTCTTCAGAAAAGAGCCATAAGATCCCCTGTAGATGCAGTGATTATAAATCACTATATAAATATTCAAAGTCCTTTTTTTTTTTCAATATGCTTATAAATGAAGCATTTCCAAGAGAATAAAGGTGTCTGTAGGAATACAGACAGTGGTAGCTGATCTATTTCTACTGTTGTTCAATGTTACAACAGAATTCTATGCCAGGAGACTACTTACTTTACGATATATACACTCACATGTAGCAGTTTTACACTGCAAAGTTTGAGAGATCTGAATTCCAGCTAAATTCATTAAAGAATACTTCAGTGCCAAGAATGGTCTCTCCTCTCCCAGATTCTGCCAAGATCACAATGAGTACGCTCCTTCCCAGGCCAGTAGGACTGAGGAGAAGTTTTCTGGAAACCATAGTGCCTGGCACCACGTCCAAGAGCAGAGACAGTATCAGTATCTCCCCCTTGCAGATAGCCAGGCTCTATAAAGAACCTGTGCGTTAAGGCTCCTGTTGAAAACTGAATCCATTCACACAAGTAACAACTGTACCACAGAGTAGTCATGTAAGGGGAAAAAATTGCCAGGACATATTTAACCTCTGTGTGCTTGACTTCATGACTGGATGTGAGTAAGCAAGAATCTCTTGTAACTCGTGATCTTTTTTAGCCAAAATAACACAACTTTTTTTCCACTCAACTACAGCCATCCCTCAGAAAAAATAAAATAAGTAATATGAAATACCTTAAGAGGAAGAACTTCTTTATTAATACCATAGAAGTAAGCCATTGCTTGTGTCCACGAACAAAGACCTGCTACATTTCCACACACTTTTTTAGCAGTCTCAAGATTATAATCCTCCATATCCAAATAAGGCTCCAAAAGATCCACAGTTTCTCCTGTAATTGAGTCCTAGGCAATGAAAAGGAAAAATTATTTTTTGAAATGGATTTTAGAATAAAGACTGCTTCGCAGAAACATTTTTCTTTTAAAAAACATGGTGCTACCACTTCTTACAGAAGAAACGAACAAAACACCACTGTTGTCTTCCACTGTTATAAAGGACAGATTAGTTGTTTTTTGTGAACTCAAGCAAAAATAACTCCTACTTCTATTGCAACAGATTGACTTGAGTTTGCATTTAATATCCCTATTTGACCCGTAAGATTTACAGACATTACTTGTATTCGTAGCTCCATGACAACTTAAGCTGATCTAAGTTACTCCTGCTCCAGCACTGTACATTCTTTCCTCTCCCCTTCAACCAAATGTTCTTGCCCCACTTTTAATACCATCACCAATGCTCGGTGAGCTAGTCTGGAAGCTAATATGACAGAAATCTAATTCAGCAAACTAGTGATCAGTTTTCTTCTAGGCTGGTTCTCTGAGCAAGCTCACCATGGCATCAGACAGGAACCAGTGTGAACACAGTTAAGGGAGTCAAACACGCAGCTTTACGAAAGAAAAAGGTCAAACTGCAAGGCACTGACTTCACTTCACTGAAGCTCACCCTTTTCCCTAACTGTAAAAGCGATTTTTTTCAGCTGTTCACTTCATTATTCTAATCTCAGATTTTTTCCACGCTAGCCAATCTGTTGAGAACATGAAAAGCCAGATCTTTGATGATGGTGGTTAATCTATAATTATGTAAGTGTCATAAGAAAATGGAATTCATCTCCTTAAGCCATGTATAAAGTAGAAGAGCTTATACAGGGTAACAATGGTTACCTAACAATAGAGGCATTAAGAATCTTCCTTTTTTTTGGCCATATATCAATGCCTTTCTTTTAATGCATCTAAAAATCATCCTTCGTTCATAGTCAAGCAATATACCCGTTTCCTGCTTTTCTGCATAGCTGACTGTCTTGTACTTGCCTGATCCCTAGCTACTATAATAACAAAGACATTCATTATACTTTTTCTAAGATCAGACATGGTGATGTTTTGACTATGAGCATTTGCTAAAATGTAAAATAGGGCTGGACAAACATTTTGACTTTTTCATTCTCCTACTCAAAATTATGAGCTAGGAAGCAGGCAAAGGTGAAGCAAAGACCAATCAATCAGCAGTGTCCTAAGTCTCTGTTCAAGAGCTTGAAAAATGTTAGCTTTTCCTTCTAAGTAATGAATTTTAAACCCAAGGAACTATTTAATCCACTGATCTTCCTTGCCTAAAAAAATTAGGAAAGAACAAAAATCTCACAAACAAGCAGTGTAGTCTACTCAGAACTCCAGACACGATGAGCTTTCTTCTCACATATACTTAATCTTGGAAACAAGAAATGAGGCAGAACAGCATGTGAAGTACCTCTTCACCACATTCCTAGTGCTCTTCACCACATTCCTCAGTATCATTTCCTGCAAGAACTCAGTCCCACAGAGGTTGCTCTCACTCCTCTGAGTAAAGTTAAATGTGTTGCAAACTACCAGCAGGAACACATACACTGTTAATAAGTGCCCAAACTGGAATCCTCATTAGAGAGAAGCAAGTGCATAGCTTAGAAAGAAGGAGTGCATAATTAGTCCCCATTATCTTTAAACTAATTTCCTCTTTCTGTTTAGTGAAGACAGCACTTGGGAAAGTGACCTGATTGACAGCCCCAGGAACAGGCTGCCTACACAGGCAGTGCGAGTTTCCACGTGGTGCCTTGTCAATACAGCTCACTGGGAGAAATGGCTCCTGGGGATAGTGGGAACCATGGTTTCAAGCCCCATCTGCACAACAAAAACACTCCAGTAACTTAGAAAAGTCATCAGCAAAGTGCACAGCTAAAGCAGATTAAAAAATCAGTGTACAAATGAAAGAGTATGTTCTGCAACATTGCAGAAAACCCAGGTTTTACCAAAACTGGCTTGGTTTTCTGGATTTTAAAGTTGGGCCATGATTCTGCCATTCCATATTCCACCCTAGCTGTTTTTCTGGTCCAGCTGTGACAGCTTTCTTCTCTTCCCTGCAGAAAAATTTCCCTTGTCTCACAGTTCAGTGAATACTGCTGTAAATGGGACAAGTTTCTGTCCGGACAAATAGAAACCTGTGTTTGCTTATTTTTCTTACAGTCGATACTAAGGTTCTCAGTTCATTCTGTATTTCACTACTTTTCTAGTGAAAGAACCCCCAAAGTTCCCAAATATCTCAGTATTTTTCCTGACAGGATGCTCGTTTTCTTCTGTATTTTCTCCTAGTTCCCCACCAAATAATTCTGGAGACAGAGTTCTAGAGCGCTTTATATGCAAACAGGCCTGGTAGCGCTGGAGATGGTGAGCCATTTGAAAAATCAACAGCAAGTCCTTTTAAGGCAAATTCCTACTGAGAAGCGGGAGCTGCCTGAATAAAAATAACACTAAGTTTCTCCAGATTTGATCTAGTGCTTGGGATACTTGTGTCTGCCGTGAAAACTCTGTGGCCCAGGAGAAAGATCACTGAAATGATGAACCATGAAAAAGGAGCGGAACACAGTCATGAAGGTATCCAGAGCTATAGGTACACAAAAACCTCATCTGTTTCAAAATACCTTTAAAGGTAAAAGACATTTTCACGTGATTTCATAAGGTAGTTATAGGGTACTAATAGTGCCACTATTAACTTCTTACCTTCTGGAAAGTAAGCAACATGCTAAGAAATCCTGAATTATTCATTAGCTTTAGAGCCTCAGTCCATGACGGCTTCACAGATGGGCGTTCTTGATCAGGTGTTACTGAGTCTATTTTTCTTTGGAATAAAAGTAGTACACAATCCATAATTCTCATGATCAAGTGAGGAGGTTTACCCAGTTTTCTAACAGTTGCAATGTCAGAAGGTTTTATTGTCTGAAAAATTAAAAAAGAAAATAAACCATTTATTTAAGCAACCACTTGATGGTAGAGATAGACATTTTTTGGGAGGACTGTGTATGCAATGCAATTGCTGCAGTTTTGCAGGTCACTCAGAAGCAGTACTGCAGAAAGTCCATAAAGGTAGTACCACTCAATGGCTGCTTTCTTACCCAACAGTAAAGGAGGTACTGCCCATCTTACCTCTGCACTGCCTCAATTTTCAGGGTTTTTTCTACAAGGATTAACAAGTCAGTGCTAGTCCTTTCAATATTATTTTTTTTAAGTCAGAAGCATAAGCCATATTATTACAAATAATGATCATTAACTACATGCATGTTCACAATATCTTTGGTTCTGACCTGCAGGGCTGCCTCAGCCTCCTCCAGTGCAGGTCTTGCAGCTTCAAGCTTCTCTTCTGCTGCTGCTTTATCAATGGCAATATCATCCACAATGGCCTGAGCCTTGTCTTTTACCTTTTGCACCTGCATTTTCACTTTTTCAGCAGCTTGGGCTTTCATAGTTACTTCCAGTAAAACTTCATCAGCTTTTTTTGAAGCTACAGCCAAATCTTTCTCCTTCATCACCAACTCTTTGGAGAGCTGATTTACTGAATCCTCAGCTTCCATCAGTTTTGCAAGACCTGCGTTGAACAAATTCCATTTTAGCAACAGGAATACCTATTGAGGAACCTCAGTGAAGCAATCTGGATACTTAAAATAAGTCACTCAGATTCGTATTTAGGAACCCCAGTGAGTGATCCCATTTGTTGATCACCAAAATTTAGCAGGGGTAATATCCATTTGCTATTTAATTTTTCTTTTCTTTTTTTTTTTATATGGGTAAGAGTCTTCAGAATCTGTCACTTGATCACTTGCTTATATTCTTATATATGAGAGGGACACTAAAGATTAAACACACATATCGAAAAGCATTAGTATTGTGAATGGCACTCTTACGAATTAAGTGTGCAATTTCAGAATACTATGAGACCATAAGAAGTACTAGGCTGTACTCTCTGTACAAAACAAAGAGGAGGAACCTGCCATCCTGAGCAATGTAAATGAAGACACAAGGAGACTAGGCTGAAATCACCTAGAAAAGTTGTAAGTATAAAAATCCTTATACATAAATGCATGCATGTAAATGTAAAAGCATCGTGTAAATCTTTCTAACCATCAAAAAAAAGCACATATGTTCCTTCCAGGCAGCCAGACGCCCTCTGCCTATGGAGGTATGTGTACATAGCTCAGTTCTACAATTGGTGACAAAGGGAGAAGAAATCATTTAAGTTCACATTCACTTCCAAACACCATTCAGGTTCAGAAACTAATTGTTTACAGTGCATGACCTCGTGCAGTGCGATATTTTGGAAATTTTACATTTGGCACATAACTATTTCTTTAAAAGATTCTTCAGAATGACTCAATCTGAACATTTATTTACCTTCCCTCATATTTACTTCTAGTATGTTTAAATGTGAAAACTAGGATCTCAGAAGTTCCTTGGCATGCATACATACCAAAGCAGGAGTTTCAGGAATTTTAACTGCTAACTAATACTATTTCCAAATCTCATCAGCAATCTGCAACATTCACAAAGTTAATTGAAACAAAACCTCCATATATTTTGTAAACACACACAACACAGTTGAAAACATAGGAGTCTGCTTCCAAACGAAAGTGAGCTCATGCTCACAATTTGAATTTACTCACAATTTAAATAAACTAAATCTCTAGATGTCTAAGAATCTATACTTCTACATTCTTTTGCTCAGATTCTTCTTACCTTTTTAAAAACAAACAAATGAAACACACAAAACCAAAAAACAAACAAACAGATTTTACAGTACCTGTTCTCATGCGCTCAGACAAACTTCCAACATAGCCAAACTTTTCTTTGTAAATAGCTTTGTAGCCTCCAATGAAGGACAGGTAAGATTTTGGAGTCACAAATGTTCTTCGCCTATATCGTTCAAAGTATTCAACACATTTTTCAGCTACAATATCTTGAAATGTTCCCATGGTGTTAACGACACTTTGCTTCACTTCATCTGTGCACTCAATATGGTAGGAAACTAAAAAATGCTGTGCAACCGCTACAAGAGCATCTTTGGGCCAGCGCTGGAACCAGTCCACGGTACAGCCTGAAATCAGACCTGGAAATTTGAGCGCACGAGTTCTGAATTTTTCCCCAACAGGAGAAAAACAAAGAACCACATGCAGGTTAGTACGAACTCGAGCAAGAAAGTAATTATAAAGATTTTCACCAGTGGGAGTACGCCTTGGGTACTCCTTCTTCATTGCTGGTATCAGGTCTTGTGTGATTTCACCTATTTCATCTCGTGCAAAAAGATTTGAAACTTCACCTGAAGCCAAAACATTGTTCATGTACTCAAGAAAAGATTCATCTCTGATTTCATTGTCTGTGAATATAAAGATAATGCCCTTTCCTTTTTGCCCAGCAGTGCGGTACAAGATTTTCAGATCATCCAACAGGTTATTGGTGGCATATGTTCTGGGATAGAAAAGAATTAAAGAAAGAGAAAAAAAAATCACAGATCAGTTTAGAAAGTATCTGTCATCTGGCTCAGCTTCCTTAAGGGAAGAAAAGAACTACATAAGAAATTAATAGCACATTTCCTGGTTTCATTTTTTGGGGGTGTTCTTCTCTTAAACATTTTCCCAAAGTGAATAATCAGTACTACAAATCACGGAAAGGAGGTGAAATAAACAGAATAACGTGCTGGAAAAAAAGATGGTAAAAGCAATACTATGTCTAAGGTAATTATCATGCTGCTTTGCATCCCTACAGTCTGCAGACGTAAACTATTAGAATTGTAGGTTAATACAGTTGGATTAAGTTGTCAAGTAGGTTCTGATACCTGTCACCATACGTAAATACAGCTGGATTATCTTTCAAAGATATTGAGAGCAGGTTAAAGGGAATCATTAAGAGACAAGAATAACCAAGACTGAGGTTTTTATCGTCTTATTCGGTTTAACTGAAATCAAGCCCCGTAAATCCTGTTTGAACATTATCACTTGGGCTGATCAACTCTGCTGCAAATTGAGACCATGACTGGTTCTTTCATTACCACTCTTATGGCTGGTGCACACAAGTAAGATTCAAATGAAGTCAAGACAAATTCAACTATAGATTTCAGATTATGCAATATAAAATGAAGTAAAGTAAGGTTAATAAAATGTCAGATTGTGCCCATTATGTTCTTAGCCAATTAAAGCTGAAATTAGGAACCTGTTTTCTTTGAAATGAGTTTCTTATTTTCAAGAGTCTCTTCAAAGTCATAAGTAATACTTGCAATACACACATGACCCATTCTTCAGTATTTGAAAACACTACTCAATTTTTCTATTAAATTTGCCACACAGAAAGTATCCCTGTTCTCCCCCAGCTCCATGTTACCACCGGTCTATAGATACCCCTATTGGATGCACTGCAGAACTTGTAAAAGAAACCTACATCTTCAGTTTGCATGGGTCATCTACAGTTATTACAGTGATTTGTGGTATTCTCATAAAACCATAAGAATTTGTCTATTGAGTCAGAATAGAAGGCCATCTAGCTCGATACTCAACACTGGCAATGGGAAATGCTACTTAGAGAGAAAACATGAGCCAACATTCACTCTTCGCTGCTCATTTCTTTCTTCCCCCCTCCATATTCATAGCCATTGTATTAGGAATATTAGAAGGTATGTCCATCTTGTCCCTTCGGTATTCTTTTATGAGCTTGCTGATATTGTCTTCTTCCACAGCCTCCTGTGGCAAATTACAAAAGATGACTATCTGTTTTGTAAATACACACTTTCAGCTACCTTCTTTTGGCCCACCTCCAGTTAGCTTCAGCAAATGAACACTTCCTAAGTGACAGAGACATTTATTTGCCTTATCAATGCATTTTGAATCCTGCAAGTCTAGGGACTCTGTTCTGTGACTCTACTCTTTCTTCTTTCCCTTTTATTTTTGTTCCCACTGTTCCTTCCTTCTGCTTCTGGGACACAAAAGAGACCAAGATATGTCTTTCTTGCTCTTTCCTTTCATCAGAAACCTCATGACATTGTTCAAAGGCCTGATATATCTCTCTAAGGAAGATTTCTCAGCGTACCGAGTAGTTTGCAGGGTGAAATACACACTGCCAGCCCTCAGTGCTCACCCCTGTAAGCCCTATGTCAAAAGAGAAACAGGTGAAAAGCAGTGGTTACTCCCAGTCACTTCAGGAAGGCTTATATAGAATGCCTTCCAGACAATTAGGTGGCAATGCTGACCAAGCCTTGGAGAGATCTCTTCCAGTCCTTTTGTCAGGAATGACAGGGACAGTTTCAAAACAACATCCAGAGAATAAAGACAGAGAAAAGAAGCACTCTTGTGCTTGTACGCTTTCTCTACTTGTCTTCCCCCAACTCCTTCTCCCTCTGAAAAGAAACCAAGTAAATGGAATTTAAAATATAGGCTTCTAACTTTTAAAAAAAAAAAAAAAAAAAGAAAAAAAGTGTCCCCCCCACCCCTCAAATTTCTATAAATGATTGAATTCCAGCTTCCAGCACTACCTACAATCAAGTCATTAATAGCAGTTGTAATAAGAGTCTGGGTACATAGGCATCTATAGTAAAAGTTATTATTTCCCCTGCCCATCAGCATTTGCCCACTATACAGAGTACATCAGCAGATTATTCCATGTTATCTTTTGTGCAAAATGGTATTTTTAGTGGGATTTCAGGGGGTACATTGCAGATTCAAATGCTGAAGGAAACACAGATTTCTTGTCAATAGCATAAAGACACCAAACCAAAGACACAGGATCTGTCGTCCATAGACTGTGCGTTTATATGGGTGCTTTTGATTGAAAATGTAGTTTACAATGAGGGATAAAATGTTTGACAAGTTTGCATTTCAAGTTGATTGTGAGCAATTCATTTCTATGGCAAATTAAGGAGCAAATGTCTAAGTACACTGTGTTGTGTTACCTTGTTAAAGTAATCTGAAAGGTCTCATATCCAGCAATATATGACGCTAGTCTGGTCAGACTCTGTTTTCCAGATCCACCCACACCCACCAACAATGCATTTCCTTGTGGAGTACGAATAATCCGTGATATTTTAATCAAATGGATGATTGCATCCTGTGTATTGAGAAAAAAATGAAGGACAAAAAGATGTAAAAATGATATAATGTATATTCATCTGGAAGCACATTACTGAGTGATTGCTTCTCAACAGCCAGGTGCCTTCTGTGGAGCTTATGCCAAAGAGTCAGTGCTGTACTCATCAAAATCAGTAAGAGATTTTCCCCTGACTTCACTGGCGTCAGGGCTAGCTCAAGAGAAACGTCCTTGTATCAAGCTCATATGAAGAAACGTCATATCCAGTGTTTGTACTCGTCAGAGCTGAGGGCATGCCCCTTAGGGGATGGAAGGAAAAGTAGAAAGGATGTGGATTAACAACCTCCCCCAACCTTTTGAGCTGAGCTATTTACAGGCTCTCTAAATAGGCTGCCAAATGTAAAATACAAGTACACTATAGACATTTCTTATTCAACTGCTGTATTTATCAGAGAGATATAAGTAATTTGAAATGCCCTAACAATCTGTTAAAGCACCCAGTCTAAAGCTGAAGAAAGCATCATGCATCAAGAGACCTTTGAGAAGGAGGTAGCTTCCAGAAACGCATAACATTGACAATGTGCACTGTAGAAACAAATGAGTCATGCTTTGCATTATGCAAGACAGGAGAAAGAAAAGTTGGGAACTGCAAAGAGATGGAATAATTTATGGGAGTGAAGGCAGATGGGAGACAGCAGCATAGTTTTATAGAGTTTATTTGTAAGGCTTGCTGGATACAGGGCTAGCCATTCTGAGCTATTTCCAAGATAAGTTGACAGAAACATTCAAGATCTATGTATCAGTAAGTGCAAGAGACTGGGCATTTCTTCTATTAATGTAATTACAGGCTCTAATACCTTGAAAAATACTAAATCCATCCTTGATCCTCTGATTGTTTCATTGTACTGTTGCATGAACATCTGTAATCTTTCAGCCAAACAATCCAAAGAAGGGATAAGCTCATAAATTTTAGGAACCTTCAACTCTGCATCATCAGGTTCATCTCCAGCAGCTTCTGGGACATCACGCAAGAAATCCACAAAGTACAAATCTGTGGATTCATCTTCAAATAGATTTTGACCATGTTCAGCAGTAGCAATCTACGACAATACATTAGGGATTACTTTAGTAATGAAACATTTCATTGGCCTCTTTCTGTGGCAAATACTTGAACTTATTTGCCTACCTTTTTCATCGTATCTTCAAACCAGTCTTTATCACTCTGGCTGATGAACCTGTCTGCAATAACACGTCTGCACTCATGCTGGAACAAGGCTACCAAAACACTGATGCTCTGGCAGACTTCAGAAGTAACTGTAAGTATTCCTTGCCAAATACGACTGACGTCTCGTAAATTAAAGATGTAATGAAATTTAGCTGGAGTTGGTAACATCTACAAAATAACATCATAAGCTATATTCAAATAACTACCACATAAATATATTTTCTATATAGTATTAAATGAATATAGGAATTTTCACAAACTTCAAAATCAACATTGCATTAAAGCAGAAATACATGGTTGGTATTTAAGAGGTAAAGGTAAAAATGAAGAAATGACAGTAGCAATGACCAGCTCTTTAATTTCACATAGATTTCACATGAATTTCTTTGAATCTTTCAAGTCCCAGGAACATGGACTGAAGGGTAGCCAGGACAGGTTAGTTAATGATGGCATTAAAGGCCACAGTAAAAATGTCAGCATTGCTTAACCTGTGGTGTTGCTCCTGCCCTTTCTTCTAGATCATTTCTCTCACTCTCTTTTGTCCTTTCCAAGAACGTGTGAGGAAAAGTTCATGAGGAAAAAGAAAAGTAGATAAGGAAAGCAAAGAAAAGAGAGCAGAAAAATAAGGAAAGATGATCTGAAAAAAATAACAACTTGGCAAAAGATGTATTTTCTCTGGCAAAAGATGTATTTTCTCTATAGGCAGTTAATTAGCAGTAATAAGCATCATTTCTGTTGAATTCACTGGTCAACAGCTGACTGGTCAATAGTTTCACTAGAACTCTCTCTGTTTCTCTGTGAGCCAAGTTTATGTCTACAGTTGAGTTGTTTGGGAAATTCTGACCAACCTTTTTTGGACTAGAAAATATCATTTACCAAATCCCTGCCTATCCCTATCTTTCCACCATTCTCCTCCACTTTTTTCATTAGAAGATCAAATTTGGCACGTATTTCTATGCTGTTATTTTACTCTTAACTGCTCAAAATCCATTCTACACATAGATTTTATTTTCTATTTCAAAGCAATATTTGCTTAGGAATTGCAGTTAAATGCTTTTACAATCTGTTTGAAATGAAAGAAGTAAATATTTAGAATTTACTAAATACCAGATTTCATTTGTTTTGAACTGATTCCCTCCCTGCCAAATTGGACTTCTTTCCTTTAATTCATATCTTTAAAGTTTCTCACAATCCCAAACATCTTTATAGAAGATTCCTATTTAATTTTTAATTTATGGTTCCTTATGCCCTTGACTTTTTCTCAACCAGAAGACACCTAAATCTTCCTATCAGCTATGACTACTATATTATAATTACATAATTTAATTCTTATATTAGCTATACAAGGCACTGCATATGGTTATGGTTTTAGGTAGCTAACTAGGTGTTGATAGCAACAAATTCAGAACACAGGCACGAGCCAGCAGTTATATATACAGGTCACAGCTTTACAATATGAAGTATGAACACACATGACATTACAGAAGACCTGGGTCTTGTTGCTTTGTCATGGTACAGATGTTTCAAAGGCTTCTTAACAGATGTAATTTTACCTTTGCTTTTGTTGTTTGCCAAACCTTTCGAGTTGTAGATACTAATGCTGAAGCCAGTTTACATATTTCTGCAGGGAAACCTCGCTGTTCACAGAAATAGCCTTCAGCTATTGTTCGAAATATTTTGTCGATAGAGGAACTGGAAGGCAGTGTGCAGTTGTAGATGGTGAACTGGCGTTTCAGGCGCTGTGGGATGTCATTCCGACCTCCCCCAGGGTGAATCATAGCAGCTACAAATTGGATGTCAACCACATTCGTGAATTCTCCTGGTCTCTCCAAATTGTAGAAACCTTTCTGTTCCATCAGCTGTCTTACAATCTCATTAGTGATCTAGTTATCACCAAAAAAAGAGAAATGGAGCAGTTACGTATTTCAGCGTTCTCAACTTTAAAAAAAAAAAAAAAAAAAAGGAAAAGAGGAAATCTCTAACAAAATAGTAGACAGAAGGAAAGACATCCCTTATCTTTCTTAATTTCAGGTATTCTGCTGGACACTTCAGCAATTTATAAAGCCATGCAACATGGTACGAAGCAATCTGATGCAGTGGATTTTCTTCATGTAAGCTTCACGTGCTAAGCAGTTGTGGACACAAGGTCAGACATTCAACTGGATTTCCGTAATATCAAAGAAAATTTAGCACTTTAAAGTTTCAAGCCAGACTACATATTCAGATTGACAAGGGCACTTAGGTAGTGACAAAGAACGGTTAGTTTAGCACAAAGTATAGTCACACATTCACTTGTACAGAGGCAGTGACAGAAGAGGAATACAGAGCTGTACTGGCAGCAGGAAAATTAGGTTTCCTCAGCAGTAATTCATTTTTTTAATTTAAGTCAGATTTTCAGAGTATAGGTCTATATGTATTTATTTATAGAACCTCAAGACATCTCACTAGTCTTGGATGTAAACTGTGATGTTAGATTTCACCTACTAATAATTGTACTTTAAAGCCCAGGGCAGACGAAAGAAGGAAGGAGTCTCATTTCCCAGACTGGTTCTTAGTACAGCTAGTTTGGAAATTCTGCATGATCTGTGTGTAACCAAAACAAAAGGCTTAAAAGCTACAATGATTGCACCAAGTGGCTTGATGCTGACCCTAATCTTTTGGGGCTGACAGCTTATCGTTCTTGGAAAAACTGGCTCAAGGAAATTACACTTAGTACACATACTTGGTCTACTCCGTATTATGATACCTTTTTCATAAACTTTCCTATTTTTGCAACCCGCAGATCAGCATTTCCATCAGCAGCAATGGTGAGAACCACCAATTCCCAAAAGTTAACATTTTCCTTTTACCTGATCCCCCCATTCATTAATCACAGGCATGTTGATGTCATCAATAAAGACTGTCATTTTCTTCCCTGCCGGAGGACCGTATGTGGTGCCCATTCTTTTATCTATGTAACTTTCTATGCTTCTTTGAAACATATTTGGCAGAGTTGCAGAAGAAAAGTTTAGGCATTTGGTCAAGTGAACATCAGGATCATACTTCCTCGTGTAATCCTGCAAGATAAACCACTTTTAAGTAAAGTGCATCAGTAACTCCAGATGAATTGAGCCAAAAGGAGATGCAGACGCTCAGCAGCCCTGCAAAAATCAGACATATACAAAATCTCAGTACTGCTATTAACATCAAAATGTCAAATAGCAATCTACTTAAGACAATATACCATCTCCAAACTGAAATTCGAACAAACTCTCGGTTAATCTTTTGCATAAAGTTTCAAAGTATTAAGATTTAGAAGCTTTTAACAGACTTCACTAAATGTTACAAAAAGTAGACATGTGACAACTCAAGATGCAAATAGACTTTGCATCAGTGATTGTCAGGGGTTTTCTAAATTCAAGCTGTTAACGATCTATTACAGCAGTCTGCAAGAAACAAGTGAAAACCCAAATCCTTTTTCACATTTACACTACAGCACCATACCTTAGAACAAAAGCAGTGTAAAGAAATGGTACTGTAAAATTAAACCCAGCTACATCACATTTACTGACAGTTATCCTCTCTTCATGAAGAAAGGAATCCTTGGTTTTATGAATGCATACAATTCCCACAGCTGCTGCTGATGCCCTAAAGCAAAAAAGTTCCACTTTTTGGGTTTAGTGAGGTTTTATAATAGAACCGGAAAGAAAAATATGTAACCCTGGAGTCACACCAAGGCATATATATAAAGCATGGGAAGTATTTTGTTTAGCAAGAGTCCTGGGACATAAAAATCTTATTAAAAATTCCAGATTTCCAACATTATTTCTTTTTAAAGATTCAATTCTTCTGCAATGATGACGAAGTTGAATATCATTTAAATTCTCATCTTTATAATAGGGTTGACTAGAAATGTTCCCATTTCGGTACCTCAGAAAAATAAACCTATATCATTGCTGATTAAATGCTCTAAGAACACCACCAGTGAGACGTACACTCTGTGCGACAATAGCAAGGAAGACACAGCTATGCCCCCTCAAAATATTTTGATGAATAGTGTTAAACTGTTGATTTTGTTGATACAATGTTGATACAATGATCTCAATTTAAGAAGAGGTGCCCTTCAGAAATAAGTTCTTCTCAGACATCACACAAATGACAGTCTACACATGCAATGCGCAAGCAATAGTCCTGTATTTGGTGAGTACTCTTGACAGCTGATGGGTTGGTGCAGGTCACTGCTCAGACCTCTCCTCAAGGCTCCAACAGTTTATACAAAAATAATATTCCGGGTGGAGGTGCCCAGGTGCTGGCAGTGGGGACTGTGGGGCAGCCCCCTGTGAGGACAGGGTTTCCCCAAACCAGACACAGGCAGTTCCAGACGGCTGCAACAGACCCACCGGAGCCACCCCACCTGTGTAAGAAAAGGCAAAATGCTGCCTGGCAGTTCAGAGGGAGAAGTGAGAAAAAAATGTGAGAAAAACTACCCTGCAGACACCAAGGTGAGAGCAGAAAGAGGGGTAGGAGGTACTCCAGGAGAGCTTCCCCTGCAGCCCGTGGAGAAGACCGTGATGGTACAGGTTGTCCACCTGGCAGTCCACGGAGGACCACGCTGGAGCAGATATTCACACTGCAATCCCTGGAGGTCCCCATGCCACAGTAGCTGGATGTGCTGATGAAAGCTGTAGTACGTGGAGAGCCCACATCAGAGCAGGCTCTTGACAAGAGCTGAGGGCCGTGGAGAGGAGCTGACGCAGGAGCAGGTTTTCTGGCAGGAATTATAGCTTGTGGGGACCTATGCTGGAGCAGTCTGGTCTTGAAGGACTGTGCCCCACAGAAAGGACCCCATGTGGGAGCAGGGAACAGTGGGAGAAGGAAGGAGGGGAAGAGAGAAGCTGTTATGGACTGACCACAGCCCCCATTCCCATCCCCTGTGCCACTCAGGGTGGGAGGAGGTAGAGGAGTTGGAAGTGAAGGAGTGAAGTTGAGCCTGGGAAGAAGGGAGGGGTAAGGGGAGGGTGGTTTTGGTGGTGTTGTTGTTTTTCACCGTCCTAGTTTTAATCACCAATAAATTAAATTAATTTTCCCCAAGTTGAGTCTGTTTTGCCCTTGAGGGTAACTGGTGAGTGATCTCCCTGTTCTTCTCTCGACCCGTGTCCTGGGGTTGAGGAGGGGGAGGGAACCAGTAGCTGGGTGGGGGGTCTTGTAGCTGGCCAAGTTCAAGCCGCTACAACCATTCAAAAAACACACTTGTATTTTATTCATTATGGCATTTCAGAATCCTTACATGGTAACAGTAATAAATTAGAACTATTTTTGAAAAAGAAGAGGTTGTTTAATGGCATTATTTTTGTTACTTAAACTGTCAGATTCTGGGCCTAATTTTCAACTCTACCATACCAGTTTCATGTTAAATTACGGATTTTTTGCAATTCATGAATTAATAGTACAGAGAGTAAAGGTCTTAAATAACACCCTAAGTTCTTTATTTTGATATATACTGATACCTTACTCAACACTGAAGATTACTTCAGATTAATTCAGATTGCTACCTGAAGTGTTTTTACTTTTTCATAAAACCAGCTGCTTTTGTCTGGAAATTTCTTTTCCACAAGGTATAGTAAAGCAAAATTCTACAGAAGGTGAAAGCAGAAGGGGAACAGTTGTGAAGGCAGTTAACTTTCACTCCAAATCTTAAATGAGATCAAATATCTACTGGCATTATGCTCCCTTGTGTAAGGAACATACTCTGCTCTATAGAATAGACACTGGGTAAGCAACTCCCAAGAATCAGCTCCAACTATTTTTAGGGACAGGAATGGCAGCTGAAGGCTGGAGGTTGCCAGTATCTGGCCAAAATCCAGCATGCAGAATATCAAGACCACCACCCAGACCCTGCCTCTTCACTCTGCTAAAATAGTTCTCCAGCTGGTGCCAGGAACAGAAGTTGACATTACACTGGCACGCATGTTGGCATCAACAGCTAAGCTGAAAAAGTAGTATTAAAGGCTGCTGGCATTGGTACAACTCGCTTTATGTCAGGGCTCAGAAAGCACATGGCTGGGAGACACAAAATGGCTCCAGATTTTAAGAAAGCCAAAGGTCAATTTAGGCCAGTGTTTTTCAGTTATTTTCAATTTCAAGACCTCTGCAAATAACTCCAGGTACAGATGCCTGTATGGCAAATTCAGCTGTCCCAACAGTAGATCAGTTTTATTCAGGTACCTTTCATTGATCAAAGAGTCTACAGGTTCCCCTGGAAATCACAGACACCATGCTGAAAACCGTTACACTTGCATTTTTTCAAACAAGGGATGCCAAGTTTGGTATGATATATGGGTTTGCTCAGCCTTTTGATTATTAGCTCTTCTGTAGTAAGATATTAAATTTTTTAAGTGTCTTATGATTAACCTGCACCATTTTATAATATGGAAAGTATGCATTTGTTAATTTAATAGACATCCTGTTATTATTTTCTTCTACAGAAAGAACAATACGTCATTTTCAGTGAAGGAATTAAGGGACCAGATAATAAACACTAAATATACCCTCTGAAAAATCACCCTGAGTAAAGATGGAAGTTCTTTATTTCTCTTCAGTTTGGCTTGTGAAGAAAGTCTGTGCACACGGGTGTACAACAGATCAGTTCATACATGGCACCATCAACAAAGCACAGGGAAATGAAAAAATCCTCCAAGGATCAATATTTTCTTAGCAAAATCTCCAGTTTGAGATTCAGAAGGAAAGAAAAGAAAGCATGTGAAAGAGCATTTATCCCATGACCTTTTGGCCACGGTTAGCAAAGTTTAAAAGAACCCTTTATACTGGAGTATAGACAGTTACATCTTTTTGCTTGTAGACCATGTGAGTACTGGCAAAATGCCTTAGTAAAAATACTAGTATGTAATCTGAAGAAAAAACAAATTACTCTTACACTTCAATTTAACATTTGTGCCAATGTCAATTATTGCAATGTTATCATACAAAGATATTACATGTTTTTCCATTCCACCTACCTTAATCATAACTGTTTTGGCTGTTCCCTGTTCCCCAATTAGCAGAACAGCTTTTCCTTGCCTCATGATAGTGTGCATTAGAAAGTCTGTTCGGACACTGTCTACATTTGGAACTAAAATGGAATTATATCCTGGTATTGAATCTTTAGGGTAAATATACTCAGGGACCTGCATAAGAAAGACATGCAAAAAGTTTGAGACTTTCTACCTGGCCCCACGATCACTTTGCATCACAACAGAAAACCTAATGTACTTTACAAAATGTACATTAGCAAAACTTTTCTTCCTGAAAGCCAAGCATCCACTTATAATCAATCAGTACCTTGCCAAGCTTTTCTAAAAGGATGTTAGACTAAAGGGATATTTTCACTCCACTATTCTCTGTTACTTGAAGAAAGCTTTTCCTTGCTGGGAGTTCTTAAATAGTAGGGCAATAGACAGTAGACAAATCTAAGATCACTTCTGTTTCACTTCCACAGCTATTTCAAATGCATGTTCCTATTCTCTGCCACAGATATTTATGGAGAAAAGCAGAAAAATCTTTCAAAAAAGAAACTCTTGAGCATTTGTTAGAATTAATCTTCCTAACCAAATTATGCAGGATTTTAAATAACAAAATAATATGCCTCTTACCAAATACATCTTTCTTGTATACTCATTAAGAAAGCTTAGCATGTCGCAGCATACAAACCTTCTTTGACCAGTGCTCCCACTGGCCACAGGCATTGATAACAAATTCAAACATGGTTTCTTCGCCATTCACAGCTGGAAGTTCTTTCATTGCAGAGTGCTTCCGTAGGAACAGCTCCATTTTCAGCCTGTCATCCGGTTCCAAAAGAGCTCCAGCTGACCACATTACAGCAAAAATGAACAAGCGAGCAATATGTTCCTCGCTGAGCTGCTTCTCATCTCGGTCAGACAATAAACCCTGCAAAGCAGATACAATATGTAATTATTGCCCTCCTAGAATAATGACAGCACAAATAACAGAATAAGAGAGTGAAAAACTGAATGTCATATCTACCTGTAGGAGGTCAATAGCTTGTTTGATGTACATACATTCTAAAATTGGCATTTTTGGTGTCACAGCAGAGAAAACAAAATCTATCACATCCTGGAAAGGAAAAACATCATTTAAAGAATCTGTTTACCAGTTTCAATGGTACAATTTATTCTTAGATGAGACCAATTTCTTTATTTCAAGTATATTCTAAACTTTATTCCAAACGTTTCCCCCCCCTTCTGGGCTTACAAATATTCAGACTTAGACCACGAAATTTTGCTAACAATAACATATTAGAAAAATAACTTTGATGTACAACAGTTAGCAGAATTATTCATATGAGCTCCATACAGCAATTTCCTGAAGAGCAATTTGAAGACTGCTTTTCAGTTACATCAGGGATCTGCCATTTGTGCTCTCCACTGGAGATTTTAATCTATCATTGCCATTTTTGTAGTGGGAAGATAAAAGCCCTAGGATTGTGGTAATGATATGTGTATAATGCACAACCTCACCACTATAAATTTCTGTCTATCTATCTGATCTGTTCTGGCTGCACCATAATGTACCTGTCCCTCTTGAAACCAATACTCTTGGTTTTCTGTAGAACCCTGGCAGGATCCAAAGGGAATTTTGCAATTGATTTTAATGGAATGTGGACTTCCCTCAGGTTACTCCACAGTGATGGCTACCCTGCCTGCCTTTGCCAAGTGTTCTGCAACATCTTTCCAACCTGAACCATTCTGTGATTCTGTCATCTTTAGCAAAGTTTCAAATTGATGTAAAGTCCTCTCTGAGATTTGCAGTGCAGAATTGTTTTAAAATATCGATGGCCATCCCTAGTACAGACTGATGTAAATTATAACCTACTTTCAATTTCATTTAAGATTTTTTAATATAATTCCATCCCTGTGGGTTCCATTAGCCTTCATAATCTTTGGAAATCAACACTGCCTACTCATTCTGGGAAGTAAAAGTATAACAGGGACACTATGGGAGATAGTAATGTTGGAGGATTTCCATTTATGTCTCCCATGTCCTGTGAGTGAGAAAGCTAAGACAATGAAGACATTCAATCACCCAAAGATGTAAACAATCACCTAGATATTTTTGAAAAATCCATAAGGTTCTTGCCCACACACACACCAGCTTTATTCCAATATTCAGTTTACCTTTTTGCCACTGAAGTTCTCTAAGTACCCTATACTGAGTATTTATTGGCACAGAGACTGAATCAAGATTTTTTCCCCACCCTCCTGAGTTCCATCTCACTAGAATAGTAAGTAACACACACAACAAAGATAAATATTAAGAGAAAAAACTCACTTAAGCATCTTAAGCTAGAATAGGTCTCATGGCTAAGTGGTCTCAGAAAGAAGACAGTCTGAATGCGGGCATACATAAGAGGAGGAAGGCTTAGAAAACATCCCTTTTTATCTTATTTCTTGTTTACTAGCAAAAGTGCTTCCGCCTCTATGTGTTGCTTTTTGTCGTTTTACCCTCTGAAATACATGTTTTGCCCCCAGGAGTACATAGGGTGCTCAAGTGACTAATCGGGGGTTTCTGGGTTCTGCAAGGAATGGGTAGAAGTAAGTCATTGAAAGCAGCATGGAAGATTTGATTCTAAAGACTTTTAAAATCTGGATCTGAATTCTCTCTGAGATTCAGTTTCTTCATCTGCAAAACAGACTACATGTCTCACAGGGCACTGCAAATTGTTTAATAATTGATTTGAGATACTCAGAATAAAGGTATTTCATGAATCAAAGTAGGCTGTACTTTCAAGAGCCAAATTTTCACAAGAATGAGTTTTACAACACTTATGATTCCAGTGAGATTTGTGTAATTCTTTTTCTTTGAGTTTATGAAAAAATAAAAATAAAAAATCAGGTCCATATACACTAATACTTTATTACTACTATTTTTAAAACAATACATGGAAGAAAGAAGAATGCAAGATCAACATAGCAATTAGCATGAATTAGCTACTTATTTTGGTATTTTTTTTGGACAGGGGGTCTGGAAAAATGAGTTGGGCCATGACAAATGCACACAAATTGCAGAGAATTTGGATCAGGAATTTGCTATCCCTTAAAAGGAGACTGCAAAATGAAGTCAGATGGTAAAAACTCATATGAGAAAAGACTTTCACACAGCGTACAGTCACTGTGGAACTCACTGGACGGTAGAATGCTCTTTAGGACAAGAAGTTGGCAACATACTCAAAGGGTTTAGACAAGCACAAGAACAATTAAATAATGCAAAGTTCTTAGTATTTTTAATATTAATTTGAACATCAGCATTTAAATATTAAAGCTAATAAACTTTTTGGATGATATATTCAACTCTATGCTCCAGAGGCAATAGCAGCCTTTACCCAAATAAGAATAGGGTGACATTTAATGCGGAAGGAGGAATAAGTCACATCTGACTACTCTGCTGGTTTTAGGACTTCTCTGAAGTCTCCAGAATAGGTCAATAAGGGATCCAGGACACCAGATTTTATTAAAAAAAAAAGGAAAGTGAGTGTGATTTAAAAATTACTATCTTTTTTTTTTTTTTTGCATTTAAACAATACATAGACATGCTGAAACTTACATTACTTAAATAACATCCATCACTAGTTTGAGCTTCACACTTTGCAGACAAAATAAATAATGCCACTCAGGTAATTTTTTAAATTATTTCAGTTCTTTGAAACTGTCTCAGATAATTACTTCCATCAGCCATGCAACTCTTACAGGTAGAGCATCATTCACAGAGAAGAAATTGGCAGTATAGCTTCTAAATTTAAGAGAGTAGAAACTTTAGATGGGGAGTTTACTTGGAATTACTCCTAAAGAGGGAAAGGGAGGATGAAAGTCGAACCCCTCAATCACCATTTAAAAAAAATTCTGCGGAAATAGAAAGGACTCAGAGATAATCTCAATTTTAAAAAAGGTTGGGTTTGGGGGGTTTTGGAGGGTTTTTTGTGTTTGTGGTTTTTTGTTTGCTTGTTGGTTTTAATTTATCCTTGTCTTTTGGACTACCTCCTGTCTTCTATATAAAAACTAATGACTTACGGTTGAATTTATAATATATATGGAAAAAATAAATACATTCTTTCCGCTGATTCACAGCTATTATTCATCCTACATTATTGCTACTTGCTGTACCTTCATTAATAATGATTTTATCTGATATGCAGACTTTCAGTGACAAATACTATTTTTATTATCATAAATAATAAATGATTATTGTAAGCAAATTGGAATTACTATAGCAGTTGTCTTACATCTATTTTGGTTGAATTTAGATTGATTTCAAAAGGTCTCTATAGGTATACTTAAAGACTGATTCTCCTTACTTACTATATTTCCATCTATAGCCTAATCTTCATTTTCTTCTAAAAATCCAATATTTGTAAGCTGCTTATATCCATGCTTTTCTTAATACTGGCACTAAATTCACCAAGGTCTGTATTTGGGGCTTGACTACCACTGTTGATGCATCTTATTTCACCAATATTTTTTTTAGAATTTATTTACCCATTCTTTTAACATGGAGGAAAATAACAACTGTGAAAAGAGCCACCTGAATACAAAAGTACCCTCATCTGTAAAATCACTGTTATCACTTCTATTATTTGAAAAGGAACGATAGCTCATTAAAAGTGAAAGAAAACTGACAGCGTGACAGCTTTCATTTACATTTCGATAGTTCCAAATGCAGCCTTCAGCACAGAACTAACTTCATATTTCACTGAATTTTCATCTCTCAATCTAATAAAATACATATTTTTCTGGACTTTATTGCTATTGCTGCAGGCTTGGGTATTTAAATGTTGTTATTATGTTTTCAGAGCAAGTTGTAGCATAAAATATAAATAGAATTGTGGCAAAGAAGCAGTAAATTGACCCACATATACATTACTTTGGAAGCATATTTTAAAATTCATTATCAGAATTGTGTCTCTTGCTGCTGCGATAAAACTATGTCATACCATTATGTTTTGGAGGTAGAACAAAATGAATAGCTTGTTAAACATTGGTTTTAAAGTAAATGGGCACTGAAATGAAACATATCTGTAAGAAGACATTTGTTAACATTCAAGGCATTCCAAAACTATATTAGTCATTGCTCTTACCATGATTTATAAATAAACTTTCTGAAATGTCACTCGAAGTTCATTAAAAACTGCATTTGTAAAATCCAACAGTGATGAAAAACATTACAGGAGAAATCCCTGTGAAATCCAGCACCAAGTACACATGCAAACTGGTAGGAGAGAGCCAATGGGAATGCGGGGTATAGAATAAAGTTGCATTTGTTCCACAGATGTTGAGGAAAACAGAAGATAATAATGCCGAAAGATTGCAAAGTCATGACTATTTCTTTTAAAAATTCCAAAGAAAAAATAAGAATTTTGGTGTAATTAAAAAGAGTACACTGAGATTATGCTTTTAGATCCACTGTTGAGTGCAATCACCCATAATATTAATGAAACTTTTTAATGATTCAGTATGCTAAGGCCAAATAGAGGGGAAAAAACATTTGGAATGTTTTTTTGGATCTACTGATTGAACACGATTTAGTCAGAGAATGCATCAAAGAGATACCATCTCAAAACCACTCTGTTCCCTTGGAACAGAATCATTGATTATAAAATCAGAAGAGACCACTATAGTCACCTGTGCTGAGTTTCAGAATGCCACAGAGCACAGAACTGCCCTTAATTAATTTGAACTATAGAGTGTCTTTTAAAAATAACTAGTAGGCCAGATGCATTCCTGTTGCAGCCAAAATTGAGAAAGAGTCCACCAGAGTGAATCTAGGTTAATTTCTTTCTGAATTTACTTCTTTACATTTAAAACAAATAAGGAAGTTGATCCACTCCCTTTATGTATCCTAACAAGAATTAAAATTTCAGTAACAATTACAGCCAAAGAGAATATCTCTGTTTTGCCAACATACATTATAAAATAATTACAGATTTAACAATTCATTGCCAACTAACCTATGTAGACAAAACAAGCATCCAAATTATTCATTTGTTATAGTTTCATTCATTAATGTTAGAGATAATTTTCTCTTTTTTTTTAAATCCTTCATCCTTATTTTATTACATAAACAAAGAGAAGTAAATAATTGAAAAAGCACTGAGGAAGAAACAACGCTTCATTAAATGAAGAATAAGAAACGCAATAATTTTTTTTCAAGTTGTTGAATTAAGTACCTGAAATACAGCATTAAAGCAACTCCATAGGACATCAGAGTATGTAACAGGTAGCGTTTGCAGCCAAGCTCTTAAAATAGGCTTCCAATCTAACACCGAAGAACTCATGAAGACCATCCCATTACGAGAAACAGTTGCAGGAGAAGCATTGTCAATGTTGTGAGGTTCAAAAATAATTTTGCAACTGGGGGACATCGGAATACGATCTCCATTGGCCAACGTAAGGGTCTTATTATCGTCCAGAACAGAGTTCAGATTTTCAATCCATATTGCATCAACAGGTCCATCCAAAACTATCCAGATATGCTCTCCCTAAAAAAGTAGACACACAGTCAAGCAACTTTACGTACACTGACCAAAAATACACATTTACTTAATCTCAGAGAACGTACTCTTGGACATAAATAATGAGTCTTAATTCAGTGCTGTTTAGCTCAGCATGAACTACAGTTTTTATAATTTGCTCAGTGATTTTAATCCTTCTTTTCTTAGCCCGTGTCACACCAAAAAGGATATTAAGGAAAAGTGACAAAAATTAATTTGGGCTGTTCTAAGCAGAAAGCTGTCTCTTCTACAAAAGTACATCAGCCATCCGAGCATCCATCAAGGTGGATGAAACCCTTAAAATCTTTTCCGATTTAATTCTGGAACCTTAAGCGCTTGGGAAGCCTAGTGCTCTCTGGCACATACACATAA
The DNA here is from genome assembly GCF_963924245.1 of Chroicocephalus ridibundus. Taxonomy (NCBI): domain Eukaryota; kingdom Metazoa; phylum Chordata; class Aves; order Charadriiformes; family Laridae; genus Chroicocephalus; species Chroicocephalus ridibundus. The sequence continues at coordinate 102,818,006 of NC_086285.1, forward strand.
TTGTGACTCTGGCGTACATTGAGCTGTTCAGATACAGAGCAAAACTAACTCTGTATTTTCCCATTTGATTTTATAATGTAAGATCATTCACACAAATGACAGGTAGTGAGAAACCTTATAGAAACAGTATTAAATGTCCTTATTAACTACCATGACGCAACACACATTACCTTCTTTGCTTTTAAAGTTTTTCTCCATAATGTAGAGAAAATACCATCTGTCCAGTCATTTGTAGCAACATCAAGGGTACCAAACATCTGGGAAGCTGTGATTGCCTTTGGGTTCATTCTCATCTCTTTATGAGGAGCACCACAATCTGTCATTGCCTTCATCAAAATATTAATGCATTTTGTCTTTCCTGCACCAGTTGGACCTAGAGTCATCATACCTTGAAACAATACAAACATGGTTTAAAATGAAATGTCAAAATGTCACACCAGCATTTAATGGTTCTTTGCATCAATGATCCCTGTTTTATTTTTGTTAAAAGACAATACAAAAAAAGATGTTTCTCGCTCCACTTACTCAATGTTGACTGAAATGGAATTTTAAAATGTTATTAAAAGGCCTCTATAAATGTCTGCTCTATTATGATACGCAAGCCTATGTGGGTCTGTATCTCCCCTCAGGCAGTTCTGTTCCTTCTTCTAATTGGAAAACACAACTGCCTTTTGATGTTCGCGTGCAATGACATTGGCATGACTGCTAGTAACCAAAAACAGTAATTTCTGAATGCATTTAATGAGAATGAGTAGTTCCCAATGATATACAAAATCAAGTGTATCTTTCTGAAGCAAAAACAAAAAAATATGTACCTGCATCCATCCATGCCAAGATTTTAATATATTTTTCTTAAATAAAAAACACCATTAACAGCAACCTCACTTTTAATTTCATCAGTTACACATATATTGTCTAAGGAGAAGAAGCCATGTCTTCAACAATAAATTGAGCCTACGGTTAATCCTTTTTAGTTATATTTTCTAAATAAACTATTCAAGAGGCCCAGAGTCCAAAAGCAGATGGGACATTCAAACTGAGACTTCCAAAGTCATCTAAGGGAGCTAGATAACTCCTGTTAACCTTAAAGGAAACTGGACAACATAATCCCTAGTTGGCTTTGAAAACCTCTTCAACAAAGGTATGGAACAAACAATCACAAACACAAGTTACAAACATAATCCCGTATAATGCAGACCGCCTCTATAACTAAAGGGAGCTGAATGTTCCCCAAAACAGTTTGGGCACCCAGACAATCACTTACTCATACCATATGTTACATTTGGGGAGATCTAATCCAAGCCCTTCAATGTTAATGGAATGGCCTTTCTGATGGTTTCAACAGCATTTGAATCAAAAATGTTATGCAAAAGAGATTTCAGGATCCATGCACCAAATCTCCACACATACACGTGTGCATGCGTGTGGGTGGGTGTATGAGCACTCCATTTGCATATACTGCCTCTATTTCAACCAAGAGAAGTCATGTATTTTACACATTTTTCCTCATTACTTGAAATCCTATGGTGACCTCTCCATAAATCCGAGTCCATGAATAGGACAAACAGAAGTCGGGAAAACAGAGATCTTTTTTCCTCCATGCAATAACTTGTGTCATAGAAAGGCCCTGGGTGTCCAGGTGTTAGGCCAATTAGAGCTGCACGACCTCTGGGAATAGCAGGGATGTGTGGAGAGAAGAGGCATCTAAGCAGAATACCACAGTGGAACCTGGAGATTTTTGGGCAACAGTGGTCTATGGTGCCTCACAGACCAAACAGCTTGGGGACCAAACAGGTGTCCCTTGCCAAATTCAGCTCCAGCCGTGCCTTGGCTTTCCTGACCCCATCCCTACACAACCAGGCAGTGTCCCTATACTCTCCCCAGGATACCTGTCCCTGCTTCCACTGCCTGTGCATTTCCTTCTTGCCCTTTAGTTTGACCAGCAGGTCTCAACTCAGCCTTGCAGGTCTCTTGCCTTCCATTCCTGATTTCTTACACCTGGGGATCGAGAGCTCTTGTGCTCTGTGGAAAGCATCCTTAAAGATCTGCCAGCTCTGTTCTGCTCCCTTGCCCCTGAGGGCAGTTTCCCAGGGGGTCCTATTGACTAACTCCTTGAAGAGCTGGAATTTTGCCTTCCTAAAATTCAGGGTCCTGACTTTACTCTTCCCCTGCCCCATATCCATCAGGACTTGAACTCCACCAGTGCATGAACACTGCATTTAACTTGTTCCACAGAAATTCCAATCGCTGAAGGCCACACTCGTATTTCCCATAAAAATGTAAGACAACAAAGATAAAATCTCACTATGTGTGCATTGCACACCAAAAAAAGTCATAACAGTTTCCTAGCAAAATACCCACATAGGCTTTAAAAATAACATCTGTTTCATTTTAAAATATATTTTTTGTGAAAATAGTCTGCAATATCTGTAGCAGATAATATAGAAAACTATTGCTCTTATGCAGTCTCAAAACCTCATCTAGCATGCTAACCATGTCGGACTCGTTGAGTTTCATACAGTTGAATGAGTTTAAGTATCCACGGTGGATGATAAATAAGCCCTGCTTTCTCTGCCTGTTTCTGAATGGCTGACTGTAGTTCAGGATACCCAGCTTTATCCAGAGTAATTCCAGGGAACAGGTCATTAATGAGACTCATAAATAAAGGTTCATCTTCATCCACCTGTCAAGAATAAAGTAGGGGAAAATACATTATTTATTCATTTAAATTATTAATATAGCTGTAAACAATGTTCAAGATTATGCCATTTAAAAGATGGCAGCAGAAAACCTTCTCTTTTCCAAAGCAAATATTATAATTATGAATCAGTTTTATTAAGTGAAATTCATACAATGAAATCACAAGTAGTAATTTCTAAATTAAATACTTAAAGCTTATAAAAATGTTAATATCTTAGTACAATTTTCTTCAATATACACACACACACATTACTTCATTTGTTACATAAACCAGCAAGATTTATTCAAATTGTATTTTCCCTTGGATTTTTTATCATTTTTTTTCCTTCTGTAAATCACTGAAGCACGCCTATAGATTTGAACGCATGTACCAATGTGCTGAATAGGTTAACATCAGAAACAGAGTAATTGGTTCCATCAAAAAACTGGCTCCCTAGGTAAATACACAGAGTCTAGACATGCTATAGCCTTTCAATAATATCAATAAAAAGAAAGATGAATACTTTAAATAGTAAAATTGAAAGAGATTATACTATACAAGCAGGCGTTAGCTGCTTCCAATTACCTCACTCATTGCAATTCTTATGATGTTCTGAAAAGACTCCCAAGAAATTTATAAATTGAAATTTTGGATTAAGAAGGATATTTAATGACATTATTAAAAGTTAATACAAGGTATTATTCCTTTCAATCCTCAGATAGGGCAGAAAGAAGAAAAAACAAGAGGCAATTAGAAGACCAGGTTAGGTCCCCTAGGTTCTGATGGTATTCCCAATGATTTTTCAGCTCAGGCTTCTGACGTGTTTTCAACTCTTTAAAAGACAAATAGTGCTCACACCATAAATATTCTGATTCTCCACTCACTGATAGACCATATTAAAAACTGAAAAATAATGTATCCAGCTGCTGAAGAAAAAGATCTTTTCAAAGTGCATAATAAATACATTTAAAAATGCAAAGTACTCTTCTTGGGAAAGTCACAGTGTTACAGTACCAGTTTGGAGAGGTTCATGTCCCGCAGAACCCTCATCACTACGGTTTTCTCCGGCTCTTTGGGATTAGATCTTTTCACTGCTCCAAGTGTTCTTAAAACAGACAGGATATTTCTAAGCCCGAAGTCATAGTGAACCTTGAAATAATACATAAAAACAACAGGTATCACAAAGATTAAACACTTTAAAATCAACAGAGGGATGAAAACTAAATTAATTGAAGAAATACATATGTTATTGAAGTTTTAAGGATGATTAATTTTACAGCTTTTCATCTTTTCAACTGGATTTCCATTTCTGTTACTATCATACCCTGAAGATATTTTCCAGTGTTGCATGTCCATACCTGCCAAGTGTCCCTTTTGGTGGTAGACTACCACTTCTACAAGTCATCTGTAATAGAGCTGCATCTTCTATCATTTTCCTAAATTCATAATTCGGCAGATGCACAAACAGCAAACCACGCATATTCAGACTACTCCCTGTTTTCTGCTTGTGCAAGGATTGTTGCTATCTTGATATATGGTACTGGGATTCGTGACTGAAAGGGCCAATATCATAGAATACCAGGTTAGAAGGGACCTCATGGATCATCTGGTCCAATCTTTCTTGGCAAAAGCATGGTCCAGATAAGATGGCCCAGCACCCTGTCCAACTGAATCTTTAAAGTGTCAAATATCGGGGAATTCATCGCTTCCCCGGGGGGGTTATTCCAAGGGCTGATTGCTCTCATTGTGATACATTTTCCTCTGGTGTCCAATTGGAATCTCCTCAGGACTAACTTGTACCCATTACCCCTCCTCTTTTCCATGGGACTCCTTGTAAAAAGGCAGTCTCCATCTTCTTTGTAGCCACCCTTTAAATACTTGAATATGGTGATAAGGTCTCCCCTAAGACTTATTTTCCCAAGGCTGAACAAACCCAGTTCTCTCAGCCTTTCCTCATATGGCAGGCTTCCCAGTCCCTCGATCATCTTTGTGGCCCTTCTCTGGACCCTCTTCAGCCTGTCCACATCATTTTTTGTATAGCGGGGACCAAAACAGAACACAGCATTCCAGGTGTGGCCTGATAAGTGCTGAGTAGAGTGGGATAATGACTTTGTCTCAGCTGGCGATGCCCTTGTTGATGGAACTAGCATCCTGTTGGCTGATATAAGGAAACATACTGAAATCATTCAGATACAATTTCTTATATGTAAGCCTATCCTATCTTGCACTTAATGACGTTCTGCTCTGTGGATGGCTTCAAAACCACTTGGTTCAGAACAGAAGGCTTTATTTCCAAAAGGCACGTGCATCTTAGAGGTGATTCTAACCAGCTTTGGACTTAGGCAGGTAATAGCCAGCATATCTTCCCTTTCATTACGAGTGCAGCTGCATATGTGCAAAGCCATACAGACATACTCAATTAATTTTAGCACTTGTGCCTGAACATACAATTCTGTCTTAGTTAACAAAGATTTGAAAATATAGGCAAATGTTCTGTCATCTCTTCAATCTTATATGCAAATCCTAGAAGGAAAGCTATCAGGGTAAATGTTTTAAATTATAAAGTCTCCACTACTGCCGACTGCTTGGAAAACTAAGTGATAAAGACAGACATGGAAGGAAGTAGTAAAGATATTGTTACATTTGGAGAATATATGCTCCCTCTGGTAGATCAGAAATATTTTTGAGACCAAGTGCAGAGACTCTTTTTTACACTATCTGTTGTGCATTGATTGACTTGGCCAGCTTCCAAACGCCCACCCAGCCCTTCTCTCATTCCCTCTGCTCAACAGGATAGAGGGTGAAAAGATTAACAGAAAGCTCATCAGTCAATATAAAGACAGGGAGCTCACTTACCAGCTACCATCACAGGCAAAAAAGACTTGACTTAGGGAGAATTAATTTAATTTATGGACAACTATAATATAATTGGATGGTGAGAAACAAAGACAAAATTAAAAAAAATACCTTGCCCCTAGTCCCCACCTCTATTTCCCAGGCTGACAAATTGGAACAATACATTGAGTACAACCCAGAATTTTCAGCAAGGAATAACTTATTGATTAGGTTTGCAGATGTTACCAAGCTAGACCACAACTAGAGTTCAAAATTACCAAGAGAAATTCAATAAATGATCTATGTATGATGTAATTAAATACAGACAAGTACAAAATACTACACAGATAGAAATAACCAACTGCATAAATAAAGACAAGTAACAACTCTTCTTCATTCAGTTGAGAAAGAAGTCAGGTGTAGAAATTTCACAGAAAAACATCTGAGATTGGACTGAAGCCACAAACTCCCCAATGACATATTATAATTATAGTGGGCAATAAAAATAAAAATGTCCTTTTTAAGACAGTTAAAGACATTTCCTTTACAGTTGGCACTTCTGTACTGTGCCCAAAAGTCGGATTCCACACTTGAAGATGAATCCTACTGAAAAGAATTGAGAAAAGAAGTTAAAGTTATCAGCTGACTAGAAAACATGCTATATCAGGAAGAAGTAAACCAAAATCTACTGTAGATGTAGGACGAACAAATATGTAGGATTAGTTATGATAAAGGTCTTTGACACACAAAAAATATCTGCAAAGAGGAAGACAGAAGGAATAGAAAGGAAAAGAAGCAATGCATTTAACTACAGCAAGGGAGATTCAAGTTAACTTTCAGAGGAAACTTTGTGACCATAAGGAAAATGAAACTTTGGAACAGATTGCCTGGGAAACTGCAGGCTACCTGTCACAGGAAAATGTTCAAGAGGGTCACAAACATTTGTAGCAAATTATTTAGCTAAGAATTATTTTTCCTCCAGGAAGGTAAATGGAAGACCCCTCAAGGCCCCATCCAGCCTCATTTTCTGTTATTCAATCAGGTGCCAAGTTGTTAACAGTTGAAAACATCGGATACAAATATTCAGCCAGGTATTGCCAGGAAATCTCATTTGCAGATGGAAACATTACGACAAAAATATTAACCTCACGTGAAGTTTGGAGGGCAGATTATAGGTTGATGACAAAGTCTGATATCGTTTAGTAAATGATATGTCCTAGTGAAATATCCGGAATCATGACAAGGGCTGATATATTTCTTTTTCTCTATGCTAGATGACCATCATTGACATACTGGAATGAGTCCAGCAAAGGACAACCAAGTGAGACAAAAAGAGACAATGGTCAAAATTTGCAACAGGGGAAATTGCTACAGTTTGCGTAAGGAAAAGATTCTTCACAATGAGAGTGGTCAAACACAGAAAAGGTGTCCAGAGAAACTGAATCTTTGGCCATATCTCCATCCTCAGAGATATTCAAAACTCAACAAGTGCCTTTGCAACCTGCTCTATATTGACCCCCGGAGGTCTCTTACAACTTAGATGAGTCTATGATTCTACAGAAGTGATGACTTCGTTAAATTTGAAGAAATACTGTCACATCTATTAGAAAATTTAAAACAAACTAAAATTACTTTTAAAGATGGGTTTTCTGGTGCATTTCAACTGACCTACATGATGGGTGGTTCAAAGCAACCACCATTTATTTTCCTTAATCAGTCTGCTAATTTTACAACAGCTTTGTCTTTCAGGAATGGTACAGAACAGATAGAATTTACTGGCAAATACGGATTGTGAGCTATTTCTTTGCTACATCTTTTAACAGCAGGCAAAAGATTGCACTTGGGCAAAATGGACTGCAGTAGTATAGCTGATGCTCTTGTAAGAAAGAATTAAAAATCTGCAAATAAAAATCTCAACACTAGAAGCATAATTTGTTGTTGTGGGGAAAAGAAAAAAAGGGGTACCAGTGATTTTCTCCATATGAAAGCACCTTAGACAGATGATGCTCAAAATGGGATTATGGCCTCATTTGCTTTCAAGTTTTGTTAGGTTTTTCTTTTCAGTTTCTATGGTTTTTCCTAATCTCAGTGAGGCTCTGTGGAAGGAGGCAGTGGGGAACTTTGGCTAGAAGTTCTATAACAAAGGCAAATAATTCAGCTTTGGGGACTCTGTCAGAATAACTGTTTCACAGGCCTGTGGACACCTTGGGCTTTCTACATATGCTAAGGACTATTCTTTTACTTTTGTATGTTTTTCTTTACTGAGGAGACAATAGTCACTCGGGGTGCCTTTGGCTATTTGTAAGGCTGAGTTCCTCTTTCTACAGTTCCTCTAATTCTGCATTTGTATGTGTAAAATGTCTGGAGGACTTCATGTGTTCCTTCTGCAAATTCCTTTTAGATTTTGTGGGAGGTAAGTTCAATTGGTGAATGCTTCTTTGCTGTTATTTTCTTCTGTTGATGTGTATTGCAATTGCTGAAAACAGGCAACATTCTGCCATTTCCTATCACGTTGATTCTTTATGTGACTCGGGTCTTTCCAGTCAACTGCCCATATACCCAGCAGTACTTACTTTGAATTTAAAATTTACCATTAAGAATTTAAATACAGAACAAACTTCACAAGGAACTTTAGCAAGCCTTTTGAAATACCCCATTATTACTACAAAGGTGGGGGAGGGAGATAACAACTCACATTCAAGTGAGGAAGTGGTGGACCCAATTGAAAAGCAAAAGAGGTGGACAAGAGAGACCTCAAGAATGACAAGACAGTGTGGAAAGTGGCCCATCTCAAGTGTAGCCTGCAGATAAGAAAGGGCCAAGAGGATAGCATCATGGCAGAAGCTCTCACATTTTTCTTGGGTAACCAGCACAAGTAGGTGCCAATTTGAAGTGCCTGTTCACTAATTCATACAGCATGGGAACAAAACAGGGAAAAAAAAGAACTCTGCCTGCAGTTACAGGGGTACAGTCTAACTGGGATGACAGAAATGTGGTGGGATAGCTTACAAGGCTGGAGTCCTGCAATGGATGGATACAGGCTTCTTCGGAAGGACAAGCAGGAGGGCCGTTTGGGGAGTTGCCTTTGAAAGTGAGAGAGTGGCCACGCTTTGCCTTAGGATGGCTGATGAGCCAGTTGAGAGCATTTGGGTTAGGATTAGAGGGCCAATCAACATTGTGGCAGATGTCTGTTGCAAACTTCCTGATGAAACTTTCTTCCAACAACTGGAATTAGCCTCATCTTTGCAAGCCCTGGTCCTCACTGGGTTCTTCACACAGCCCACTATCTGCTGGAAGGGCAACACAGCGCGGCAGAGGCATTCCAAGAGATTTCAACACTCTCTCCAATAACATCCTCACAGACAAAATGGGGACTAGACAGGGTGGTAAGGCATTTCAACAGCTTGACCAGAAAGGCTGTGGAGATACCCTTGGAGATACTCAAAACTCACCTAGACAAAGTCCTGAGCCACCTGCTCTATTTGACCCAACTATGAACACAGGTATAAGACTTGTTGACCTCCAGAGGTCCCTTCCAAATTCAGTTCTCTGATTTTTCAATTGTATATAATGGATTTATACAAGAGCAGGACTGTTCAAAAGGCTGCTGACTGGCACAGGCAGGACAAACTAGCATACTACCACAGGTTTGCAGAAAGCTATGCTTCCTGGCTCATATTACAGAGTACAGAATCATAATCCATGATGTTGGATTACCACTAGGAGCAAAGATCAGCATAGCAGGCTTCTCTGATGGATAATGTAGAAATGTTAGAGTCCTCAAGAAATTATAAATACACGTGACATCGTGGTTTGTATAGTAAGAACTACGGGATTTAAGTTATAAATGAGATTTAAGCATAAAATTCAAATATATAATTGTGATGTAGCTGGGTGTGAGGGCTGTGCCCATGTGCACACCCAGAGCTCTTGGTCATTAACTTCCATTCATTAATACCAAGGAACTCCCTTGCTAGCATCAGCACGGATGAGACAAAGGACTGACCTGAGACAAGGTGATTGAGCTACATGCCTTCACAACAAAGCATTTGACTAATTGGTACAAGAGCTCTCCAGATGAGAATTTCAGACAGTTACACGGAGTTCTCCAGGCAGTTCCTACAATCCCTAGACCAACTGATAAGCACTACTTACATGCTTCAATATGTTGATTAACATGCTGAGTGGAGACTCTGGCTGTCTTGAAGACTTCAGGGCAGTTTCTGCTGCAGAAATGACCAAACTACACATAGAAAGTCTTTGTGCAGCAGCAATGGTCATGTGCAAAACATTGGACACCATTAAAATAGCTAAAATAAGTTTTCCACACAGCTAAGTTTTGTTTGGGGGTGTGTGTTGTTTTTAAGTACTCTGTCCAGGAATGAAACAGTTCCAACAAATGTGACAACATGAAACAAGCAAAGCACTTTTGCAGAGGGAGATGGCCAAATTTCTGATGCCTGCTTAAATGTCTCTTCCACCGTGAGGGAAAGAATCATGTCCAGGACAAAAATGACCACAGAAACTGAGGCAATGAGAAAATGTAATCTTACTGAGGCCAAGCCTGAGGAAAAAAAGAGAGATCTATATTCAGTACTCTGGAGGCAAGTTATGTTGGTAACTGCTGAAACTGTGCATGCACAAATTTTCCCAAACAATGTCCACAAATTCCACTTAAGGGAGAGCTCTTGGAAACTGATCCTCTGACAAATGCAGCCTGTAAGCCTGGTAACTATAAAACACAGGCAGACGACAGAATTGAGAGAGTAGGTTGGACATCAACAAATGGACTAACACTAGTGATGCTAGATCAATACAGCATGATTCAGATTGCCTAAAAACTAATTTGAAGGCTAATGGAGACACCCTGGGCAATATTACAGGGAAGCCAATAGCAAATATGACCCTTCAGAAGCCAGGCTACAACATAAAGCTGGTGAGTAAAACTCCCCCAGGAGAAGAAACCTGAGAGAAACTAAAATTGGAATCCAGTTTGGTTATATATATTGAGAGGGAAATTACAGACGTATGGAGGAAGGAAGAGAAAATCCAAATCTGTACATTTTTGTTTTAACTCTGAAATAATGAGGGCAATATGACGCACCATTATCTCGTTCTGGTGTAGTCCAAGATTTCTATATCAGAGTTAACAGTCACTATTAAATATGTGGTATAGAACTGAAATAATATTATGGAGAATGTAGTCAATATGCCTAGGTTCATTAGAATCCAACCAAAGCAGGCATTTGAACTGCAACTTAGCTACCATTCCTATGATTTCCCTTTGAGACCCTCTAGTGGACAGCCAGCACAGGGCATTCAAAAGGCAACAACTAGTTCTGTTCTTAAAAGCAGCTTTATCCTTTATTTCTAATTAAATACCCCATACCGTACCCCCAGAATAGCATTCTTCTGGTAGCACTCAGCAAGACAGTGCCTTCTAGGCACTCTTCAGTTATTTAGAATTCTTACACTGCCTCTCCAATAGTTCTAGGCTTCATAAGTGAGGAGACTGAAAAACGTGTCCTCTACAAAGATCAGCAGAGCAATATACCATTCCTCATAACTTCTCCATTAACTGCACTCTGTTAAAAAATAACAAATCAAATTTCCTTTACTATGCAAATGAGTTTGAAAAATAAAAACAAATTAATGATTTCAGACTCTGTTTCTAGAACTTGAAACTGAAAACCCTAAAAAATGAATAGGTTCATAAGTGTCAAACTAATTATGTATTCTATGAAAGTATATTCTCTTCATTCCTTTCCAGTGACAGCTTAAGGTTGGACAAATATTTATTTTACCTGTTTAGATAACTGCTCTTCACAGAGTTTGTAGAGTGTATAAAATTTTCGACTAAGGACTTGGTTGTCTCGGAAACCAGCACTTGCCAGCTTGACACGCATAATAATGCTACGGTCAGGCACCATCATAGCAACTGTGCGAAACTGAATCTTCAGATTTTCTGGAAGTTCCTGTCGTCCTGCATAGCCGGGGTTCTGAAAAATGGAAAATATAGAATAAAATATTACATAATGAAAGCAGAATAAAACGGTTTATCTTCTCTGATAAAAGGAGCACATGCCAGATTACAGAGGGTAACTTGAGCACATCACAAATTACACATCACTACGCAGTTGTCTAAATAATGCAGTTCATGAAGTATGTGGTATCACACGTGTTATTTGGAGATGCCCAAGACACACATAAACAGACAACCACTTACAGATCTTGTTGGAGCTGTTTTAAATGCTTAGTTCCTCAGGGTTTTGATAGTGTTCCAGAGCTGGAGGTTATTGTCCCTTGTGAGCATTCCCAGACCATTTCAGTGCAAAGTCAGTCAAGTGGTGCAAGCCATTACTGAATATAATTTAAACTAACGGATCTGACTTTTCACTGAAGATGTCTAAGGCATCCATGTGACTACTGCATGGCTCATTTGAGAGAACAGTAGTCGCTGGCTATGCAGTGATAACTTCGTAAACTCTTCCAGCTGTTTCCAAATGCCTTCCCACTGGCCTTTGTATGCCACTAATTTGTTCTCTTTTTCAAATTAAAGTGATAACATTACCACCTTTTCAAAGGTAGGAAACCTTAAAATAAAGACAAATGCTTCCATTTTGACTTATGGGTATGTAGCCTACAGCTAAGGAGGGGGAGATACAACGAGACTTTTAGGGTAGTCTTAACGCTTTCCTGCTTCTTCGCCTCCTGCACTGCTAGAAGCAGTCCACAGGCCCCAAAGATAAATCTTCAGGAGGCCGGTGAACCAGAGTGAGAGTGGTTTCTTTCATGCTGTCATATAGAAGGACTATGGTCAAAAGTTCTTCACAGATGATGAAGTACTGACCAGACCAACTGCAGTAGACCTTGCAGTGGTCAATTACTTCTGTTTTATTTTGACAGACGTTGACCAAAAGTATAAGAGGGTTGGGTTTAGTCTCAATCTGACAAATATTCAACTAAAAAAGCCCTTAAAATACGTAGTTAATGATAATTGCATACCTCAAGTCCCAAGTTCCAGCTAAACATATGGGCAAGAGAATATATTGTCATTATTATTTGATCAAATTATTGCTCAAATTGTATTCACTATTTTCTAACAGACAGTTCCAAGTATTTCAACAGGGAAACTTCAATGGGAAAATAATTAGGAAAGCTTTTTCACAATGATGCCATTTACACATATTCACATACATACCATAGTCAGAAATATACCAAATTCTCTGTCCATGTCAACAACATCACCGTCAGTGAAAGTGAACTGAGGTTTCTTATTTTTCTTACACTGAAGTACAATATATATCTGCTGAGCAGCTACTGATAAAACTGGGAGTTCAATGCGGTTAAATTCATCAAAGCAACCCCATGCACCTGACTGGGCTAAACCTAAAAAAGAAAAAAGAAAAATATTTTGTTAAAATATCAGATCAAACAAGAATAATTTATATATAAAATACAGCATGTTCTACACAATTTAATGTAACACGAGAAGAACAGAGAGTATGAACACAGAGTAAAATGAGGAAAATTCAAAATAAATCAAGCTGTGCATTAATGACACAGAAAAAGAATCACCCTGTGGAAGAACGATACACAAACTTCTTTACAAAGAATCCTACACCTTTACAGCAACCATGAGGCAGAAAGTGTTAAATAATACTGTATACAGCACCTAGTACCACAAACATGCACATAGCATGGAAACTCATCTATACAGGGGTTGAAATTGTCAAAGATGAGCTTGAGACACCCCTACCTAAATGAAAAGCACAGAATCAAATTCAGAAATCACTACATATGTGACACAAGCATTGTAGCATTTTATAACAATTAATTCACAGGTCAAAAGTTGTTGGAGAATGACATCGGTCTGTTCAAGAGAGAGGAATCTGATGTCACACTTACAACGGTTCTTTGGAATAGGCCATGGAGTTCTAGACAGACGTTAGTATCCACTAACATCATGAAATTAATGTCTTTCGGGAGAGTCAAGTACTCCTCCTTCTGTATCATGTTAGCAGGATTGAAATAGGAGAGTCTACAGTGGTAGCTTTCCAGAGCAGTAGTGGGAAAGCTACTTAATCCCCTGCTATTCCATGTCCATTTCACAAGAGACAAAGGCTAGTGAGTCTATGCAGGAACTTCATGGATGCCACCTCCTTCCTTCCCAAAGCTCACTCTGGACTAGTATTTCCTATTGCCTGGGTCCAGCAAGGACCTGAATCAGTACTTTAACTAGCCCTACAAACAAATGTTCAGAGGAGTTTAATTCATTCCACTGGCTTAAGCTACTTGAAGACAGTGCTAAATGCAGAAATAAAGCACGTGTCCAAGGCATTTGTATGTTTGCAGTGTTGAACAACTATGGCCGCAGCTCCCCCGAATTCCCATACTTTATACAGCAATGCCTATAGCACTAGTAAAATAAATCAAGGGGAGGTTTATGTATAATGATAATTCCTTAAGACACTTAAGATAATGGAAGAGAAAGTACTCAAAAATCAATAATAATAGTATTAATACATACTTTTTTTCACTTTGTTTTGTTTTCTCTTCCCTTATCTTTGCTCTGGCCTGTTCTGCTTATATTATCCTTCTTCCCTTCCCCCCACTGTTCCTTGTCTGATCTTCTCTTGCTCTTTAAGATGTTCTCTAGGAACTCTCATCTTACTCCAAATCCCCCCAAGACCCCTTTTATGATTCTTCTCTGCTCCTCCTCTACTCTATCCCATCTTCTACTGTGATCAGCCTTCATAGACAATCAATACTTGTCAGTGTTTACAGATAGCAAAAAAAAAGAAAAAATATGAAAATAATTTGTATGTTCACTTTTCACTTTTTTTCATGTCCGTTAACCACTTCTTTTAATATCGTTGCATTGATTGGTCTTTTTCTACCCACATAATTTTAGAAGAACTCTTAAACAAAATTAGTAGAGTCACACCAGATCAAAATCAATGGTAGTACAGCCAAAATTGGCTCCTTAAGATTCGATTCAGCCAGGGCAATACTGCAGATCTCCCATGAAATTCAGTTCAATTTCATATGTAGAGTAATCTTTTTCCTAAACTGCTTCTAACTAATTTCTGTGATATTATAAGGAAAAACATGCTCCAAAAGAAAGGAATTTGAAGAGAGTAAAATGTCACACGGACTTAATTACAAAATTTAAAACCAAACGGAACACATACAAATACCACAATGCCATAATGAAGCAAAGGTAAAGTAATTCTATAGATAGGTACCAAATTTAAAACATGAAAGACTCAATCCTACTGTCTTTAAAAACAAATGAAGAATGTTCCTTGACTTCACTGGTATGGCAGCAAGTCCTTTAACTTATGTTCTCCCTCTTGTATGCAGAATATCAGAGCCCTGGATGCACCAACAGGCCTTAATTGCCCTGACCAGCCTTACCCGTGGCTTCTACCCATACCCTCTGTCCTCCAGTCCAGGAGCTCCATTTCAGCTCAGGCAGGTCTGAGTCTTCAGTCTTTGCCTGAGCCATGCTGTACACGGGGCTGGGCACAGCCCTATCCCCTGTAATCCTGACTTGCTGACTGAACTTTGTGGAGGACCCCAGAACTATCCACAGTCTTACCTCCAGCCCTGCCACCTACTGTTTCTGACTGAACTTCCTAGATGTACCCTGGACCCAGCTTGTTATTTCACCTTGTCTGATGGTCCCTAGACAACCGATGGAACAAGCTGTCACCAACCTGCCCTGCTCAGGCACTGTGGAACTGTGCCCTGGTCAGTGAAGTCCCTGCCCCTGCCTCTGTGGTGGTCACCCTTGGCACCTGGCTTGTCTTCCCTGGTGGAGCTCTTTCATTCTTACTGCTCCCTGATGAAAACTTCTTGCAGAGGTTTTTCAAATGTATTTGGCCCCTTTTGTTATACGTGTTATCTGGCTACTAGGATCCATTAAAAAAAAAAAAAGTGTTTTTTCTACTTTGTTTATTAAACATCAATATCTACTCTTTGGGATGCAACAAGGAAAAGCCTTAAAGCTGTATATTCTTCAACAAAGAGACTTTGTGCATAGAACAATAGAATGGTTAGAGTTGGAAGGGACCTTAAAGATCACCTAGTCCAAACACCCCTGCCATAGGTGAGGACACCTTCCACGCCTGTCCTCATAGCAGAGGTGCTCCAGCCCTCTGGTCATCCTTGTGGCCCTCCCCTGGACCCGCTCCAACAGGTCCATGTCTTTCCTGTGCTGAGGGCTCCAAAGCTGCACATAGTACTCCAGGTGGGGTCTCACCAGAGAGGAGTAAAGGGGCAGAATCACCTCTGTTAACCTGCTGGCCACGCTTCTTTCTATGGAGCCCAGGACACAGTTGGCTTTCTGGGCTGTGAGCACACATTTCCGGCTCATATTGAGCTTCTCATCAGCCAACACCCCCAAGACCTCCTCCTCAGGGCAGCTCACAAGCCATTCTCTGCCCAGCCTGTATTTGTGCTTGGGATTGCTCCAACCCACATGCAGGACTTTGCACTTGGCCTTCTTGAACTTCATGAGGTTCACATGAGCCCACCTCTCACGCCTGTCCAGATCTCTCTGGATGGCATCCCTTCACTCCAGTGTGTCAACCGCGCCACTCAGCTTGGTGTCATCGGCAAACTTGCTGAGGGTGCACTCAATCCCACTGTCCATGTCAACAACAAAGACGTTAAACAGCACTGGTCCCAGTACCAACCCCTGAGGAACACCACTCATCACTGCTCGCCACTTGGATCTGGTCTTCTCCTACAGTGGGTGGTTCATTCTCCCGGTTCCTGCCTTTGCCTTCTGCACTTGGGTGGTGTGGCTACAGACCTTGATGGTGAAGACTGAGGCAAAAAACTCATTGAGTAGTTCTATATAATATGGTCTCTTACACTTACTATCTGTATATTAAAGGGTTTTGAAATTACTTTCTCTGTAGAGTGGTGAGGTGAGGTTCTAACCAAACAATTTTTTCTTGGGAAAGGAACAAAAAAAATCACTTGTTCTGTAATGCCACCTGCTGCATGGAGTTAGGAAACTTGACTCTCAGGCAAGGCCAATACCCCACAGCTTTGAATAAATTCGGTCTTGCAAAATTATTTCATTCTGGTGGTGTTTAAAAAGGAAAATGAAAGAAAATACACACACACACATAAGCAAAGGCACAGCAAGCAAACTGTCAACTGCATAGCAGCTTAGAGACAATGTGATTTTATTGTGCACTGCCATACTGTGCATTACTTTCTGTCACCACACAGAACACAGTATGGTAATCAAATACAAAAATGGATTAAAAACAGAAAATAAAGGACAGGACTACAGAGAATCTTTAACTACATCTAAGAAATGTGACATCTCCCAATCAGTACATACATCCTACAAACCTGGTCCTCACATGATGTAAGAATCACACAGCATAGCCACTCCTGCCTCAGAAAGACTTCAAAATGCATCTCTGCAATGCAGTGCCGTGTCCTTTTCCATGTCAGTGAGCCTATGAGCGACACACAGCTGGGTGGCCTGATCCTTGAACGCTACATTGTGGTCACAGTCCCCAGTGGAGGTACAGGGGATCCACACAGAAAGAAAGTATGTTGCAGGCTACTGTGACAACCCGTGTTCTCCTAGGTGATCCAACAGGCCAGGTGATAAAACCCTATGTGCTGTTCCGCACTGGGAGGTCTGGCTAAAAATAGTGTCACAGTGCAGTAATTATGACAAAGCAGCTATAAACTCTCTTTTGTATTCAAATGACACATATCTTAAGTAATAAACACGGTATTTACCTCAGGTGAGGACTACAGTAACACAATATATTCAGTACAGAAATCATCAGCTTCTACGAAAGTTTAACCCACATCCCAGCATAATTTAATGGGATACTATGAAACCTGTCTTCTGCTCTCACTGCTCATACAAGCATCAAGCCAGTTTCAGCTTTCTCCAAGACAGTGAATGCGTGCATTCACCTAAAAAGACCAAAGGTAAAGCTAAAGCTAGAAGACTACTAAAAGACTGTCTAATGCTTTAAATGAAGAATGTGATCAAACTTTCCATTCTTGTAGCATTAGCAGAACTTCTAGCTAGAAGAGTGGTCTCTTCAGGGGACCAGTTCAGGACTGGGGATTAGACACAAGAGCTAATAATGACGGTCACTAGTTCTACTGTCTGCTGCTTCCATATTCACTGCACCACCTCAGATTCCTGGTATGGAAATGATAGGGCTGCTCTAGCAGGGAGCACTTTATCCTCTCTTTTTGTAGCAGTGTCTCCTTGACTGTTTTCTCCAGCTATCCTGCTTGCTCCAGGCTGGCCCCTTACTGCAGCTCCAACTAGGAAAATCCCCAGTGGGAGCGAAGGCAACAGACATGAGCATGCCTCGGGGTGAGGGGTTGGGGGAGAGAGAGGGCAGCTAAGAGGCAGCAGTGCCTTTCCAAAGCTCAGTGTATCTCTTCGCTCAGGTCTCAGAGGAATAGGGGAGGGAGGCTGGCTGAGGCAAAGAAAGCAAGAATGGAAATGTTTGTTTCTTATCTATTTTCATGTTCTTACAAATAGAGCGAACGTGTTTGAAGTGTGGGGAAGTGTGGCTGGAGAGCTGCCTGGCAGAAAAGGGCCTGGGGGTTCTAATTGACAAGCGGCTGAACATGAGCCAGCAGCGTGCCCAGGTGGCCAAGAAAGCCAATGCCATCCTGGCTTGTATTAGAAATAGTGTGACCAGCAGAAGGAGGGAGGTGATTGTCCCCCTGTACTCAGCACTGGTGAGGCCACACCTTGAATATCGTGTCCAGTTCTGGGCACCTCAATACGAGAGAGATATCGAGGTGCTGGAGCGAGTGCAGAGGAGGGCAACGAAGCTGGTGAAGGGCCTGGAGAATAGATCTTATGAGGAGCGACTGAAGGAGCTGGGACTGTTTAGTTTGAGGAAGAGGAGGCTGAGGGGAGACCTTAATCACTCTCTACAACTACTTGAAAGGCCATTGTAGAGAGGTTGGTTCTGGTTTCTTCTCACAGGTAATTAGTGATAGAACAAGTGGGAATGGCTTCAAGCTGCAACAGAGTAGGTTTAGGCTGGACATTAGCAAAAAATTCTTCACAGAAAGAGCGGTCAGACACTGTCCCAGGGAGATGGTGGAATCACCATCCCTGAATGTGTTTAAGACTCGTTTAGATGTGGTGCTAGGGAATATTGTGTAGGGGAGAACTTTCTAGAATGGGGTTGATGGTTGGACTCAATGATCCCAAGGGTCTTTTCCAACCTAAATGATTCTATGATTCTATGATTAGAGGGAAGCAGGGCATTCTGCAGAATGCACAGGGAACTACAAAGCTTCTGAGTCAGAATTAGAAAAACTTGTCAAACTGGTTAAATCATTTTTTCCTCTTCTTTCTCTGCTCTACTTCTTCCCATTTCCTTCTTTTTGATATGGCCATTAAAGAAAGTTAACAAGTTAATGAGGCCTAAAAATATCTGTAAAAGTACAAAAGGATTAGGACGAAGAACAGTAGTCGAGTGAAGTCAGTACAAGTACTGCTTTTAACTCAGTTCTTCCCAAATACATACATGTACCCAAATACATACATGTCCCAAATACATGTCTTCCTGATACAACTCAGCCACAAACAAACCCAGTAAGACCACAGAAGAAATGAGTGAAATATGGACAAGGTTTTCACAATTAAATACAAAACCACTTTAATCCAAACCTGGTATACCTTTCAGGCTTTCTATCTCTATTACAAAGCTTAATAGGATACTCTTAAACTCTTAAATAAGAAGCCAAAGACAAAAGTCACTTCTATTAAAATCTTGGCCAGCTTTGTTTTCTTCTTACTTAAAGCTAGAAATGATCTCCAAGTTATATTTTAACCTTCAGGAGATATCACAACAGTGAAAATTATGTTTATGATACCTTCTGTTAGATTTAAGAGCCTACCACTCACAGAAAATGGTGGTGTTCTGTTGTCTGCCACTCCATATAACCAATACTGGTTATATACTAGAAAACAGACATAATGGAGTCCACAGATATCAAATCACCCGATCACTGTTTGCAAAACTGACTTCAAAGCCCTGCTTATCATGAAAAGCTACCAGAGTTTGACCACTACCTCATTTTCCTGGTTTCAAATAAGTTCTGGAGTTCGAAATAAAATACTGCACCACTTTGCATGTTTCCCTGCCTTGCACAACATCAGTGAGCTTTGTATTTGTTTGTCTTGCTTAATACAAAAGTGGCAAACAAGAGCTAAACATCCTCCCCCTTGGGAGGGGTGGGTTAGAGGCATAAAGAAAATCAGTAGAAATTATTAAAAGGGAAAAGGAAAAGAAGACATAGATAGGAAACACCCTCCAAGAATATAAAAAAAGACTGGAAAGCATGCGAGAAGAAACAAGTTAAAAACAAGGAGAATCAATCAAACACCAGGAAAAGTGGTTGAGCATCTGGAAATAAGAGGAAACAAAGAAGAAAATACTAATTATTGCTAACTCACTAGTGAAGAGAAAAAAACTTATAACTCTCAAATGAAAATAGGAGATTATTTCTCACCTTTATAGATACGGCCAAGTCCTCTGTAGTCCATTTGGTCTGAACAATTGAAAACAACAACATACTTTCCCAGGCATTTGCCCATGTCTTTAGTTGTCTCAGTTTTCCCCGTCCCTGCAGGTCCTGCTGGTGCACCACCCATACTCATGCCCAGGGCCTGTGCTAGAGTGATGTAACACCTAGAGATAGAACAGAGAGTTCTATTAATCTTTTTCTACTATTAATTACTTGAAATCCATTAATGTAACCACAGCAGTTGTATTATACAGAGCTGGGGCAGAGGACAGAAATGGGTGTGCTTCCATGTGGTAGGTCCTCACTCATCCCCAACTGTGAAGCTGAGTTACCATGTACCACCTTTGCTCCACCTGCAGAAAAGCATGCATCCAGCACAGCAATGACTGCAACAGCCCAGGAAACGCACAGGCCAATTCTAAATGCTGAATACCAAAATACTGTAGTAATGTGATTTTCTCGCACTAATCACATGACCTCCCTCAATGACTCAGCATCATTCTGCAGCCCCCAGACCCACTGGGTTTCTGCCTTTTTTCCCATCCTCCTACTCTCTCCCCAGAGCACACAAGATGGGCTCTCTGATCTGGCAATAGGAAGGCACAGAAGCTACAAGCAGCTCCTGTTCTTGCCATTTCCCTACCAGCATGCCAAACCAGAGCAGTGCTGCCAGTCACATGAGGTGTTTTGAGTTCCAGGGTGGAGACAGATGAGAGGGACGATTGTAACGGGGAATGGAGAAAGGAGGGATCCATGAATCCTGGGACAATCTTCTGCTTCAGCCTCCATCCTGGATTGACATCCTCAGGTTTAAGTCTCAGCCTCCCCAGATGGTGTGGAGGCCACTGAAGGGTGTAGAAAGACTTTTGTTCTAACCTACAATGCTCCAAAATCCCAGTAAGCCCATTTTAACACTGTGAAACTCAAAAGCTTTATGATATATCTGGGGAAAGAAAATGGGCACTGAAAAAACCCAAATGATACCAGCTAGTATCACTTCCTATAAAATAATACAGTACTCATTCTCATATAATAGCAATAACAATGCTTTATCACCTTGTTACTCAGTGATCAGCTAATAGGCACTCAGTTAACACAGAAAGAATACCACGCCTAATGATTCTGCTACTGAAAATGCAGTAAGGACAAACTGTACACGTAGTACAAGTCCTAAACAGAACTTGCATTTCATTTTTTGTATCTGCCATGACATGGTCTGTGTCTGACATGATGTTCAGGAGCACTCAATTTCAGTCCCATTATCTTAATGTAATGTACTACCGCCAGTGTGTATTTATTATGTGCTTCAGGAATCTTTCTGAACATAAAATCATTAGCCGAACAGCATTTGACTCCAAGTTGATTAATGGAAAGCAAAGATATCATTACCTGAAAACTGCCATAAGCTCATACAAATCCATATAGCAATACTAAAAATGTTAAAATAGAAAAAGCCTATGAGGGGAATAAAATCTGTTCTTATGCAACACTGCTTAGATACAGAAGTTTCCCATGCCAACACTAGAAAACATCTCTGCTTCAAATACTCTTTCAGTATATGACAGTGGATAGCCACCAGTCTCTGAAGTTCTGCTTGGCTTTTCTAGGTTCACCCAAAGAGAGATTACTCTGTTCCTTTTTGTTGTTATTATTATAGTTTAAATTCATTCAAAGACTTATTTTCCTGAATAATGTCATCCTGCGCTAGTTTTCAGTCTCATGTGACGTAGCGCCTTGAATCAATCCCTAACCAATTAGTTTGCATTTTAATTCTGTGAACAAAGTTTGAAAAACAACGTTTTCTTGATACCGTCTCTCCCAGTGGTCAAAAATATTGTCTGCGTGGTAGTGGTCCCATACCCACTAATCAACTGCATGTTTACTGCTGCAAACAAATCGCTATCCAGCATAAGAATAGTAGGGTACATAGCATCAAATTTGCTAGATATCTGTTACATATTAAAAGTCGGGTATCAAAGCACAGGGATTTGGCTCTCTCTCACTGGGCATAATTTTGGTTCAGAAACTGGAAAAAGTCTGAAATTTCACTAGTAAATAAAATCTAGTTGCACAGAGAGTGCAAAGACAATTCCAATATTAATTCTACGGCCTTCAGCCATTCTTCACCCAACAAATGACTGAACATTCACGGTATTTTGACATTTCTATCCACACTTAGAAGAACAAGCTCTGGCACAGTATAGTTGTATAGTTGAAGCACTACCAAGTACTTTAGGAAAATATGCATCTAGTGGAGTTTGTACTGTGCTGCATAACTAACACTCTAGCCTTATGTTTTGCCCTCAGAGCTTTTCCTGTGTTTGTAATGCTCCATAGGCCTTGCTTAAAACCATATTGGCACTAGTTATTGAACACTATATCTCGCATTACTGCTTTTTCCTCTAGGGTGACTTCAAATAAATCACTTGCTGTAATCCCAAATTCTCATGCAACTACTAGCTTATGGAAAGCAGCAATATTTTGTTTTTCAGATCCACTCTGTTTAGGCTGGTGAAGTGTATGGCACTCAGCTATATTTACGTTGAGTACCAGTAAATTTTTCAATGCCTATTCACAGCTCATACAGCTCAAGCAAACACTCAAAGAGAATTCAAGACCCCTCCTAGGGGTGCCTGCTTTCACGAGCTGAATATAGAAGCACTGGCCTCTGCTGTTCACCAGCGATATTGCAGCATTATAGCGCAGCCAACATAACAATTCCTACTGTGCACTGCATTCTTTTTATAACTACCTGTCAGTTAAGGGAGTTATAACAAGCCTGTCTGTACATCCTAAGTATTCATTGCAGTAGGTGAACTCTACATCAGTGATTTGGATAACGCATTTATCCAAGTCTTCAAGAAAGTAAAATCGAGACTGTTTTTGCCATTCAAAATCAGATGGAGATTTAATGTTCATACGGACCTATAATGGAAAAGAAAAATCATTAATACGGAAATGAGACAGTATTACAAATTCATCTTAAATTCCATACAGAAAGAAAAGTCTACTAAGCATAAATTCAAGAGCTGGAAGAACGAGCACAGGATCTGTCAGGACTCGAGACACCCAGAATTATCTTTTCAAACCTGTCTATGACACACTGTGAACCTTTTGACCACTTTGATTTTCCTCTGAATTGTGTACAGAGATTGTGAATTGCATCTTACAGAGATATTGAAGAACAGTGATAGAAAACTTCATAAAAAACTAAGTAACAATACTGGTTACACTGCACAGTATCTGGTGCCATTACTCACAGAAATACTAGACTGTGAGCAACGCTTGAATATATTGTACACATAGCGATGTGTTTGTTTGGGATATATTTTCCAGTTTGAACTTGCCACATACATATTTAGATTTCTGGCAGATTAATACATCTTGATTCATTATTTTTGACACTTCAACTCAAAACTACCAGCCTCTTACAGAAAATGTAGTCCTGGTTATCGGCCTTGCAGACATGGTTTAAGGTGAAGAGGAGGTTCTGGATTCTCAGCCACTTCCCTCTACTTTCTCTCAATCACAAAAGGACGTGTTTAGCAGGGAATATAATGTTTTGAGAGAAAAGAATAATATTACATGTAAC
Source organism: Chroicocephalus ridibundus (assembly GCF_963924245.1). Classification (NCBI taxonomy): domain Eukaryota; kingdom Metazoa; phylum Chordata; class Aves; order Charadriiformes; family Laridae; genus Chroicocephalus; species Chroicocephalus ridibundus. The sequence goes on from NC_086285.1 coordinate 102,841,669, forward strand.
AATTAAGAATCCTTTCCCCAGTTTTGGACATGCCCCTGATTTTTTATTCCACATACGGACCCTTTAAATTTAACCAATTTTCTGTGATTTCATTTAATTATAATATTATAATATGACATTAAAGTAATTGATGATTAAATGCTCATTTATGAAAATAATTATGAAAATAAATTAAAAATTACAGGCAGAGGATAAAACCCATCCCTATCTTAGAAGCTGGCAGTTTTCTTTCTAAATTACAGTATTTTTCTTTATGATTTTCTATCTTTCTTTACACGTGCACTTAATTTTTATCTTTCTAACATATATGCATAAATTAAACAACACATACTGAATTATTGACCTTTGCATCTTGCAAGCTTTTTGAAAGTTATTTTACTTCCATTTTTATAATTATAAGTTTCATGAATTCAAAACACTTCTCTAAAGGAAGTCTGATGCAATGCAATTATAAAATAATTTAAATATCTGTTCTGGTTATTGTTGCTACCCTTTTCAAATATATGGAGTCTCACCACTTTAATCTTTGAATAACTATTACCTTAAATCAACATACGAGCTGGGCTGGAAATCACATGATTGATAGCAATACTAAACAGGCTTTTTTCCCATTTAAATTTCAATTAAATAATGTATTAAATTTTCAATTTGAGAGAATAGTTTAATTTTAAAAGTTGAATTCTTTTGCTCACAGTGAGTTTGTGCATGATGGGTATCAACAACCATTTTAAAAACTGAAACCTGAACCTATGAACAAACCTATATGTAAATCCACCCTTATCTCTGCCTAACATGCATCAGGGGGACTAGAACATCTCTCATGAAGAAAGGCTGAGGGACTTGGGTCTTTTCAATCTGTAAAAAAGACAACTGAGAGGGGATCTTATCCATCCTTATAAATACTTAAAGGCTGGGTGTCAGGAGGATGGGACCAACCTGTTTTCAGTGGTGCCCAGTGACAGGACAAGGGGCAACAGGAACAAATTTGAACATAGGAAATTCCATCTAAACATGAGGAAGAACTTCTTTACCCTGAGGGTGGCAGAGCACTGGAACAGGCTGCCCAGAGAGGTGGTGGAGTCTCCATCTCTAGAGACATTCAAAACCCGCCTGGACGCCTTTCTGTGCAACCTGCTCTAGGTGACCCTGCTCTGGCAGGGCGGGTTGGACTAGATGATCTCCAGAGGTCCCTTCCAATCCCCATCATTCTGTGATTCTGTGACATCTATATGAAATCAAACTAAATCTGATATGCTATATCACAGCACTAATGTCAGAGCTACTCAAAGAGGATAGATCGTAAGATTTGTTTAAATATTTTTATAGGTGCAAAAACCTCCATGCAGAAAGTCCCCTAAAGGTTTTCAAAAACTTACCAAATCATCAAAGATATCCTTCTGGTGCACATGAATGGTGATTAAAGTCTCATATTTTGTGCGCTCCATTCTTGTCAGATCATGTGTTGTCATGTCAATCAAATCATTTAAAAGTTCCAAAAACTTCTGATTTGTTGCGTGCATTACCTTTTCCACATAGCAGGAATAGCCATATTAATACAAACATCATTTGTTCTTCCAATGTTTAGAATAAAAAATAAAACATATGGGTCCATGACATCTATCATCTGCTTTGTATTTATTAGGCTTGGAATCCTAAACTTGGATTTGCAGGCTGCCCTCCATGCATACATTCTTAGCCCAAAAGAGAACAAGAATTTTATATCTAGGTGAACAGGTCACATCATGAGATTTTATTCAAGACTGTTGGTCCTTCTACTGTACATTACACCTTCAGCTGGTTGCATCCCTGCATATTTTCAGAACTATCAGTCTCTGGTTTTGGGTATCGCACATCAGCCCAAGCAATATCTACTCTTTAGGAGGAACAGGAACCTGGAGATCTACCACATCCCCTAACCAGAGGAGGTGGGAAATATAGTGTAATTTTAGATGTCAATGCTAAAACAATAATTTCTTTTGTGGCATCAGACATTGCTACAAAATTCCACAAAATACAACATTGACGATACAATACTGACTTATGTAAACAGCGTCAGCCTCTTCAGTGGTGTTCCTGGTATACAACAAATTATAAAGTACTGAGGTTTCAGAAAGGGCAGCTCATATATACTCCTGTTCCAAATGTGTGAGAGAACAATCACACTTGCTTTCTGTAAATATATCCAAAGCCTAAAACTCACACTGTTTGCTGAGAAAAAAATGCTAAAAACACTGCAAAACTAACGGAGAACTAAACAACCTCCCCGCCCCCCAAACACACAGAGTTCAACCCCCAAAAAATGAAAGTTGTTTTCTTGTTAATGCAAAAGAATTTTTGCTTCTAGTTAGTATATGAACTGGAGTGGACTAAAAGCAGGTCTATGTAGCACTAAGTGATCCTTTTCATAGTCTGGAGTCTTTGTTTTCATTCAGTATCAAAGTACAGCATGGTACCATTCCCCTGCATTTACTTTTATTGTAAGATGGTGTTACTAGTTCAATCTCACTGTATATTCATGATTAATGTTAATTTGCAAATCTTCAGCTGACATCCTCTCCTTCCTCCTTTATAGATGCAGTGTTTGTAATAACACCTTGGTGTTAACAGTATCTTCTCTACACGTTCGAGATTAAACTAGCACCTCCCCAAATGGCTTCTATTCTTTCCCTTCCCTAAAAAAAAGAGCTCATCAAATGAAGAATCTAATACACTCTGTTACAGCAGACCAATGCCCATGAAGCACAGTTATTTCCCCAAATTTTGGGAGCTCTGATTGCTTTCCAAATTTGATTTTGGAAAGTAATACAATAAGATTCCTTATATTCCCAAAATGAGAAACTGTCCCTTCCAAAATGACTGCGCTGACAGAACAATAGAGAAAATCACAGGATTAGAAGCAATTCTAAAGCACATGCTGGGGGATGATGAAGAGGTGTGACCTCTTAACACATTTTTCATCATTCTGTTTTCCTGATATTTTATTTGTTATTCTGGTTACTTAACTAGTATTTTGTGCTTTTTCCTACACGTTACTTTTAACTTTTCACAATATGCACTGTTCCAAACAATGCTTTCAATTAATCCCCAAAGATTCATTAAATACTACCTTTTTGTCCGTTTTGGCACTGTTTAGTGCATTCTCTGCATCTCTGGTCCAGATCATTTGAATTCCCAGAAGTCCTATTTGTGCAGGAAACATTGCCTGAAAGTCATACAGCTTAAATCCTGAATCACTAATGGCCATTGATGCCTGTCTAATGATGGTGTGGATTGTTTTCCTAATCCCATTCAGCAGCTGACCTAACCAGAATTCCACGTTGCCCTGAAATAAATAAGAAAGTATTTTTAAATAATTAGCTTATGAATAATTCACAAGGAGAAAAAACCCTACGCGACTTTTTTTCCAGTCCTTCATACACCCACTTCCCCCTTTGTTATTCTCTAATCTTCAAGAGACTCCTCCCTTCCTTCTACTGCACTGCCCTTCTAGAGATATGTGATGGATTTGGCACTTCACATCAGTACCGCTGAAAAAACAGGTAAAGTAATCATTATAGAATGACACAAATGTCCGGTCCTTTCTGGCCTTTGCTCTTGCTGTTCACATTGAAAGGTTTTCCTTCAAGTAGTCAAATAATAGCATGATGCGATACTGTCGGTCTCTGAAACATAAATCTACTTTAAATCAAGTCATGAAAAACTGCAATATGTAATTCCATTACCTGAGCTAAAACTGGTTCAATAATATTGACCTGTTCTCCTTCTTGAGATTCAAACAATAAAATCTGGTCGTAGTTTTTTTCATGAAATCCCACTCGGTTAACATTGTCAAACAAACTTAATAAATGTGCCTACAATAGAATCAGAAAAAAAAAAAAGCTCCATAAACTCATCTGATATGGCATTATTACTTTTCCTTTAAATCCTGTATTAGAAGATTCTATAAATCTTTCCATAAGTGAACGAAATTCTCTCAACTAAATAACAAAATCCTCCATGGTCCTCACTTACTAATATTGACCGTAAGAACATTATTGACGTATTACTTGTACCTGAATAGTGTGGGAATCAGACGCTTGACCAAGGATTTCCAGAAGAGCAGGGTCAGATACAAAAAAAAATCTTGGAAATATTAACCTTTTTTTTTCCAAATACCCAGTCAATGATTTCTGACAGATTTCCAATTGTTCCAGCAAATGTGGTAATAGCTGTGCCAAAGTCTCATCTCCAACACAGCATTGCACAATGTTTGATGTTTCATGGGCTCTCTGCATAATTCTCTGCCATGACTTATCAATGTTCTGAAATCTTCTGGCTTCCTGGAGTACATGAAAAATGCATTAGCTTTTCCTTATGTTTGTCACATTCTAAAAATTAAAGGATTCCATGAGACAAGGTAATAGTTTAATATTTCCCTTGCTGTTCAAGTCTTCTTTCAGGACTAGCGTATGAATATTTATAGGCATGCTTATAATGATCAGTGTTTATAATGACCAGAGTTCAAATTGCAAGAGAAAGAGTCCAATAGGACAGCTCTGGAAATGTCTTTTACTTCCTGTTGGGCACCAAAATTGTCCATATAAAAAGATTCCAGCACACACCAGAAAACTCAAACAGCGGCATTCGCAGAAATGGCAGTCTTCCTAACAGCAATACACAATGTCATGTAATGGCTGCTCCACACAAGTTATGAGGAATGAGGAGTAAGTTGTTAGTAGTAATAACTGACAAACGAAAACAGTATAAATAGTCTGAAGCTGCTGCACTTGTAAGGTATTGTAGGTGAAGGGAGACAAATTCTCAAATACTGGGAGCTGGAGAATAAATACTCTCCTACACTGGATATACTGACTTTAAAAAGTCTTTCTTCACCTACAACAAATGAAATGTTAATGGGATCATAAATTATCTGAAATCTAGAGGAGATTTCTAGAGAGATCTCAAGAGAGATCTCTAGAGAGATCTCAAGAGACCATCCAAAGCTATTTGCCTGCCACAAGACAGGATCATACCCATGCCACTCTTGAAAAATATCTGTCTCTCTTGTGTTTAAAGATGCTCAGTGCTGGAGATTCAGAAGCCTCCCCAGGCAATCTTCGCTACTGGTGACTGGTTTATGTAAGCTTAATCTTTCTTGTGTGTACACCAATTACTTCTCATCATATTCATAGATACAGAGAACGCATTGTTTTCAATGCAAGCAACACTTATTTTTGTTAACGCTTATCACATCTTCCCTTCAATTTTTCCCGTCCTTCGAGCCAAACAAGCCTAGTTTGTTGAATGTTTCTTGTGCTTCATCCTTCATGGATAGCTCTTTATTCTTATCACCCTCTTTCATGTTCTCTCAAATTTGTCTATGTGTTTATTTGGCCAAAACCAGGTACAATATTCTAGTTATCAGTTATTGCTGTTTATGCATTCCACTTTTCTGCCTGCATTTTACAAATGAGCAATCTAAAACTCATTTTCTGATGGTACTATGAGAGACAGTGTCAAAAGCCAAGATATATAGCAAGTACTGATTTTCTTCTATCCACAAAGCTTGTTGCCCACTCTAAAAATAGATCAGATTTGTTTGACACGTTTTGCTCCTGACAAATCCACACTGACTGTTACTCATCTCCTTGTTAACTTCCAGATGCTTACAGTTATTTGTTGCAGTATTCATCCAGGAATTGCAATTAAGCCCACTCATCTATCATTACTCCTCCACCAAGCTGTTCCTTCTCCTCCTTCTTTAAAGATAGTCACCACATTTGCCTGTTTCCAGAATACTCTTTCATGTATCATCCTTGTAAGAAGTAGCTTTAGCAGTTATCAAATGCCTCAGCTGTGCTGCAGCACTTGTTTATCTGCAAAAACTGCTTATAAGTTCTCTAATAAACTTTAACAATATAAACATATCTAATGAACTAAAAAAAAAATGTATTGTTATCTTAAATAACAGTTAAAGATTTACTTGACTGACAAAAATTAATGTTAGTTTTGGAAACTGTAAGATGTTAATTATAAAAGATGTGGCCTGAAATAAATTCATATTTAATAATTTCCCAATAGTCATGGTTTTGCTAAGTTACAGTGCTGGTTGATGCAGTGCTACTAAACTGTGGTCTCCTAGAACTATATCAAAACCCCTCATTACAAGATGCAACAGAGAGGATGATGTATTCTTGTATTTCTCTCCTGCAGGAAGTCAGATCATTCCTTAACTCTTTTGCAGCCGCTGTGACGGAAGGTCATAATTGCCATTTGAAGAAGCTGCAATAGTCCACACAGATTAGCATACATGCAGCTGCCGAAGTCTTGCAGCACCTCTCTCGGACTTAGTTATACCGAGTCCTAGCAAGTACAGAATTCATACAGAAAATCTGTCACTCTATTATTACATAACTTAGAGCATATAAACACGTGTGCACAGGAAGAAAGGGATGTTGGTATATATGAGAGAAGTGATATATCAGTTTTGTACCATTAAGTAGTCCTAAGCCCTGTGCTATCATACGATTCACTAATATTGCAAGCTGACAGGAACATTTGAGCCTGAATTACAAACAATGCTGCTGCTGTAGGTTTGATCAAGTTCTAACCAGACAGACCCCAGTTTGGCAAAACTTCTTCTGAACTGCCTATGCACAGCCCATAAAACATATATGCATTGGCAAGTAAACTCTGTGATGTGGCTAATCTCTTGGTACAACATATTGCTATTAACATATTGTTATCACAAATCAACATACTTGGGGTAGTTGTTTTGCTATGTCTCCACCAACAAACACAGCTTCAAGGTAAATCCAGAGGTTTTGTACGGTTATCCAGTTTTCAATGATCTCTGCAGTATTGGTCAACTTCTGAACCCACTGTTGTATAGTGGACTTAAATGGTGCATTATACCTGTATGAACATGAGTTAAAGGGAAAAAGAACCTAAGATGATAACTGTTTACTTTTGGGTTTGATTAGACTTACAGAATATGTGTATTTATTAAGTTTTGTACCTGTTGCTCATTAGCGACCCCAATATCATGAGGCTGTCTTCCACCAAAGCTATTTTCTCCAATATATCTGATCCTTTCAGAAGGAGTTCTCCTCGAGTTTTGAATTGGCCAAAACTGAAAGCATGAGTACTCCATTCATTGATGACATGCTTCAATTTTCCTTCAATATCATTTTCTTTAACAGCACTGATGCAGATATCCTGTGTAAAATTAAACTAGTAAATGATCATAGAATCATAGAATTGCTGAGGCTGGAAGGGACCTTTAAGATCATCAAGTCCAACCTTTAACCTACCCTGACAAAAGCCACTTCTAAACCATGTCCCTCAGTGCCCCATCTACCCTTTTTTTAAACACCTCCAGGGATGGTGAATCCACCACCTCCCTGGGCAGCCTATTCCAATGTTTAATAACCCTTTCAGTGAAAAAATGTTTCCTAATACCCAATCTAAACCTCCCCTGACGTAACTTGAACCCGTTTCCCCTCGTCCTATCACTTGTCACCAGGGAGAAGAGGTCAGCCCCCATCTCTCTACAACCTCCTCTCAGGTAGTTGTAGAGGGTGATAAGGTCTCCCCTCAGCCTCCTCTTCTCCAGGCTAAACAACCCCAGCTCCCTCAGTCGTTCTTCATAAGGTTTGTCCTCCAGACCCCTCACCAGCTTTGTAGCCCTTCTCTGGACACGCTCAAACACCTCAATGTCCCTCTTGTAGCGAGGGGCCCAAAACTGAACGCAGTACTCGAAATGGGGCCTCACCAGTGCCGAGTACGGGGGGATGATCACTTCCCTAGTCCGGCTCACCACACTATTCCTGATACAGGCCAGGATGCTGTTGGCCTTCTTGGCCACGTGGGCACACTGCTGGCTCATATTCAGCCGGCTGTCAACCAACACCCCCAGGTCCTTTTCTGCTGGGCTGCTTTCGAGCCACTCTGCCCCAATCCTGTAGCGCTGCATGGGGTTGTTGTGTCCCAAGTGCAGGACCCGGCATTTGACCTTGTTGAACCTCATACCGTTGGTCTCAGCCCATCGGTCCAGCCTGTCCAGGTCCCTCTGCAGAGCCAACCTACCCTCAAGCAGATCAACACGCCCGCCCAGTTTAGTGTCATCTGCGAACTTACTGAGGGTGCATTCGATCCCTTCATCCAGATCATTGATAAAGATATTAAAGAGAACCGGCCCCAGCACCGAGCCCTGGGGGACACCGCTTGTGACCGGACACCAACTGGATTTAACTCCATTTACCACCACTCTCTGGGCACGGCCATCCAGCCAGTTTTTTACCCAGCGAAGAGTACACCTGTCCAGGCCATGAGCAGCCAGTTTCTCCAGGAGAATGCTGTGGGAAACAGTGTCAAAAGCTTTGCAAAAATCCAAGTAGATAACATCCACAGCTTTTCCCTCATCCACTAAGTGGGTCACCTTATCATAGAAGGATATTAGGTTTGATAGGCATGACCTGCCCTTCACAAACCCATGCTGACTGGGCCTGATCACCCTGTTCTCCTGCATGTGCCGTGTAATGGCACTGAGGAGGACCTGTTCCATGACCTTCCCAGGCACCGAGGTCAGACTGACTGGCCTGTAGTTCCCCGGATCCTCCTTCTGGCCCTTCTTGTGGATGGGTGCCACATTTGCTAACCTCCAGTTGGCTGGGACCTCCCCGGTTGTCCAGGACTGCTCATAAATGATGCAAAGTGGCCTGGCGAGCACTTCCGCCAGCTCTTTCAATACCCTTGGGTGGATCCCATCCGGCCCCATAGATTTGTGCACCTCCAGGTGCTGAAGCAGGTCCCTCACCGTTTCCCTTTGGATTAGAGGGGCTTCATTCTGCTCCCCATCCCTGTCTTCTAGCTCAGGGGTCTGGGTACTCAGGGAACAACTGGTCCTACTGCTGTTCCTCTAAGGCTAATAATGATGTTCCTCTAAGGTTAATTTAATGCACACTTACAAAGACAATTAAAATTCGTTGTTTAGATCCAGACTTTAATTTCTAGCTAATGAAAATATACACTGAAACACCTCAAAATTACTATATTACAAACTAGACTACATTATAGTACTACTTGTAACTGGAACATCTTATGGGCTATACTCCATCTTCACTTGCACTAGCACCTTACGCATTTGAAAATTCACTGACTCAGTTAATCTGCAGGCAGAATTTGTATTAGATATATTAAAATTTGAAGTCAAATATACCTACTGAGGAGGTTAAGGAAAATACACATTACCAATCAAAACCAATAAACAGTCCAAGAATAGAGCTTACGTGGACAACATGACTGCCTGCTACCTCTTCAAGAGGACAGGACTGTCATAAAATTGGTTACTGCATCAGAGGCAAAAGGAGCAACTATATGGATTGGACCCCAAATTCAGGTTCAGGAGTTTATTGGATTTCATCACAGGTTTAAAGTCTTTCCTTAAGTGTAGGACTACCACTCTGAACCTTTCACATGGCTTAAATTCTTGTTTGAAACCAAGAAGTCTGATTGTGTGTTTTTGCTTTAGAAGTGTTCCTTTGTGGAACAAGACAAATCATAGTATCATAGAATAGTTTGGGTTGGAAGGGACCTTTAAAGGTCACCTAGTCCACCTGCAACGAGCAGGGACATCTTCAACTAGATCAGGTTGCTCAGAGCCCCGTCCAACCTGACCTTGAAAGTTTCCAGGGATGGGGCATCTTCCACCTCTCTGGGCAACCTGTGTCAGTATTTCACCACCCTCAGTGTAAAACATTTCTTCCTTATATCTAGCCTAAACCTTCCCTCTTTTAGTTTAAAGCCATTACCCCTTGTCCTGTCGCAACAGGCCCTGCTAAAAAGTTTGTCCCCATCTTTCCTGTAGGCCCCCTTTAAGTACTGAAAGGCTGCAACAAGGTCTCCCTAGAGCCTTCTCTTCTCCAGGCTGAACAACCTCAACTCTCTCAGCCTGTCCTAATAGGAGACGTGCTCCAGCCCTCTGATCATTTTTATGGCCCTCCTCTGGACTCACTCCAACAGGTCCATGTCTTTCCTGTGCTGAGGGCTCCAGAGCTGGACACATTACTCCAGGTGGGGTCTCACCAGAGTGGAGAGAGCTCTTCATGCTCTATCAGTTTCTTGATGTAGAGGGCAACACCTCTACCCCTCCTTCCTCGCCTGTCCCTTCTGAACAGCCTGTAGCCATCGATAGCCACACTCAAGTCATGGGATTCGCCCCACCAGGTTTCAGTAATGGCAACTAGGTCGCAGTTTTCTAGCAGTATGGTGGCTTCCAACTCATCCTGTTTGTTGCCCATGCTGTGTGCATTGGTGTAGAGGCACTTCAGCTGGGTTGTTGGCCATGTCACTTTCTTAGAGGAACACCTCTTAATTCCTTTTGAGGTATTTCACTGAAGTATCCCTCTTGGCTCCTATTACCTCAAGAGCCCCTGATTCATCTCTGTAAGACTTCAAGTGTGCTACAGTATTGCCAGAACGTCTCAGAGCAACAGGCTGCAGGCCCTTGCTAGCACACCGTCCCTCTAACCGTTGCATGTCATCCCACAGCTTGTCACAGGCAAGACTGATATTGTCCCCCTCCTCCCTCAAGCCTAGTTTAAAGCTCTGTCAATGATCCCCGCTAGCTCATGAGCCAAGACCCTCTTCCCCCTTTCAGAAAGGTGAAACCCATCTGATGCCAGCAAGCCTGGTGGTGGTGACACCAGCCACGGAGACATGTATTAATAGACTGGGCTCATCTGTTTCTTCCAATGTCGCTGCCCACAACTGGGAGGAGAGAGAAAAAATAACCTGTGCTCTAGATTCCCTTACTAACCCTCCCAAAGCCTTGAAATCAGGTCACTACTACGAAGGGACCACAGATTTAGCTAAGTGACAATAGAACTGAAGTTAGAAACTGTTGGCATTTTCCTTCTTTATTTTTAGCTATACTTTGTTCTCACAAAAGGTAATGAGCATAAAGCTAATGTACTTGATAGATAACTACTGTCCCCAAAATGGAGGAGGCAATAGCTTTGAGGCTTGTGTTCATTACATAAGCCTTCTCAATGCTCTGTGCTCTTGTGAAGAGTCACTTTTGAAAGACAAAAGAATCTTGTTCTCCTTTAATCCCATATCCTCCACTTCTACTTTGTTCCAAGGATTTTGAGCACTAAACAGGATCAGACTTACATCAACTATTTCTTCTCTCTGATAAGACTTTTAAAAGGAAGAAAAAATTATAAGTAGGCTGACCATAAACCAGAAGCATGACAGAATCACACTACTCTTAAAATAAACTAATTCCTTCTATGGAAGGATTAGTGTAATACCACCTATCCATTTAATCCTTCTCCAGAATAAAAAGGAAATAAACTAACCATCACTGCTAATACCAGCTACCAAAGCTCATTCTTCAAAAGGATTCTCCAATTAAAGCCAAATTGTTTAATGTTACAAAGCTGGCTAGAAACAGGATTCCAAAAGCACAGAGCCCCAGATCACAAGTTATTAATTTAAAAACAAAACAAACAAAAAAAAACAAAACAACAAAAGAAATGAAAGAAAACCCAGAAAAGTACTTGTACCTCAATATCTTCTTTGTATTTTAATAAAGAGGCATCCATTATGTTTTTCAAAGCGAAATTTTCAGAGTCAACATCAAAGTGATGCCCAGTTACTTGTGCAATTCTTTCCCAGTGTCGTGACATCATTGCCTAGAAAAGTCCATAGGAATTAGGGAAGATTTTTTTAAATTGTATTATGTTTAGGACTAGAATGATCACATACTTTTGCACTGCCTCTGTTAACAAATAGAAGAGTCTGTATTTCCATTCCATTGAAAGCATTAATAGTTCTACTAATCACATTATGAAGTCTTTTGTTTTACTCTTCTCTAACTAATCCTAACTAGATTTTTGCCACAAATATAGCTGCTTTTATCTATAAAAAACGAATTAGAGAAAGCATCTTATAGTCATACAACATAGTCTTCAATAGAGTTTTTCAAGTGAACCTTATCTCCAAATTATTATGCTGAACATACTTTGTTTGCCATCATTTCAAGCAAAGGACAGCTCTCTGTGAAGTCATCAATTTTTTTTTTAAGATCTTGAAAAGCTTGCCATTCCTTCAATGCTTTCGGTAACTTACGGATTCTTTAAAAAGCACAAAAAAAGAAGAAATATTTTATTCTTAATAATCACAATCCACCATTTAATAGTACAATATCTTCTCATTTTTCAACGAATGGACCAGTAGACTTTAAATAAAAATCCAGCTGCAAGCTGGCAACATAATATATAGCTGATTGTTTCTGACTGCAGGCATGAAACACTGCTAAAGACAGTAAAAATTACAGTAGAACGGTTTGGTTTCTATTTCAGTTTGAATTAAAGGAGATTAATTTCATGTGCAAACCCAGGTCTGAACTTAAGCTTTTGCAATGTCACTGTTTTATCAAAAATTTGAAAATGCACCCAATTTTGTAAAGGGGAAAAAGGATTAAACACATACCTTTTTTTCAAGCATAATAAAGTACATTGTAAACCAAAACTGACCTGCTTGCAAACAGAAAAAATACTTTTGTTTCAATTAAGCATCTCCTATTTTATACCTAGTTTGTACAAAAGATATTTAAAGAAAAATCTTCCTTTATGCACAATTTCAAGATGAAAAAAAAAACCCGAAACTAAAATAAAGAACCTCTTGTACTACGAATTGTCAGAGCTCCACTTGCTTCTAACAAGTAATGCCAATTTTCATCTGCCAAAGCTATGGACCAAAGACTGACAGCAGTTCTCTTACAGCTCAATGGCAGAAACAAAAATCTGCATAAAACCAACCCATAATGAAAAATTCCTTCAAAGAAATCCTCCATTTTTCACAGCTCAAAATCAGACAGACCTGTCACACAACGCTGGAGCATGTGTGAATTCTTCACTGCTTGCTGGTAAGAGGTAGACGAACATATGCATACTGTCATGGCACTGCAATAATCTCTGTAGTCTTTCATCTTGAATCCAACAATAGACAGTATTAAATATGCCAGAGAAAAGCATTGCAGAATGGAAAATGATACTCTGCCATGTATGGATAAAGCTTTAAGAGGCAGCTCCTGGCTACTTCTATGCTGAGGCACAAGTAACATTCTTACAAACTTTGTCTTAGGCTGACAATTGGAAATTGGAGGTCTTGGCTTGGTAATGAAAACTGCTAACTTTTTTATGCAAATACCTTTTTTCTCTGTCTTGGTCTCAGTAATATCTTCTAATAGGAAGTTCTATGAGTTACATACTATGTTAAAATACTACTCCATTAATCAGGTTTAAATTTCCTTCTTAAATTTATTGGACATTCTCTTTACACTATATTACAGTAAAACATAAAGGGGAACTTCTCTCTAGCTGTTATTATAAACTTCTATAATGTTCTCTATCACATGTGTTTTCTCTAAATATTTATCCTTTTAATCTCTTTTTACATGGATCTATTTTCACCTACAGTTATTCTTGTGATTCTTATTTTTATGATTCTAGGTTTTCTATTCTATTACTATTTTTTAAAGGGGTAGCAAAAAAGAACATTAGAGAATTATGCATATCTTTACAATTAAACCACTAATTGTATTTCCAGTATTCCTGCTCCTTTCATAACACAGCATACCATCTTAGTTATTTCTGTAGGTATCCCCTGTACACTGTTTAAATTTCTCCAGCTTTAAAGAGAATAGCTTGATGCAATAATGCTAGCAAGACTGCCAAAGGAAGGATAGTACTGGGTTAGACTCTATTACAAACAAATATTTACTGCCTATGGAGTTACTGCATGGTGGTCACCATGCTCCAAATACAGCTCAACACTTGAGAGGAAAAAAAAAAAGTCACACGTGAAGTAAAAAGATAAACACACAACTTCCAAAACTGTTGTCACACAATGGCTTCCTTTAGAGTTCCAGGAGAAGGAGGCATAAAGAGAATCCTACTAACCTGTAAAATATAATTAACTATAGAAAAAATGATGATGCAGATTCCAGAATTCTACTGAAATGATATCAAGACTTATAGATATTGTCCAAATGCAAAAGTATATATATTTTACATACATTCATTTTTGCTATTATTATTTTTCTTTTTTAAATGAGGTTTTCCAAATTAATGACTAGAAGACAGTTCACTCAGTTTTTCCAGAAAAAGAAGAAAATCTCTGCCTCACTCCTTCAGTGTGTACAGAAACGAACCCTGCTAAAATGGTGACACACTTAAAATACCATATGACTAAAAAGCCTGAGCACAAGTAACTTTTCTTATGCTTTTCAAAGATTTAGGATTTGAGATGAAAAACACAGATTTTATCTCAGTCTCTTGAATAATACCAAAGCGTAAGTGAAGTCTCTCTCAGGTCACACTGGAGAATCCAAAATAAAAAGCTGATCAGAACTACTGGTGAAGCAAACAGATACACACACTGGCTGTTCCAGAAGAGAGACTGCACAGAAGAGAAAGCTCTTTATATTAAGTATGAACTGGTCTCGACAGAACTCACTGAGAAAGCGATCAGAGCCATTGTATTAAAGAGGTGAAGAAAATGCTTATACAAAAATAATAAAAGAAGAAAAGAAGAAAGAAAACAGACAGTTCACATCTTTTTTCCAATAGATATGCACAGGATTAAAATATTGCACTTTTATTTTCCAACTTCTGCATGTAATTTGGTTCATATGTGTATTCTGTAATTCCCATTAAGAGTAAAACATAGACTGGTACAGACAACTACTTTGAAGAAATAGATGCACAGAATACTTAAGACCTGCATATAGACTCTCCACTTTTGCATGTAACAAAATTCCCCTTTTCTAGCAACTCTGTCCATATCCAGTGCCAGGAATCAGAATTCAAAGCTGGCAAAAGGGAATCAATTCAAATACTGTTTGTCCATGAGCCCCTGCCTTTGAGAGAAGTAACAAGCTGGGCCAGGGAAGCCTTGCAGATCCAGCCATGGCTGTTGAAAAACCAAAGGTGCACCTTTACCAACACAGTAGAAGAATTCCTCTGACTTCAGCAAAGCATGGTTTCAGCTAACTGTTATTTTGCATGTCATGTGGAAAACGTGATTCCTCTCAAACCTCATGAATAACGCCTCAGAATTTAGTGTGGCTACCTACCCTTGTTTTTAGTAACAATTTCAATCCATACAAATGTGCAGAAGTAGACATTAACATCAAAATTCTGTCTAACATCACAGACTAACCATTAATTGCCTGTAAACTAAATGAGAAAGTAATATATGAAGATCAGCTATGAAGGTTATTTATACTTACAACCACCTTGCCACAGGTTTATGCACGTTATTCATTAAATAAGCTACAACCTACTGTGTTGGTATACCCCAACAAGCCTAAAGTGACTCCTAGACTGAGCTAAGTAAGGTCACGCACTAGTTGCATATTGCACCACAGTCGGCAACTAATGCAGCAGTGCCGAGCACTTGAGAGAGCCTGAGCTTGAAATCAACCAAGAGATTTTTGCCCCCTTAACACAGAGAGGCGAGAAATAAAAATTGTGTGCAGTTCAATGAGTAATAACTTACTTGTTTTGAAAATCCAGAAGTTCGCTGTTAATTTTTTCAATATTTAAATCACTCCAAAGCATTTCATTGTATCCATTGATATTAGCAGTAACTGAATTATAAAGACTGTAAAGTTTTTGAAGCAATGAAAGTTCACGTTTAATTTTGTGCAGCTCAGGATACTCTGTTTCAAATTTTAAAATAAGAGATTTGTGAATGTGAATTAGGTACAACTGTATGCATGAACATAAAAATCCATGTATTTCTAAAATTGGTATTTAATAAATGTCTGAAATCAGACTTGCAGTCTTTTACATAGTGCCTAGTAAGACAAACGTTTCTAGTTACATTATGCAAGAACAACAGATTTTGATGCACAGTAATTGTTTAGATTGCTGATTTTTTTATAAATATTCTTCTGCAATGGTAGATGTAATTTTATAAGGGATCTATCTCTGTGAGGGAGATAATATTGAAAAAGTAGCTGAAATGGCAAAGGAACACACTATAGTCTTGGACAAGAACTAAAATATCCTCTATCTCACTTTGTACTATTTACTTAAGAGGCAGAGATTGGTGATGGGGGCTGGGCTTTCAACATGAAAATATGGAATATGTTACATAATAAAAGTATTTAAAATGGACCTCTTTAATGGAAATGTTTTTTCTCTCACCTCTTTGGGAATTCCTAGTTAAATATATCGTGATTATTGCATATGCCTTCAGACAGGAAAATATGCTGAATTTAGTCTGTACAAATTAAAGTGCCTCTCATACATTCTGCTATAACTTTAATTCACACCACAGCCTTCCACACTTGAAGTGTGTCTGGCTAGGAGACATAAGGATATTACAGATCAGTTACACAGCCCGAGGGAATTCATTATATATCTGGAGCAGGGACAACTCAAGTACTTGGGCAACATGTTTCCCAAATTTGGACATGGAAGAATACAGACAGGAGATACGCTTAGCTCTGAACAGAAAATGCAAGAGAGGTAAGCAGCTGCACCCTGAGATACACAGAACAGTGCAATATTTTTCCACCTGATGTTTATGTACGTGCAGACTGACAGCCAGTTTCACACAGCTGCTTTTCATAGGAAAGACAATAACAATTTACTACAAAGAAGTTTTCTACTATGAATCCAGCACTGAATGCATTTAGCAGGATCTACAAGAAAAATTTATTAGCCTAGGACCAGGTATCCATATCCCCTGAGAAACTACCTGTGATAGGAAGACCAAATAATTCTTCCCCACCAGAAAGAGAGATATACTTCCTCCACAGTTCATCAAATTTGGCTTGAAAGATCTGTAATCTGTCGCTTGCTTCATGGGGAGGAATATTCTCCTCACTGGGGCCCCTGTATAAAACAAAACAAGTTCAGTGCAAGTATCAATCATACAGGCTTCACAAAGAAGCACAACAGAACCCAGATGTTGCTTATTGAACAGTATTTAATATTTTCTAACATTTTTTCTAGAAATTTTCACGAAAGACACTAAAAGAGAAAATGCAAAGTGTATTCAGTGGCCCAACATTACACATCAAGTAGTCCCTGAAAGAAAACCCAATTTATTTTCCAATAATAAGATTAATCTGGGTTACCATACATATTAAAAACAACTAAAAAGATCTACAAATGTTTTGCCTTTGTTATTTTCTGTTTCTTTTCTCCTGTAAAATACATTTTAATGATTATTTTCATTTATATTATTAAAAAGGGGAAGACAGCACATATATAATTCAGGGATGAAAACTGTGGTAGTTGGTACTACAACCATAATTAAGCACTCAGAAAAATAACAGAAAAAAAAAATATGGTTTTGCCCCAGTGAGTACATCTCAGCTGGAGGCCTGGGTGCAATCCCCAGCTCTCACGCTTGGGACCATTTCTTGGCTGCATCATAATATTTTGGGATGAGAACAATAAGTATGTCATCTTCTGTTGTGCCATGGTTATTTCTAGAAAGTAATACAGGCACATGGGCATGAGAGAGCAGTGCAGCCTGGCTGCTTGGAAAGGAAAATGGAACCAGGAGTTGAAAGCAGTAACATAGTCAGCGGAAGCAGCCAGGGTCTGGTCCCATACTACCTGAGCCAGGAGAGCAGGGCAGGACTGAGGATGGTAGTCAGGTTCAAACGAGAGTCCAGATCTTTAGACAAGTCCACAAGAGTTACACAGGCCCAAGGCCAAGCAGGGAAGGTGAGTCAGCATGTCAGGGTCAGGAGCTGGTCTAGTGAAGGCAACCAGGATGAGACAGTCCAGCAGTTACCAGGCTGTTCTGAGATCAGGCTGGGAAGTGAGTCTATATGTTGGGATCAAGGTTCAGCTCAGTAGGGTCCATGGGCAGCCACAGGCATGGCTGCGACAGAGCTGGAGACGTAGATCGGTGGACCAAGCAGTGAAGTCTCAACTTAAAAGCAAATCCCAGAGAAAGGAGTGTCAGCCTTCCTGAGCCCTCCCAGAAGAGCTTCGTGAGAGTGCTCTGTCACCAAAGGAAGGGGGAAGCCCTCAGATGCACTAGCTCTAAGGCAGCCCTGAGCCCAGGCAGCTGAACCTCCAGGAAGGGAGATGCTTTCAGGGTCCCCACAACTGGTAGCAGCCACAGGGTGTTTCCATTAATTCCTCTGGACAACTCTGAGAGCAGCCCTGCAGGTGGCACTATGTATGCATCCACAGTGGCAACTTGATGCTCTAGCAGGTTGCTTTTAGGTGCAAATTCACTTTGTGTCTACAGCTGGAGTCTTGAAGCTTGCACTCAAATGATCTGCTAGTGTGCCTTCGAGAAGTTTCACTCCTGGTGAAGCCAAGGTTGAAGCCAAACACCCGGTTACCATTTGGACGACCCTGCTTGTAACACTGATGCAAAAGCACCTGCCCTAGCAGAAGAGTATATATTCTCCAAGTCCCTCCAGGAGTATGTGCTCTACACATGCACTGAATTCTGTTCATAACAGCAAGGCAGCCTGCAGAGGCAGTACATAAAGCTGCTTCACACTGCCCATGGGCAGTGCTGCCGACGTGAACTTCATTGCCAAAAAAACACACACTCTGCATGTCCTACAACCATAACAGATCAGAGAAAACCAAATTCTGGTCTTTCCCCCTTTGTTGCTAATGTAGAAGTATCCAATGAAGCATGCATACCCCACAATTTAAATTAAAAAAAAGCCAAAGTAAGCTTAGAAGTAAGACTGAGTAAGACTCAGTGAACTTAGAAACACCCAAAACTGGAATCTCCACTCACATCCAAGGCACTACTTATACACTTAGTATTAAAGATTTAAGTGCTTTGTTAAGTTTAGAAACCCAAAAAACTTTAAATTTGGACCTGGATTGAGAATTTTGTTTTTTTTCCCCCAGCCTATTAACTCTTCTGGAATTTCACCAACTCCAGCACTGAAATTATGTGAATGAATCTGTGACAGTATCTGCCCATCTTATATTATTCTGAAATTAGGCTTTTTTAGCAGCTGTCATATATACATTAAGGCTGTGCTGTGGTTATTTTCTGAAGCCCTTTAGATACATCATTTTTTTCAACAATCACTAATGAAGCATAATTTTATTGCATCACAAGTCACCTACTTTTCCTCATAATCTTTGTAAAATTCGGCAGTATCAATGTGGAATTTTTTAACACCACTCAATAAATCTGTTTTCATCTCCGGCTGTACCTTCAGCAGCAAGTCCTCAACCTGCAGTGCCTAAATGCAGACAAAGAGGAAAAACAGGCATAAAAGAGGCAGGAAAAAAGTCATAGTTTTTTAAGAAAATAGTTTTGTTCTAGCATTTCATCATTAAAAAGGCTGACAAAACTTTCCTATATATGTGATGAGAAATAGAACAGCTATGATACCTGTGTGTTTAGGTTCTTCCAGGCATAAGCCAATCCATCAACTCTTTCTGCATTTCCATCTTGAAAGAGCAGATTGTATTTATGAAGCACAGAATAAGATTCTTCTATAGGTCCAACCGTCATATCAATTTTAATCTCATTCTCTCGAATTTCCTTTAGGGCTTCCATTGCTCCCCGTACATCGTCAAGGTCATGGATAGGTCTGCTTAATCTCTTGCTGATATTTTCAATGAATGAATAAATTTCAGCCATGTCTGTGGCAGACTTTTTGTTCAAAGCTGATCCAAACGTTCTTTGTCTTGAGCGGCATTCTTGAATTAAGGCTATTTTCAATGACTCTGTTGCGATATCCACTGATTCCAGTACATAGTGATTTGGCAGTTCTCTGATTTGCATTTCTAATTGCTAAGACAAACACAAGCAATAAGCTTTTAATTTCACTAGAATTTCTCTGAACAGTTCATTTTTATTAAAAACCTAATACTTACAGAAAAGTATCTGATTTGAGTTTGGAATTCAGCCATTGTTGGTTTAGTATCTATAAACTCCCTTACGTTTTCCTCTGGATCCTACATAAAAGAAGATCATTTTAATTATTATTTAGCATCGGTATTACAATAACCTATGGGGGACCCAGCTGTCTGGGGTACTGTGCAAACACAAATGATCCCTCTCTAAAAGAGCTTAAGATATAAGCATTAAGATCAAATTATTTCATTTGAACTGTTTTTCTGACTGTTATTTTTTGTACAGTACTCTTTAAGGTACTTGAAATCTATCCATAACTCAAAAACTGACAGAAATCACGATATCCCTTATCTATCCGAATTCTACTATGAAATTTACAATCCAGCTACTAAAACTTTGTTGGAGTATTTCCTTCCCAGTCTCCCTTCTGTCTGCAAACCCCCAAAAGCGGCTTACGTCCTCTAACAGATATTTAAATGGCAGAAATTGTATTCAGCCATCTTCACTCTTCCTGAAACAATGTTAATTTACCGCAGTTTCTAGTTAAAAATGGCCTGGCCATTTGGATCAAGCACAGTTTGGCAGGGAAGGACGGACCTAAGGGAAGAGGGAGCATTTAGCTTGTGGAAGCTTGTTTAAAGGGAACAGAGCACTCCGCATCCTTCCTTTTCACAAGGTAGGCCAGTCTCTGCAGAGGTGAGAACTTCAGTGTCACCGGCTCAATAAATGTGTTAGATTCTCAGTTCAATGACAAAAATGATCTTCATCCGCTCAGTGACGCTCGTCTACAGTCTGCACTGTGAGGTCCCTGAGAAGCTATTACAGCTTCTCTGGCCAATAATGAGTTACCAGTGACAGTTCCCAGTGATCCCACAGGAATTATAAAGACGGGGGGGGGGGGGGGGGGGGGGGGGGGGGGGAAACAGTGCCAACTCCTCACGAATTTTAAGGTTACGGAGCAGATTAATTAACTGTTTTAGAAGATTTTATTAAAAGGAAATATCATGCTACTGCATCATCCAATCTGATTGGATGCCTTGCCTGGGTAAAATGTCATACGATCAATATGCGGTTAGCTCAAACAATATCTCCAAAAACTAAGGTAAATAAGCATTAAGAAGTGGAACTGCAGAAGCCATGAAGAGGTGAAAATTCCCTGTCTTAGTCTGAACTCTAACTGCAAAGAAGTCATCTGTGGGAATGTGGTCATCTATGAGGTATTTTAGGAAGGGGAAGTTAAAAATAGCGAGCAGTTACAAAGATAAGATTACTCCTGTTTTGATTGCTTGTTTCTCATCCTGACTAAAACACCTTTGACAGGTAAGACCAGGGGTTGTCCATCCACACAGAATTGAATTTCACTAGTGAGAATGAACACAAGGTTTTATTTCATGGAATATCTCCTGCCAAAACACTCTGCGGAGCTTTACCACTTATGTGACAGCACGCACTTCGTAATGAGGACAACTCCATCAGGCCAAATTCTCTTCTGCTTTGTAATCCTTATTAGTGCAAAGATTTCCTAGATTTTGTTTATCATTTTTGTGAAGAAACAGAAAAGCTGCTTTCAGCAGTAGTTGCTAAGGAACTAGTCAGTTTAACAGTCAGGAGCAGTTTTGTAGTCTGCACTTTCTCAGAGATTCTGCTTATCTCAGAGATATGGAAAATTATTCTTTTCCATAACCTATGCAGACAAGGTGCTGTGAGAAAGTTGCAAAAGCATACGAGAGCATAAGGTTGTTTATGCTCCAACATTTTTTGTTCTTCTGCTTTCTTCCTCAGATGGTTTAATTGGCAAAGAATGACAATTTCTGTTCAACACGAGTAGACAGAGGAAGTATTATGGGTATGTGGATACTACCATGTACCTGATACTTCCTACTGAGCACCCAGTCTCCTTGTGCAACCCAAAGCAGTTTATTTAGAAGATTTCACAGTATAGCAACATATTTTATTAAGTATGTATTTTAACCTTGTTCCAGATGCCCGAGAATTCAGAAAAGCTGTTCAGAAGATCTGATGTTTCAGTTTTAAGAGACAAAATAATTGTATTTAGTTGGATCACCACTTTGTTCACATCCTTATGCTCGATGATCTGCTTGTCTAAAGGCTTCAGTGCCACCATCCTGGTGAGTTTGCTCTCATCACGTAGCTCTACAGCAACAGCTTGTTCAATCTGGCATAAATTAAACAAAAAAACATATGTCTGCTAATTTTATTTATATTTTTACATTATGGAATTCCCAATAATGCACACATAATAAGTACTTCGAAGAACAGGTAGAAAGTGCAGAGAAAGCATCTACAAGGAGACTCCCTATTCTTAGCTTGGATTTTTACAGAACTATAGTTCTAGAGTTAAAGCTGATTTTATAAAAAATTGCTATGTGGAGTTCTACATTAATCATCTCTGAATGACATCTGTCAAATATTCATCATATACAAGTACAGCTATGCTGTTTCCTGCTCCTAAACAACCGCTCAGGTCTTCCTGCTTCCTTTAGTGTAGAATTCCAATCTATACCCATTTTTGGCCAAAAAAAGGCCTGGAGACAGTGTAGGGTTGGCTGCTTGGAAATAAGCATACAATTCCGCTTGAAGAAACTGAATTCAACTCACTCTCTCCTAGCTTGGTTTTTTTATTATTATTTATTTTCAGGACTTGAATGGGGTTTCTTCATTGAAATGAGCTGATATATTTTTCATGTCAGATTGACAAAATAGGAAGATATATTTACAAAGACACTTTTCAGCACAGATCTACATAGATCTGTATTTCATTACCAGAGGAGAGAATTAAGGACATTTGAGCACCGTTATTGCGCATTTCTGTATTTCAACAAATTTCAGCTTCTATCTATACCTCAGAGCTTCCCAAGGTTTTAGTGCTCATTTTAGTGCCAGTTAAAATATTTATATTGTATTTACTGTAGCATTATAGGTGCTGTACGCAGCCTGGAAGTTTAACTTAGAATAAAGTTTTTGCCTGGGAAGACTGATAATAATTTATATTCAGCTAGCAGTACTCGTGGATAATTCTCACACATTCTCTACTATATCATCATCATACTTGAATAGTAATTTTAAAAGATTTTTATTAAAGCAACTTTCAATTTTAATATTAAAAACCACCAAAGATAAGGTTTATGAATTATTGCTCTTATGTTCAATTACTTGCTATAGAGATTAAAAACTAGGCTTTCACTTAACAGGAAGATCCACCAGATTACAAGTGAAAGTATTGGTACAGAACATATTCTTATGAAATTAAGAAACCTTAACCAAAATACTAAAATTTTAATAAAATTAAAATAAAATAATTACCTGCTGCTGTTTATGATGTAAGTAAGCAAATTTCCACAGGGGGATATCTTTGGCTATTGATAATATGATATTTACTGCTTTGTTTACAGCACTCTGAAAACAGCAAAACATTCACTTTGAGCACACAGAGAGATTATGACAAATAAGAGGGGAAAAAAGAAAATAAGAAAAAAGGGATCCTCCAAACAATACCAAAATGGAAAAAATAGACCTCCATCTTTACAGGAAATATTAAAATAAGCATGAAATAGGATCACCCAAAACACATTTTGTAAGGGGAAAAAATACTCCATAAAGCTTTATCATGTGGTTTTCAAATAAGAACATGAGACCTTTACAAAGAGTAACCATGAATCACTGGGGATCACAACTTAATTATAGTATCATTTCCCCTTAAACTGGTTATCAACGTATTTATTATTAATAATAATAGTTTCCACATTCACATCAGAATGCCTGAATACATTTGTCTGAATTTGTGACGGTATAGCCTATAATCTATACAGGCAGCTATATGAATTATTATATAACTTCTTCTGTCTATGGTATTTTTAAATTACACTTTGTGGTCTGATTTCTTACTGACACCACCATGAAGGCTGCAAATGAAATTAAACTTCTGATTTTGACAGTGACAATGCAAAGTCCATAAATCAACACCATAAACAACTAATACTTTGTGAATCATTTCAGACATCATAGAAGACTATATGTGTAAGAATTTTGCTGAATTAGTATAAGTTTAAATGAGTGTTCAAATTTGTCCGTAGTTTAGGGCTTCAGACTGGTAATATTTTTCTTTACAATTCACTACTGCACAATGCTGATTTATGAATGACATTTTAAACTGATAACATCATTTTACACTCTGAAAGAGTTTAAGGAGAACAGGAAGTCAAATCAGGCTGTATCAATGGCATTCATTTTTATTTTTGCATTCACTTTGAAATGTTTGCCTCTAAGTAGAGGGTTGTGAACATGAGCTACTGAGCTTTTAGGAATGCAGTTCCTTGTACTAGCCTGTGTAACAAACCTGATAGGTGGCTTAATGTCCTTACCATCCAATGATGTCATGAACTCAAGTGAATTTGAATCTCTTTTTTCCCTTCCTTTTAGTTCTTATACCAGATTAAACTTCCACATGTTGTTTCTAAAACAGGAATTTATAAATGTTTTACCATAGATGACTGAGATGCGCAATTATTTTGTTACCTGAATATCTTCAAGACTTGGTCGCAAGACAACATTTGGAATAGCCAGTTGAATTTCAGATTTGAACAAAGGAACCCTCTGTGTCTCTACACACTTGGTCATCAGATACCTAGAGTCAACAACACGCAATCGATGTCTTAAGGACTCTAAAGAAATCTTCATGCCTAAAGAAATATAACATTTAAGTGAGGTTGTATTTCTTACCACAATAAACTTTGGATAAAAATCTTACAATGATATTAAAAAATTAAACATATCGAAAAAAGACAGACTCACATCTGACCAAAGAGTCAGTATTCTTCTGACAAAGCTGTCCTATCAGATTATAGTAACTACAGGACAGGCACTCTTGGCAGCGTGTTTTCTGTTTCATGTCAAGATGTGTACAGGCATATGAATCCTGAAGAGTTAAAGGGAAATTCTTAGAAAAATAACAATATTATCCAGCAGGTAAAGGAAATATAAAGTATCTGACTATGTTATAAAAGGTTACTTTTTACACTGTAGAGGTCTTACCTCCAGAGTTCTCCCGGCATCTGCTTTCAGCCTGTGCTTAAGAGTATCTACCAGTTCGTACACAGAGCATTCCACTTGCTGACTCTGCCTACAAAAGCAACCTTACAGTCACTCACAGGGAATAAAACATAAAGAATACTCTTTGCTACTTTCCAGGCACACACTCCCATTCCCACTGCACTGCGAAAAATTGTTATGTGCAGGAAAAAACCCTTTACTTTTCAGTTTGTTCCTATTGCTTGGCATACAGAGAATATAAGACATTAAGATATGCAGACTATCAAGAAACACATTTGTCAGACTCTGTGATATCTGATTCAACTGTACTTCATAATAATTAAAGAAAAAAAGTTATTTTCCAGCTAGTTAACAGAACAGGCTTATCATGATGATACAGTGAGATAATCTGTGAAATCAGAATTGGCAAAATAAAAAAAAAAAAAATAAATAGAAGGTATCTTATTATGCACAGCGAGCACGGATATCTTTTTGGAGAAGAACTGAATAACTATTCTGCTATAACCTGGAAAATAAGCATAGGCCAAAAAATGTGAAACACTGGGAGAAGGGAAATCTTAAGCTAGCATGAAGAATCAAGCAATTAACATGGGGATGAGATTTCCAGTCATCCATCTTCATTTTTCTTGCTACTGACTAGAATGCCATAAGAAGAAAAATATGAAATGCTAAACACTACAGATGCAATCTTACATCTGCTGTATTCAAGATGCTTGGCGTTTCTCCCTGGATCCTGAGACTATCATTTTGCTTTAGACTAGCACCCTGTTAAAATAAAGTTTTAAAAGTAAACTCGCTAGGCATAAAAAAGTAGCACCTAAATAACCCCTCCCAAATATGGCCTTCAGATCTACGCAGTGAATAAACCTACTGAGACAGTCTGTGAGCAGCAGAGACAGCAAGCTTTTCTGTCTGTTCCAGGAAAGAAAGCACATCTATAGGTTCATCTTCTGGCAAAATTATCAAAGCAGTGTTCGACATATCCTCCAGAATTCTTCCAATTCTGCATTCCAGGGTATCAGCTGCTTCTTTGACTACATAGTCCAGCTCCCTCAGGGTATTATAAACATTCTCAATAACTAAGCAAAGAAAACAAAATGAAAACAAATCATGCAAAATACAGACCTCTTAAATCTCATCTCCCGCCACCACCCCCATGGTATTACAATAAAATGAAGATTTAATGGCAATTAAATAGCCTATTAAGGCCTGGAACCAAAACACATTGGACTTACTCTACTTTGGAGTCTTCAGATTCAACCATTTTATAATAAATAGTACAATAGCCTTCAAAATATCTCTTGTGTATTAAAAAACAACATAATGTATACAGTGGAAAACAGAAAGGATACAACTGACCAAAAGTTATTTCGGTCCTTCTATGTAAATCCACAGGGAAATCCAGTACTTATATCACTGTAATTAATTTATAAATTTAACAGCTAAAATTCCTCCAGCCAAGATTACATACTGGTTAAACCACTAGATTTCTTCTTTCCTGCATATGACCTAACTTGCTTTGGAAAGAGAGAAACTGAGTCCTTTAACAGATGTGTTTATTAAAACTAGATAAAAATGACAGTTTCTGAATAGAGGGGATAAATTCTTTCCCTGTCCTTCATACTTTCATTGCAAAAAAAAGAAAGAAATATGTCACATGACACCCTTTGTCTTTGTATTTGTTATTACCAGACAGTATCATTTGAATCACCAACACTCTTTCTTACTGTATGTAGAAAGAAGTCGCTATGATATCTAAGACACAGCAGCGTGAGAGTGGTGTCCAGCTGCTGATGCTTTAAGTGGAAAACATAATTTATTCCTATTAGGAAGTTAATAATGCAGCTTGTCTTTTTTTATTGACTAAAATGGACAGATAACACAACCAACTCCTTAGCTTTTTTTTTTTTAACATATAAATTAGGTAGTACTAAATCCATTTTTTCCCCTTTTTTCCTGAGTTTTAGTCTAAAAGGCAACCATGGGGCCCTATACTTCCATATATTAGATGGAAATAAGGCACTTAAGACATTAGGCTCATGCATAGTGAGCTCGGCACATCGTTGACAGGTCAGAGTTATTTTATATACACCAAACTAATGGCTAATTTGTAAGTGTCCAGTATACATTCTGGGCACACTAGACATTGCACATCCTCAAACAGATATGATGCATACAACAATCAAGAAAAGCATTCCTTTCTAGAGGCGATTCCATTCCAGCTGCAGCAGCAGGAAACAGGAGGTAGCCTAGATACTCTTACTGCATAACCTCTACCTTGTAAAAAAGGCCAATTTCCACCAGAAAATTAAGAACAATTAAAAGCTGAATTATAGCTATTCAGATATTTAACATAGTGCAGAGAGTACCTAAATGAATAAATAAATTACTGATATTGTAAAGACCTTTCTTATGATGTGTTACTGAACTATGCAAACCAAACACAAAAATTCATTTTAAAGCTATAAAACAAACATGAAAAACCACTTGCTATTATTTTTTGTGCTCTGGTCAGGCAAAGGTCAAGTAAAGTTAAAGGTGGCCAGCCCTGCCTTAAGCACTGGTCGAGCCACCTGGCACAGTCACAAATGAATAGCTGCACAAACCCATGCCCCATTTCACGTTCGGATTTAGGCTACCTCTGTTCCTGTTTACCTTGCCACGTAAGAGTGGTAAAGGGGCATCACCGTGGGGGGAGAAAAGGGTATGCCTGGTAAAGCAAAATGACTTAACAAGGGCTGTTCAAAGACAGCTGTCAAACAGCCCTAACTTGATGACCACAGTTTAGAGCAGGCCACCGTTTTCACCTTACTCATGTCTGACTTGCTTCTATAATCAGGAGGGAGGGATCTGGCATGTTTTTCCCTCCTATAGATGAAGTGCTCTTCCTAAAACTGACACGGAAATATCTGGCCAGTACCACCTAACGGCATCAACAGTTCACCACTTCTTCTCCTACTACATACATTTATTGATGGTCAAAGAAGTCCATGACAGCTGCATCAGGCCCGGAGTAAGGGCATCCTCGACTTGTCCTATGAATGGTTTCATCAGTGGCTTCAACATAACAGGAATCCTATTCAGACGCTCTTTGTAATTCATCAAGAGATTCTGGAGCCTACAATACACGATCATGTTAAGAATGTGCTTAATTCAGATACTTGAAACATAACAGAAGTTTAGACATGTTTTCTGTTAATAAGATTTGCAATTTCTAACACCATGTTAAAAATAAGAACTCTTCCCAGCTCTTTCTAGATCAAACTACACTTCTTTCTCCTCACTAACAGCAGAACCAGACTGGGGAAATAAATACCTCCCGTAAAGTGACTGTGATTGATTTAGAGAATCGTTCTTCCAAGGAAAATTGACTACTGTAAAAATCTTCAGGAAATTCTGTTGTGGTTTCAGTCGGGATAGAGTTAACTTTCTTACGAGCAGTTGGTATAGCGCTATGCTTTGGATTTGGGATGGGAATAATGTGATGGTGCACTCATGGTTTTGGTTGTTGCTAAGCAATCAAGGGCTTTTCTGCTCCTCACACTGCCCCACCAGTGAGTTAGGCTGGGGAGGCAGAAGAAGTTGGGAGGAGACACAGCCGGGACAGTTGACCCCAACTGACCAGAGGGCTATTCCATGCCGTATGACATTATGCTCAGTATATAAAGCTGGGGGAGGAAGGAAGGGGGGGACGTTCGGAGTTATGGCATTTATCTTCCAAGTAACCATTACATGTGATGGAGCCCTGCTTTTCCGGAGATGGCTGGACACCTGCCTGCCAATGGGAAGCAGTGAATGAATTCTTGTTTTGCTTTGCTTGCGTGCGCAGCTTTTGCTCTACCTATTAGACTGTCTTTATCTCAACCCACAAGTTTTTCCTCACTTTTACTCTACCAATACTCTCCCCCATCGCAACTGGAGGAAGTGAGCGAGTGGCTGTGTGGTTCTAGCTGCTGGCTGGGGTAAACCACAAGAGTTAGAGAATTAACAATCATCATCGCTGAGAATGCAAAGAACTCTTCTGGCACAGAATCGCACTGTTACTAGAAGCAGAAAGAAATAATTTAGAATCAGCAAAAGTAATTTCAGATATTCAACACAAGAGAGCAAATTATAACTTAGGTGATGTATTATCTATACAAATGTTTGTGTTGTGCCTTAACCGAGTGGTAAATTCCAGTTTGTTTTCCTAACAGAAAAAAGCTTTTGATGTTAACTGTAATATTTTGGAGTGTAATGCCTATGTTATAGCACATAGATGCCTTAGCGGTACCTAGGAGCCCCACTTACAGAGCAGCTGTTGCAGTAACAAAACAGAAGTATGTAGGCATTTCCTAGTAATGAGATATTTGTGGAAATAGGAACAACTGCTTATTACCAATATTACTACGGAAATGCAGGGGAAAGCAATTAAATTTCAATTAAACTCCATCAAAGAGAAAAATTATAATAAATCAAAAGCATATGCAACAGACTCAAAGCTAGGGATTCCCATTTGCAGATGAGAATCAAATCCAAAAAGTGCTCACTCACTCCATTTGATGTCTTTTAATCTGGTCTTCATCTGCACACAAGCCAAGGACAACATCTGGAACTTCAAAATGCATTTTTTGCAGGTATTTTGTTTCATAAAGTACTTCCAGGACCACTGGGTCCAAGTTTACAAGCAATTCCTTCATGTAGCAGTACAGAGGGAGAAAAAAGAATTAGAAAATAAGGCAGTAGTTTGGTGGTTACATGTAACTGGAACATATAAGAAGATGTAGATGACTAAAGATTTTTAAAACAGATACCCATGTTTCTACACAGAACTTCGTTATCCTCTACAAATATCTGGATTTTCCAAAGTATCAATCAATCAATATCTTACACTGATTTCAATTTCCCGTGACTCCTTCACTGTGCCCTAACCACTTGGCTCCTAAGTTTAATTCTAGTTCTGCAGCTACACTCTGTGGAAACTAATTCGCTTTTTCATCTCAGTTTCTCCATTGGTACACTAGGGAGAAATGTTGGGAAGGTTAGTCTCTGTACACTTTTCAAGGCACTAAATGCTATTAAGATGCTAAATACATTTGAAAAATAGGTTCTAGTTGTCCATTATGGAATCGTTAGTTCAAAAAATGCCACATTGTAACCATAACTTCTCTGCAATACGGCAGAAAAAATAATCTGTGAAGTAAGAATGGTAAGATTTTCTGTCTCAGCAAGCAGTTTTGAAAGCAAATTAACAAATGATTGATACATACTCAACACAGTGATGTTGATCACTACAGAAAAGACCATGATCCAATTAAAAATTCCTTCCTTGACTAAAATTTTGTCTAACATAGAAAATAAACCACAAAAAAAATATCTAAAAAGATGTAGGTAAGTAAATAATAGATATGTATTTGCTGCGTATTGCCTCTTTTATGCCCTGAATGAGGCAGAAGCCTTACGAAGAAGAGACATGATGAAGTCTGTACCACAAATATACACAAAAAGGAAAAAAAATAAATCAATTCCAGTAGTTCAGTGCTTGTCTATCCATGATATGATTCAAGTAGCATGTGTAATACTAAACAATGCAACAGTAATAGAAAGAATAAATCATATTTACCTTGGTTTCTGGGTGCCTGACAAGTAAGGAAGCACACAGAGCATTTCTAGCCTGGTCAGCAAACCTGCACCAAGCTCTATGATAAATAAGTTCAAATTCCAAAAGAACTGCAGCCATTTTATTGTAGCTCTTAACAACCTTTTTCATTTCCAGTGTCTGCAATTCAAGGGGCGGGGGGGGGGGGGGGGGGGGGGGGGGGCGGGGAAGAGCAAACACCATTTAATCAATTTAATGAGTCTAATATGGTAGAAATGTACTCCACTAGACTTTTTATCACCACCATTAGGAAAACAAAACAAATAGAAAGCTTTAAGTTATGCTGGTTTAGAGATAAGGAAAGACACAGAAACATAGAAATATATTTAGGAATTTAATTATTAAGAAGTATTTAACTGCTCTAAACAACATAACTTTTTTCCTGATTGTTCCTCACAGTCTGTGCTACGACCTGTACAAAGCACTGATGTCCCATTGAAAAAGGTATAAAAATTATATTCTTTCATGAAGTATGGCTAGTGTATGAAGTTAAATATCTCAGTCCTCTTCACTACAGAACATAGCAGACAGAAGGCTCTAGGCTTGGGTACACAGCCAACAGTGCTGCTATCAGGATTAACATGAGTCAAGCCCCAGAAGGGACCAAAGCATCAGCTTAATGTCTCAAGGGAAGTGACTGTCCTCAGTCGCAGAACAATAATGCTGCAAAAAGGAATTCAAATCCTGGAGCAAACACTAACACCTATCCTGTCGGATGAGCTTGAATACAAGTTGCTAGAAAATTAAGCTTAGGAGTATAAAAATAAATCATATATCTGTTAATAACATGCTTGAAAGCTTAGTATAAATCCTCCTCTGCTAATTTCCAACCTTCAGAAGTGTGGTTTTCTTTTTAAGGAATGTCATTGGATGGTCAATTTTTCTGTATAACTGCTGAGCCCACATAATCTTCCCTGTTACCTAAAACACAGAAGATACGAGGTTATATTTCCCTTAACTTAAAAACAGTCAAGAAGCAAAGTCTTTTTTCTCTCTTTTATTTCATTCTTACTGGTGGTATATTACGTGGTATAGGTGGATTTTCTTTGTCCTTCTGGTAGAGTTTTCGAACAAATTCTAAGTCTTGGCTGTACTGCTGAAGGACAATGGTATACTTCTCATTAAGATCAATATGATTTTCTCCTATTTGTTCAAGCTTCATCAGAAGTCCCAGCATCTGTTCAGTCTAAAAAGCAAGACGGAGCATTTACTACAGAAGATTTTAATAGTTCAGAAAGTCATTGCTCATAAACTGTTATTTTTAATTTATAATATGTTATGTAAGATTGTAAGTTGTTTTCTAGGAAACATACAAAAGTCCCTCCAGACAAGTTAGTGAATTTTACTTCTGTATTTTGTCCCATATGTAATATATTTACTGTAGTATGAACCAAGAAACTACTACCACTACAGCATAAGGGAATATTTAATTTTTTTCTGACTCTCAAATCATCACTCTTTTTTTCTACAAACAGTCGCGGTAGAACACCTACACCCTTACTCATGCTTCATTAACATCTCATATCATGATCAGGGCCTGAATCAATGAACAGTACTGACATTAAGGTAACAGATGGCAAAAGCTCCTTTCAGTCTAACAGGAATAACTTAGAAATGCAATAGGAAGCATGGGGAACACCAGGATGAAGAAAGAAAATAAAAAAAACAGGGCTATAAAATTGGTAAGGAAAGATGGAACATAAAACTGGCACCAAGTAACAATGAACATCATCTTCCAGCACTTCTGCAGGCAACTTTTAGAACACTCGTAATAGGCTTGATGTCCTCCTACATTATCTTGGGCAGCCACCAGCACAATACAGAACACTGGCAGTAATGAAGCAGTCCGGTAGGAGCTGTGGGTGCTCAGCCTTTCTGAGCACCAGAACAAAGGGTTTCCATTTG
This sequence comes from Chroicocephalus ridibundus, assembly GCF_963924245.1. Classification (NCBI taxonomy): domain Eukaryota; kingdom Metazoa; phylum Chordata; class Aves; order Charadriiformes; family Laridae; genus Chroicocephalus; species Chroicocephalus ridibundus. The sequence goes on from NC_086285.1 coordinate 102,874,145, forward strand.
TAAAATTACTTACAGTTACTGCCTTCTCAAACCAGGAATCCACAAATTCTTGTATGGACTCGTACAATGCTGCAATTTGGTTCTTAAATTCAAGGTAATCTTTTTCAAACTAGAAAAGGGTAAAAGAAAAAAAAATCACCTGTAGTGTTGCTTTCATTTCATACAAAATTCTTTCCCTTAAGTTTTTGGGGAATTTGCTTTATCTGCCCAGCATGTGTTCAGCACTGAATTAAAGAGAACAGGGACAACACCTGTAACAAAGGCATTTACATTCTAAGCAAAGCAAACAAAAAATAAGAGGTGTTAGGTTATATGATTAATGTCTCATCTTCATGAACACAAAGGAGCACAGAGGAACAAGTACAGGCAGAGGAAATCTAACAACCTAATCAGACCAAACAGAGCACACCCACCAGCTACTGCCGGCACTGCCACAGGAGAGCGCTCAGCTCACTGTCCACATATGAAACCCAGCAAGATAAGCTAACTGGCAGGTTCTCTAGAGCACCTTACAGACTAAGGGAGGTTACTGCCTAGGAGATAAGGGACTCATTACAATTTACCAGGGAAGAGCATTTTGGGACTATACAAAACGTATTGTGGGAGTTAGGGAAGAAGCAAAGGCAGGGTGTGGTGAGGGAAAATGGAGGCATGACAGGATAAAAGGAGTTGGTCACATGTGAACAGGTTGCTGGTCAGTACATTTGTCTGGCCATGCCCTGCACCTGGTAACCCCAGTCTGTCTTGTCTTCTTACTTATCTCCATTTCTAACCATTTTCCTGCTTGAAAGGGCTCTCTCTCTCTTCTGTGTGCGTAAGTGTGTATGGGAGTCTACATACCAGCAACAGGAATAGAAGGGGCTTAAAGGGAGCTTCTAAGAAAGATAGAGACCTTTACCAAGGCCTGTAGCAATAGGACAAGGGGTAACAGTTTTAAATCTATCCAAAAGAGGGTTGATTTAGGTTGGACATAAGGAAGCAATTTTTTACGCTGAGGGTGGTGAGACACTGAAACAGGTTGCCCAGAGAACTTGTGGATGCCGCATCATTGGAAGTGTTCAAGGTCAGGTTGGGGTTGGATGCTGCTTTGAGCAACCTGATCTAGTGAAAGATGTCCCTGTCTATGGCAGGGAGGGTTGGACTAGGTAATCTTTAAAGGTCCCTTCCAACCAAACCCATTCTATGACTTTATGGAAACCACGGGTCCCTGGGGCTTGTGCACCTGTACAGTCAGCAACTGGAGAGACTGGAGTGTATTGAGGTGTAAGCATCAGCAACCAGAGTAGGAACCATGGATCATAGCAACTAGAGACACTTGAACATGTGCATACTGTGTGGGTGTGCAGGTCACATATAATGTCTAGAGAATACCAAACCAGAAGGGCAGCAAATAGGACAGAGGCTTGGGAATCAAGTGTCAGAGCACCCATAAGTCTAGGCTGGATATTGAAGAGACCAGCGTGGTCAAAGAGTTGGCTACCAGAGGGACCAGGAGGCCCAAGCCAGCTACCAGAGAGACAGTAGGGTCTGAAGGTCAACTACTGATAAGGTTATAAGTCTGGACCAACTACAAGAAAGAACTGTTTGCACGTGTGTGTCTCTCTGTGTCAGCAAACAGGAGAGCAAGGGGATCCAGGGGTCAGGTAGAGGGCAGACTGATTGCCTAAGACCAGTTACTGGAGGGAGCCATAGTGCATGTGTCTGGGGGTGAGGGGTGATGGTATAGGTCTGAGTACCAGCAACTGGAGTGGGGCTGTGGGCCCTGGAGTGAGGTTTTAAGTCCAGAAACTGGGGACCTGGATATCCAGTGGCCAGTTATTGGATAGACTAAGTATGTAAGAACCAGCTACTGGAAGAATCCACGTATATATACTTTCTACTAACAGGCTTTCCTCCTGCTCAGCCAGAGAGGTACAGGATGAGGTCATTAATACTACTTGTAATTGAGTGACTGCTGTGTTTTCAGTTTGTATTAAGCTATGTGACCAGACCTGTTCGTAAATGTATTGTGTGTATGCGTGCATGCATGCCTGTTGGGAGTTACATGCTCAGCCTTGCAGCTGAGTGGACCTGGGGACATGGAACTGTGACAGCCTCACCTCTACTGGGCTACCAAATTTGTCAGCTCCTAATTAGAAGTAATTTGGGTACTTATCTGTAATAATTTTTCTTAAGAGTCCAAAATACTGAGGACCTACAGAAAGAGTTCAGTGCATACTTCCTCTTGCAGAAAGCACTCCACAAGCTTGGGAAGATTGCTCCAACCAGTTAGATATAGAAAAGCCACGCAGTTTTTAAACACCTCCAAATTCCAGTTAACAGTAAATGTTCTCTTTCAGAAAAGAACCATGCAGCAAGTACCACAGAAACATAAGCCAACAGCCAGTTAGAAGAAAGCCAAAGGTATTCTAGACTTAAATGTTTAAAGCAAAGTTCCTGACAGTTGCAAACTACAGTTCGGGAAGGCAGGAGAGGAAGTCAACGTTTCTAGCACTTCTATTGTGAGGCTATTAATTCTGCAAAGCAAGCAGACAACAGCTCAAAAAAAGCAGCTCAATTCCAGCATATGGAGGATGTATTAAAACATGAATCTAAAGCACTTGAAAAGCCACTTTAGTTTCTACCACCCCGCTCAGCGCTGGGAGTGATATCATTCACTTTCCCTCTAAAATGTTTATTTAAGTGCCTTTACTACCTTTATTATAATACTGCCTTTACTATTCCACTAAGTATTTTCAGTAACACTGAGTAACTCTTGCAACTAGATAAACTGTATTTAATGCGTTGATCTGTGTGAATTAGTTTTCAGTCTGAAGTTCAAAACATATGCATCTCAAAACACACAAGTTTAGGAAAAGTTGTTTGTAGTACTACCTATCACACAAAACCTAGTTAAATTTACCCAAACACTTTCAAATTGTATTAAAAGATAGAAAGTACTATTATTACAGCAAAATACTATATGCATTGTTATAAAATTTAATCTTCTTTGCATAACTCAGTGAAAAGCAGAGAATTAAGGGAGTGATTGTCAGACAAGTGCTGAACATATGTACCTCTTTTTTTCTGTGATCCAGAACATCATACTGTTTGGATTTGGCGTTTGTAGCAATGCTCTGGTAATGAGTACTGATCTCTTCAATACCTTCTATTTTTATACGCTGGAGTTCTAAAAGACTTTCCATAATATTGCTCATATCTGAAATCTTCTCCAAACGTTTACAGAATGTATCAAATTTTCCAAATATATAGTTTTCACTAACAATAAAAAAAACAACAGATTGTTATGCAAACCTGTTTGTCATGCATTTTTTCTATTTAACCCACATATATTCTACCAGAACTGCTACCAAGTTTCACTTAAAAATTCTATGCTGTAAGACTTAAAAATCAAGTAAAAACCATTTTAAAGCAATGGATATAAACCAGAAAATGCTTAATCCTTATATATGTCAATTAAAAGCCTTTACCACATTTTACAGGAGTTACTCTTTTAAATAAGACATTTGCAGGAGATCAAAATATGAATGCACAATACTAAGAAATGCCTCGTGCTTTAAGTGCCAATACAGGTAAAACTCCCCTTGGCATTGTGATAGAGCTGACTAAATTCTCCTGGTGTCTTTTCACTTATATTCATGACTCAAATTTGTTGGGGTTTCAGACCATATGTATTAAATTAACACATGCATAAATTCCCCTGAAGTCCCCTTGGACATCTGTGAAGTCAACAATTGACTGTCAAAAACTTGTCACTGGTTTATTCCTGAATTTAAAAAAAAACAAAACTCTGCAAGGTGATGTTCTGATTATAATAAATACTACATTTTAATTGAGTATTTAGCTTTTCTGCTAGCCAGCAGATATAATGATATCTCATTCATAAATTGTATAAATTAATATGATTCAATATTAGAGTGAATTATTTACCTGAAATCAAATTGCCTGTCGCTTGGATTTTCCTTTAGCTCCTCCTTAATTTTCTGAAAGGATGTTTGGTACTGTTCTTTGAGCGAAATGCATTGTTGTATCCTCTTTAGCAATTCTTGCCTGAGGAAGAAAGCACAGAAAACAGAAAATCATCCTAAGGCAGCCGTCAAAAGAACGTAAATAAAAACAGAACATTTCAGTCAGAGATGCAACTCTGCAAAATAAGAACACAAAATTATACACTACATGAAAAAAATTCGAAATATGAGGATTACATTAAAAGTTTTTGTTTTAAATTTGTTATCCAGATTGGATATTTTTAGTTTAGATTTCATTGCCATTAACCCAAAACTTTCATAGCACAGTCCAGAAAGGACTTGCACCAGGCAAACCCTGGCTACTGAATGCCTGCAGTTTGGCCATCTCTCATCTTCTGTAAACTTGGTATTGATGACGGGTTTTCCTTCATTTGCTTCTTTGTTTTTTCTAAGCAGACAAGACTGGAGAGAGATTTTTCCAGACTACAGTAAGCACGAGCAAAGTCTTTTTTATTTACATAGATACACCAGGAAGATCTTTGGTTCTTAAGGCCGCAGATAGTTACATCTTACACACAGTTGTTCATTAACCCTGAGGTACTAATATACATGAGGCATGGATGCCTCATGTGGTGAGGTGAGGCATAGGTGAGGCATGGAAATTAGCTATAAGCCATTTACCTAAGACTGTTGCTCCACTGTGGCTTTGTCTTTCACCTTCCAAAAGATCATTGGGAATTAAAATGATAGCCAGACTTTATAGATTGAAACCACTAACTGGGACAGAGAGAAACTTTTCCAGGGACAGCAGCAGCAAATAAGCAAATGAAATGAATGTCTCAAAAATACATTCAGCTAGAATAAACAAAAACATGTATTCTACTTTTATTTACATTAATTCTTTAGGATAAACATAGCCAATACTTAATTGATTGCTGGTAATTTATGCAAACTTCCCTGTACCCACAGCAAAATACAGGAGGAATCCAAATTGTTAGATTTACGTCTCCTAGCCTATTACTTCAGTGTCACCTTTGACTTGGCTGGAATTTAAGCACAGACATCCTAACTGTCTATGTCCTGATGAAGCTTGTAACACCTTTTCCTTCTCACCTCAGTACCCATAACCTTGCGCCAATTATACTCTTTCAAGAGGCTATTCCAATCATTACTTTTCCAGTTGATAACTTTAGATGTCATGGTCATCTTAACCCCTGTCTATGGTTTCCCCCATCTCTTTTGCATAAAAATAATTGACTTGTTCTTATAGTATGTGTTCTTCCTACACTATCTCCGCTTAACTTCGCATCCTTCACATATACTTGTTCTGACAGCGACATCAGCACTCACCACCCACTTGTTAAGTTTCATACAAACACTTCTGTGCTTCTGCTTATGCTGTGTGTAGCACTTGGGAGCAGCTCCATGCGAGTAGCTGTAGAGCAGCTAACTCATCCCTGCCTTGAAATGTCTCCTTTAGTTCTGGCAGTGATGCCTAGAAAACACTCAAGGGCATCACAAGGTTTGCTGAAAACACTGTCATTCCAGCTGATCAACACACCATGATTGCTGGGGTTTCTCCATCCCTCTTTCCTCCCCGCATTTCACTATTCACTTCTTATGTTTCAGATTGCAAGGTCTTCTTATGTTTTAGATTGCAAGCTCCTTAAAGCTGAGATAAACATTTTGTTCATTTTCCATATAGTGCCTAACATTTGCTGAAAAACAGGGACTCTTGCTATACTAATAGCGGAAACAAGAACAATAGAAAGGAAGAACCAAACTAGTCTTAGGCATGTCTAACTAACAAACTTACAGCAAATCTAGCTTTTTTAATTTAAGGTGCCTCACTGGTACCATTAACACGCCTCATATGTTTGCTCATAGAGCATTCTCCACGGAATACTCAGAAAATACAAGCCTGTGTCCCATCCTATCACCCACATACCTCACTCCAAACAGACTACAATCAAATTGAGATTCTGGTCCTGGTACATATTGTCTCCTTCCTCAGACTGGCTTTCCTGCCCACCAACAGCAAAATATAAATCTTAGATGGAACTTTGCCAGTCTGTCCTTGGAGCTTCTTTATGAAAAACCTTAGCTCCCAGTTCTAATTGCTCGAGTGTGTTTTGGTCTAAAAAAAGCCATGAGGACAAAACATCGAGTGTTGTATACTGATATACATTACATGCTTTTCGATAATAGTTTTTTTTCCACACAACATAGTAAATTTGGTTTTGCAGAGTACTTAATTCTACATAAAAATGAGTAGTCACAAGCTTAAAATTAACATGGGAAATACTGCCTGGCAGGAGGACGAGGTGCTACTTAAATTTACCTTTTAATAATCTTCATGACTAATCTATAATTTTACTTTGAGTGTTAACAAATGAAGATGAAATTACTAAAATTTTATCACCTGTCCAGATCCCAGATTTTTGAAACACCTTCACATAGATATGTCTTGCATGTGTTAATCATTTGATTAGTGATTTTAAGAAGAAGAGATGTCATGCACTCTGATGTGTTGTAGTATGGTGATGTACAGTAGATCATACAGACAGTATTCATTAAACTGGGTACTTGTTCCATCATTGTTACCTACAACAGGAAAAAATGGGAAAGTGAGCAATTCAAATTTCCTAAAAATTAACACAACAGAAAATGTGACAGCTCTGGGAGTATGTTTGTCAGTGGATAAATATCTTTTTGATTGTAACACATAGTTCTTGTAAACATCTCATTATAATCTGGACCGTCCAATTCATTTGCGGGGACCTTGGTAACTACAGTAGTGTCCAAGAATGATCAGGTGCAAATCAGGGCCTGTCCCCCCAGGAAAGTGGCAGGACAATTAACCCAACTGAAGTGCATCTACACTAATGCACGCAGCATGAGGAATAAGCAGGACGAGCTGGAGGCCATTGTGCAGCAGGGAAACTATGATGTGGTTGCCATCACGGAAACATGGTGGGAAGACACACAAGTGGAGTGCTGTAATTGATGGCTGCCAGCTTTTCAGAAGAGATAGGCAAGGGAAGAGAGGTGGTGGGGTGGCCCTCTATGTCAGGGGCGGTTTTGAATGTCTAGAACTCAACAGTGTGAATGACAGTGTTGAGTGTGTATGGATAAAAATTAAGGGGAAGGCCAACAAGGCAGATATCGTGATGGGAGTTTGTTATAGACCCCCTAATCAGGATGTAGAAACCGATGAAGTATTCTATAAGCGGCTGGCAGAGGTCTCGCGATCATCTGCCCTTGTTCTTGTGGGGGATTTCAACTTCCCAGATGTCCGCTGGGAATAATACACAGCAGAGAGGGAACAGTCCCGGAGGTTCCTGGAGTGTGTGGAAGACAACTTCCTAACACAGCTGGTGAAGGAACCTACTGGGGAAGTGCCCTACTGGACCTACTGTTTGTTAACAGAGAAGGTCTTGTGGGGGATGTAAAGGTTGGAGGTCGTCTTGGGCAGAGTGACCATGAAATGATAGAGTTTTCAGTTCTTGGTGAAGCGAGGCGGGGAGCCAGCAGAACTGCCACCTTGGATTTCCGAAGGGCAGACCTTAACCTGTTTAGGAGCATGGTTGAGAGTGTCCCTTGGGAGGCAGTTTTGAAGAGCAAAGGTGCCCAGGAAGGCTGGTCATACTTCAAGCAGGTGCTCTTAGAAGCACAGGAGAAGGCCATCCCCATGTCCCGAAAAACGAGCCGACGGGGAAGAAGGCCAGCCTGGCTAAATAGAGAGCTTTGGCTGGACCTCAGGAAAAAAAGGAAGGCTTACATTCTCTGGAAAAGGGGCTTAGCAACTTATGAGGATTATCAAGATATAACAAAGCTATGCAGGGGGAAGATTATAAGGGCCAAAGCTCAATCAGAACTCCGCTTGGCCACTGCAGTTAAAGATAACAAGAAGAGACTTTTCCAGTATATCAACAGAAAAAGGAAGACTAGGGAAAATATAGGTCCACTGATGAATGAGACGGGTGCCCTAGTGGTGGAAGACACAGAGAAGGCAGAGTTACTGAATGCCTTCTTTTCTTCGGTCTTCACTGATAAAGCCGTCCCTCACGAATCCCATACCCTGGAGGCAAGGGGGAAGGTCGGGAGAGAGGAAGGTCCTCCTTAGTAGAGGAGGACCGGGTCAGAGACCACTTGGCCAAGCTGGACATTCATGAATCCGTGGGCCCTGACGGGATGCACCCGCGAGTGCTGAGAGAGCTGGCAGATGTTATCGCTAGATCGCTCTCCATTGTCTTTGCAAGGTCATGGGGAACAGGAGAGGTGCCTGAGGACTGGAGGAAGGCTAACGTCACTCCAATCTTCAAAAAAGGCAAGAAGGAGGACCCAGGGAACTACAGGCCAGTTAGTCTCACCTCTGTCCCTGGGAAGGTAATGGAGCGACTCATTCTGGATGTCGTCTCCAAACACGTAGAGGAACAGGAAGTTATTGGAAGTGGTCAGCATGGATTTACCAAGGGCAAATCATGCCTGACCAATCTGATAGCTTTCTATGATGTTATAACAGGTTGGCTGGATGAGGGGAGAGCCGTAGATGTCATCTACCTTGACCTTAGCAAGGCTTTTGACACTGTCTCCCATAACATCCTCATTAGGAAGCTGAGGAAGTATGGGCTAGATGAGGTGACAGTGAGGTGGATCGAGAGCTGGCTGAGTGACAGAACTCAGAGGGTTGTGATCAGCAGCACAGAGTCCAGTTGGAGGCCTGTAACGAGTGGTGTCCCTCAGGGGTCAATACTTGGACCAATTTTGTTCAATATATTCATTAATGACCTAGATGAGGGGACAGAGTGTATCCTCAGCAAGTTCGCTGATGATACCAAGCTGGGAGGGGTGGCCGACACTCCAGAGGGCCGTGCTGCCATCCAGCGTGACCTGGACAGGCTGGAGAGCTGGGCAGAGAAGAACCAAATGAGGTTCAACAAAAGCAAGTGTAGGGTCCTGCACCTGGGAAGGAGGAATGCCAAACACCAGTATAGGTTAGGGGCGGACATGCTGGGAAGCAGCTCTGAGGAGAAGGACCTGGGGGTCCTGGTAGACAGCAAATTATCCATGAGCCAGCAGTGTGCCCTTGTCACCAAGAAGGCCAATGGAATCCTAGGTTGCATAGGGAAGAGTGTGGCCAGTAGGTCGAGGGAGGTCATTCTCCCCCTCTACTCTGCACTGGTGAGGCCACAACTGGAGTACTGTGTCCAGTTTTGGGCTCCTCAGTTCAAGAGGGACAGGGAACTACTGGAGCGAGTCCAGCGAAGGGCAACCAAGATGATTATGGGAATGGAGCACCTCCCTTATGAGGAAAGGCTGAAAGAGCTGGGACTCTTTAGCCTGGAGAAGAGAAGGTTGAGGGGGGACCTGATTAATGTTTACAAGTATCTAAAGGGTGGGTTTAAGGAGGACGGAGCCAGGCTCTTTTCAGTGGTTCCCAGTGACAGGACAAGGGGCAATGGGCACAAGCTAGAACATAGGAAGTTCTGTTCAAATACACGGAAAAACTTCTTTACGGTGAGGGTGACAGAGCACTGGAACAGGCTGCCCAGGGAGGTTGTAGAGTCCCCCACTCTGGAGATTTTGAAGACCCGCCTGGATGCAGCCCTGAGGGATGTGCTTTAGGCAATCCTGCTCTAGCAGGGGAGTTGGACTAGATGATCTCTAGAGGTCCCTTCCAACTCTGAAGATTCCGTGATTCTGTGACCTAACACACTAAGACTAAGAGAAAAAATGGGGAATGGGTAATTAATAGGTCTTATTCTGGAGTGGGATTTTTCCAGAGGAAAAACAGAGACTGCACTCTTTTTGGCGTTGGCCTCCAGTCGATGAAGGTGCTGTAGTCTGCTTTGCAAAGGAATATGCTACCTGAAGAAAAGTTGCCATACACTGCTACAAAAGAGTTGGCCTGCTGTAAGAAGGACAAAAAGAAAGCTGGCCTTTGCTCATTTTGCCTAGATCTGTATGGAAGAGAAACCCAGAAGGGGGAGGCAAGGCAACAATAATCTCTTCCTTACTGAGGATACTGAACTATAGCCTTTTCTGTCCCACAGAAAGATTCCACAGAAATGCATGCAAGCCAGATATACTCAGAACAAGAGACAGTGATTGGTCTAGAAAAGGATAAAAAAAGCATGGTATCTAAAAGTCAAGTCCAATATGGCAGAATGGTGAATATTTGCAGAAGAAAAGCAGTGTAAAATAGCACAATGGATTCAGAGTTCAAGCTTTGAAAATTTAGAAAATTTGTAAGCAGCTGGATTATGCGTAAATCTTCTGAACCATGTAAGCTTAGACAGCTTTGCTTGGTGGCTGTACCTTCAAAATCCATCCTCTCACTTAAAAAATTAAATCCAAGAGCCACATGGTTATGACAGTAAGTTTTATCATTTGAACCGGGATGAAAGTAAATACATGCTACCTGGAAGAGAAACAGCTTCAACCTATAAAATAAGTGGAAACCCCTCCCAGCTAATTTTACCTCAACTGAAAGCATAAGATCATTTTATGACATTTGTGTTAAAACAATCATGAGTAACTGCTACCTGAAGCATGGAGACAGGACAAGGTACCATATGTAAAGACTAACCTCACAAAGCCAATTCAGCTCGGTATCAGCTTTGGAAAAACATCATCTTTTGCTTATTTTTGCCATCCCCTTCAGTTATCTTCTGGAATGACAACTGCCTCCTACACAAAAAGTAGTATTATCTCTGACTTATTCAAAATCTGTAAACTCAATTCATTAATGCCAAAGGAGTTAGGTTGTCCACTAATCATTAAGCAAAGAAGAAATATCTTTCTTTCAGCAGCAAAAGCCCTTCCTTTCTTTTCTGAATTTCACGTTAAGTACTTTTAGAGTACTACTTACAGGTGAAGCTTTGGCAAGTGGACCAAAAAATTTATCCAATGTATATAAATATCTCACATTGTCTTTAGCTTCATTGGCAGCAATTGTTATATTACCATCCTGAAGGGAAATAGAATTAATACTGTTAAAATTTGCTATAAAAGTTCTTGCACTTTTACAGTGCATGCTACCACAAGGCTATGATTCCATCTTGCAAACATTTTCTGACAAGTTCTCTCAAACAAACCATTTCTTCTTCACTTAAGAAATAATTGCTTTTACATTGGTAAATTGGAATTGGTAAGCTCTACCTGCCAATCAGCAACATTCTGGATGTGATTTAGAGGAACTCCTCACTCAGACCCCCAAAGTTTTACCTTCATGATGGAAGTGCTATAGCATGGGGGTGATAATCCAATTTACATTTTAGAATGGTTTTAGCATGGTACAACTGTTTTTTAAACTACCAGTTCTACAGAACTTTGACAAGATCCTTGAAATATACCAGGGTGGTTCCCATCATTTTTTCATAAACAATATGGCAAAGCAGTTCACAACTAATGCCTATATATCTTTCTACTCATTTCTACTCATAACAGGTGGAACTACCCAGTACTTAGGAGGCAATTCTGTATGAAGAAAGGAATGTAGTTCTGACTTGTACTGGCTCTACAGACTTGTACAGACAATACCATCGTAATTCCATTTATCATAAAAGTCTGCAAGTATGCTAAGCACAAAGTAAAAAACTCAGTAAAATGACACTGTTCTCCTGGTTTATTTTCAAAACAGTAGATTATCTTTTTAACTGCTGTAAGAGCTACATTCTAATGGGTGTTGGGGGTCTGATTGCCGGTACGTTGCTTGCAGCTTATTTTCTGGCCTGCCTACAATTTTTACTGATAAGTTTACATTACTGAAGTAGAAGTTATGCTACAAAAACCCAGCTGTTAATAATCCTACAAGCAATATGATAAAATTTCAGGCATCTCTACCGTTAGCCATCACAGGGTACAGCTGGAGAGAGACAGATGTTGTATTGCTGCATTACTTTACTTTCGCACAACTATTCCACCCACTATGTTAATGAAAGACACATTACAGAAAGCACTGACTTCTTTTCAAGTTATCTATTTTTTTAACTTCAGAATCTTCAGTGTTAAATGTTTCAAACAGATTAATAAACCACAGTATAAAACCAGCATAAACACTCAAAGCTATTTTTATCATTGTGTGTTCAGTTCTGTGTGTATTACAAATACAGTACTGTACTCATTTAAAACTTTTAATAAAACATAGTAATTACCAGCTCTTTCCACTGCTTTAATGTCTTTGATCGTGCTGCCTGAAGAATACTTATAATTTTCTTCACTCTTGAGCTCTTGATCTCATCTAAAAGGCTTTGAAGAAAGAAACACATTTAAATATCTCTTTAAAATTAAAGTTTAAATTTATTTTTAAAAAGCTTTTCTAGACTCTATGAGAAATAATGCAGGAATTTAACCTGTTAAAAGATGACATTCTTGATTTCCAGTGTTCCAGCTCTGCCGATGGACCAATGTCATCAGCTTCTCTTCTCATTTGTTCACTCTCCACTAAAACTTGTTTGATCTGTTTGATCCAAATCATTACCGCTTCTTCAAGTTTCTCAGTGACCTGTGTATTACTGCCTTCAAAATCACAGGATATGACAGTCTCATAAGTATGAAGAAATATATGCAGATTTTTAACTACAGAAATGAAACGTCATTGGCAAATGTAAGCTAAGACGCTGTGTAAGCTGGGTATATTCAAATCACCAACCAAAACCAGGAAAAGATAAAGACTATAGCAACAAGATGCACACACATACAACTTATATCCACCTACTCTGTTACTATTGCATATCCTTTACAACAGAAACAGTTAAAAATACAGTGAGTTCATAAGGAAAAAAAACCAGCAACATGGTTTTGGGAGAATCATGTTTCAGAGATCCAAGAAATGCATTAGCTATGATGCGTGTATTTTTTTGCCTCTATTTGGTAAGTAAAGACTTGACTTCTCCACATTTCTCTCTTTCTGCCATTACGGCTTATTCCATATTAAAACCATCACGTAAAGGACACCGTTATTAACGGTCACAAAAAAAACCCTGCCATTTTTAAGTCAGCACATATTTTAGATTGTCCTAGTGGCTGAAAGAGTCTGGTTTGCTTCATGCATTATGTTTAGGACTTGTGGACCTTAAGCTGCTAAACAGACCTAAAGAACTTTTTCAGCCATATAACATTATTGCCTCATCTTAAAAGCCAGTAGTTCTTCTCTGGAAGCTGTTCTGCCATAGGCTCATGTAAGATTGAAGGGGATTGCAGAAGTATTGACTGGTTTGGCATTATTTCAGTCTGAAAATCCACATGGTGATAAGAAATGGTGGAAGGCTACTGTTCAAAGAGACATAACTGCTCTTTTTCTTACACACACATATATATATATAAAAAATTATAGAAATACATCTTGTTTTGACTCACAAGCCTCAGAGCCAGACTTAATATTGGATAAGTTTCCCCAGTATCAAAGAAAGCATAGAGTATACACACTAGTAGTTAGCTTCACTCGGCAACTACTTGGCCAGCAAATTCGGAGAAACAAGCCAGTGTGTACATGATATGACAAGGAACTAAATCGTTTAAGACCTATGAATTAAAGGATAGGCAAATGATTGATGACCTTAAGATTACACAGTCAGAAACCTGGAAAGAGTAAGCAGAAAAATGTATATAGCTGAAGGAAGACAAATTATTTCTTAAAGGTAATTTTTTATTAATGACATAACATTTATTTTATAAGCAGCATCATTGTGTTTGCTTTGCTGTAGGAATTACTCACCTGCAGTTATGTAGTCAGATGGGTTCTGTAAGTTGCTGATATAAATATCAATATCCACTTTTGTGAGCTGAATTTTATCTTCTATATTCTGTCTTGATGATGACAAAGTACCCACAAATTTATCCACGGAATACAGAAAGTCTTGTATCTGGCTGTTCTTCAAGCCTTCTTTCACAGCTCCCCAGTTCTGATTATTTTATGATTCATGCCAAAAAAAAAAAAAAAAAAAAAAAAAAAAAGAAGTTAAAACAAGGGTCACACTTTCTTTTGTTTTTTTTTTTTTTTTTTTTTTTTTTTTTAACACAAAAGGTATTTTATTTTTCATTAGAAAGGTATTTCTTATTCATGGCAGTATATAAAGATTTACCAGTATGCCCTTTAAAATACACTCATTGGTACTATGGCACAATTACTTTAAAGTGTGCATTGGTTTAATTATTCTGTTAGACAAGAAGAGACAAACAAGCATGAGGCTCTCAAGAAATAAAAATATCTCCCTGCTCTCACTGTCCTCACACCGAATTGCCTTTTTTTCAGTCTGATTTGACTCTCTGAACAGAGAAAATCTGTTTTCTCTGAAAAACAGATTCCGATCTCCCTTCCTGCTCCTGGGTCAGAGAAAATGGTAGCATATGGTTAACTGCATATGATACCATCAGCCTCAACAGACACTGAGCTTTATTATATTTCCCACCACGAACGTGTACTTTTAGAGGCAACAGAACCAACTGTGATGCTTTGTGAGTGCCACAGAACAAGGACAACTTGAAGATGCTAGATACCCTGGCTGTGATACAGTGCTTGCTGTCCACTCTAGAATAAAATAATGGACCGATCTTTTGTGCTGCCCGAAGAACTTGGCAGTTCTTTCAACACAGGCTTAATCTAGTTTTAATTAAATCATCACAGTTTTGCCTTAGTATGGCTGCTATGCTATGTTGTCCTTCGTCATGAGCATTACAGTTGGTGCTATTGCTTGAAAATAAACAACAACTACGTGAATTTCAAACACATATACAAATTGCATGACTTTCATAAAGGCCTATATTAGACTTGTATCTTTTTGTATCCTCTGTTTTATGTTCACCTAATGCACAAAGGGGACTACAGCAGCCACTTGCCTTTATTCCAAATGTTCTTGAGAAAAAAGACTATTAGATTACCTGTTGGGATTTAAGTGCTGGTACCATGATTTGGGACAAGAAAAATTCCAGGCCCTGAAGGATATTTCCATTAGTACAATCAAATATGCCAAAATTCACCTCCTTCAGGAAGAAACAGAAGTTAGCAGAATGCATGTTAACTTCTGCAAATAATACAATGTTTGAGTGAAATTCAGACATGTGGCAGACATACATACAGTCCGTAACTACAAACGTTCCATGAGGATATTGCCCCTCAGCTGCTGAATTTGGATTGGACATAGACTAAAATTCAATTAGAAATTCCAAGACTTGCCCTTAAGTTTGAGTCACCAGAAACATCATTCTCATATTGTAGCAACATTCCAGCAATCAATTAAAATGAACCATTTAACATCAATGCATTAATTAATCTTAAAACAATTCTATGTCTATATTTCTCTTTTAGAGGAACAGCTTTCATCTATCATAAATGCCTAAAAAAGGACAATAAATGTATCAGGCAAGAAATTCCTCTCTCAGTTGCTCGGTTTTCTCCAGTTCATCGTTAATGCAAGAAGCGGTGAATTGCTGAAGCTGGGGACAAGGAGAAACAGTACTGGTGAGTGGAATTTTACTGCAAAACTTGAAGCATAAATTGGCAGAAGTGAGGGATTGCATCTTTCCCCAGTGCTATTCATTTACGGACTGGTTGGCTTTTCTGTTACTGGCATTTTGCCTACAAATGTATACATTCTGAATATGGGTCACATGCTTTCTATGACTCACACCGACTAGCCATTTTGGCTCTGTGTATTTCTCTTGTTAGAATAAAGGGAGTCTCATTCTTCTCAGAACTTGTGAACTGCACAAATACACACTGATTTTGCCAACGTCATAAAGAATGCTTCGCTGATGCAGGGGAAAGTGTACCGAGTTCTGCCCTAGAAGCTTCTACTCTCAAGTTTTGCCTGTGCAAAGACAGCAATTCCAGAGTGTTTTAGGAATTGCAACTACAAACAAGTTTTTGTAGAGATTTTGACATTCTTGACTATCTTGATTATTAATATCACTAATGTTTTTCTTGCTAGTTTCACACTTGCACGCAAAGGAAGAGCATTTAAGACAATTAGTTGTTATGCATGGGTGGAATACCGTCTCCTAACAATATTACAGTTTCATAATCCCACTAGCGTATAAGAAGGTAGAAGGCCCTTTCTCAAAATGTGTACGAATTACGGATGACAATCAATGCTTGAGGAAGTGCTTACAAGGAAGAAGAGTAAGTTTCTTTGCATGTCTGAACAGGCTCCCTGGGAGGCAATGCCCACAAGCTTTTTAATAAAGAAATGCCCCTAAAATACTTCCTTCTGCAAAAGGGTGTGTTGGCAAAATAGCAGAAGGGAAGGATAGATGGGTAATGGCGATAGGAACTGACCTCTATTATTCCCCTTCAGATGGTTTTAACAATATCACTTACTCCCATAAGAGAGTGTTTGCACTTGTTTCAGGGACGGGGAGGCAGGGAAAATTAAGTCTTTCAAATCGGTCTCTTCACAAGAATCTCTAGGACAAGGTCGACATACAAGCTGATCCATTTCTTTCCACAGGAGGATGAAGATTCAGCTGTTTCTCTTGAGAAATAGGGGACAAATCAATGTATTTCTAGGGGGTTCTCAGATTCTCCTTCCAACTGTTCCTACACAGCTCTTCAGAATAAATCAAAATTTGTCAAACCAGTCTGAGCCTGAGCTCCAAGCCTCATCAGTGTGAAGACCAGCTGACCGAAAAGTAGGGTTTGTTTTACCTCCTGTAGCATCTAAAAATATTGCCTCACATAAAGAATGAAGTTTGATGAAAGCTACATGACAGGCCCTGCCAAAAGAAGGTGATCCCAAGCAAACCAGAGAGAGAAGGCGCCAAGGCAGCTAACTGAAGTGTTTAGACAACCATTCTGACAGGTACCCAACTGAAGCAGCGCAGCAGGGCACAAGAAGAGGAAGCCGAGAAATTACTTTTGCACACCTGGATGAGGTATTTGTAAAAATATCGTTATAAGGCAAGTGACTGACAGAAACTGAAATACTAATTTCCATGCCTGTAGCTGGAGAACAAACTTATTACAGCTTTGGCCCGCTGAAACGGAACACATCAACTTATTGGTGACAAATACAGAGAAAATCTGCGCAGAATAAAAATGAGTGCATCAATATTTTTAAGAATGTGATTTAAGGCTTATTATATTTTTTTCTTTAATGTCTATTCTTAGATGTTGGTATCTGGATGTTTTCTGGAAAAAACTATTGCAATATTTCCCAAGAACATGAGTCTCTCTGACAGTCAGAAAAGGCTGCTACAGTACTTTTCTTACACACAACTAAAGTATTAGGGGCAGGAAAAGCTTACTTTAGTTAGTTTCAAGTATGATCGTTATTTTAAAAGTTTAAAAGATACAGTTATTGTATCCCTTTTTTTTAATCTAATCATATCTAATTTACAGTTACTGTAAATTTTTAAAAGTTTAAAAGATACAGTGCAGCATTTCCATAACTTAACCAGATTAATTAAAAGGAAATCTCCTGGTTTAGGTCTTTATTCCCTATTGCTATTAAAAATTATATTTTAATGAGTGATTAATAATTAATTTTCATTAAAATATTGCTTTTAATAATATTGCAGTAGCTAATTTCCAAATCATTAGAACATTACTTTATCATAAATACTTATTCAGGTGGAAAAGAACTTTTGTTAAACACAGAACTAGAAATTTCATGAAAGCACCCCCCACTTCTTTTTCTGACTTGAGTTGCGTGAATAAAGGTCTAAGAAAATACTAAGTACACTGCAAACACCACATGATTTTGGTCTGACCTGGGAAGCATTTGATGCAGTTATAACTTTATCTGATGTCCTTAGGAAAAATGCACAAGTCCCTGTAATGTTCTGTAAAAACAACAAAATGCATACAGTAAAAAAGTATACATATGTATAGTAAAATTTACTTAACAACTTTAAA
Source organism: Chroicocephalus ridibundus (assembly GCF_963924245.1). Classification (NCBI taxonomy): domain Eukaryota; kingdom Metazoa; phylum Chordata; class Aves; order Charadriiformes; family Laridae; genus Chroicocephalus; species Chroicocephalus ridibundus. The sequence goes on from NC_086285.1 coordinate 102,891,971, forward strand.
TATGCCAAAAACAAAATTGTAAAAAATTAATTACTAAAAAAAGTAGTGAACTGTTTGTAGGATATTTGAATGTCTGTCCCTCTCAAATCAAACAGTTTTTTCTCCATCTGACATAACATCAAAAATGCCCTTCTGGGCAGACAAGTCCACTATTGCATCTCTACCAAGAAAACACAGTTCAAGGAGAGATTGCAAGCTAGGCTACTTCCTGGGCTCCATTCCTCTTGCATTCCCTGACCACCTGCAACCGTTGTGTGAGAGCTGTTAGATGACATATTCCTGTCTAGTCATTTTAGTATCCTTTGGACTTATCCACGAGATTGTCTAATCCCTTTCTGAATCTGTCAACATAAATTCACAGAAGAAAACTAAAGACACCCTCAGCTTTCAAACATTCAAAGTACTTTTCATAGATACTTAGACCAGAATGGAGCATCTTAGAATGACATTTATTTCATTTTTTAAAAAGGGAACTTAAGGATTACTAAAACCTTCTGATCCAAATACTTTTTAACATGTATTTTCATCTTTTCGAGAATGAAGTAATGTAAAAGTTTCAAACCAGTACTGCAACAATGCTTAATTTTAATCTATTAAATCTAACACTAATTCAACTGTAACAAATTCGAAGAGCCATTCCAATTGGTCCAATTGGCAGAGAATGAACCTCCTTTCTCCTCTGAAAGTAAGAAAGAATTTTTCAGCTATATCTTTTCTAACATAGGAATGTTAATATAAACTTGTGGCAAAAAAAAAAGACATCACCATGCCTTCTCCAAAGAAAATCATATATGGTACACCCAATTCCCCCAAAAAGAGATACAAAGAAAGAAAATTAATCAGAAATCTTAATGACTACTCTGAATACACTGCTACATAATGCTTAGACATTACATGAGGAGGTTGTTATAAAAATTTGAATTGAGTAAGGGAATTTATCCATTGGAGTAATGTGCAGTATTATTAAAACCACCGATGAACTGCACTTTTAAACCAGAAGTGCACAGGCACTGGAAAATACTTAAACATGCAGTCACTAACAAAAATGTTAGGATCTGTGATTCTTTTAACAAGGGTTTATTTGACCTGGTCTCCTCTCAGGTAGTCAAATCCATTAATCACTGCTTATTTAGTGGTGAATTCCAACCTCAGCTCAAGAAATGTTGGGAGATCTTGCATTATGAGGACATAGTTAAGTCCTTAAATATCTACCCAAGAATTACAAAAAGATGCTTAACACTGCACAATTGTTATATTTTTTCAATATTTTACTTTTCAAACATCATCTAATGAATTTTTCAACCATACCTCAGTAGAACCCATGGTAATAAATAACTTCTTCTGAAGGAAACCCTTTGTCGACTCATCTGACCTCAGTGACGGATTCAACTTCTGCTAGCAATTAAATTATAAATGAGAAGTTAATAAAATAAAAACTATTATCATACAAATACCTTATTGTATTTGAATATGTGAATTATAACTAAGCTCATTCTGAATCAGTCAGTAGATTCCCAGATAGAAATCATGAGGCTGGCTTTATCTGGAGAATAAGCTTTGCATGAATCTCACAATGCCTAGCATACAGTTTCATAGCCCTGTTTTTTTCAGAAAACACTCAAAGAAGGGGGAAAAAAAAAATCTCAGAAAATATAATGAAGTTAAATCTGAAGTGTTTCCTAGAACAACTTCCTCCATGGAAACAAACTGGATGTCTTCCAGAAAGAGTCCAGTGCCTGGTCTGCGAAGTCATAATGTAATTGCATGCGGGATTCACAAGAAGCACTGTCAGCTGGATCCTGCCAACAATGCAAAGAAATTTAGTTTTCTGCCTATGTCTTTAACCACGCATCACTGAAAAACTTTCTCTCTGAGAAGCCTTGCTGCTGCTGGTCCCTCTCCAGTGAGATGTATCTACAGTCTCTTCTCTTTGAAGCAACAAAAAGGTTTAAGCCTAATAAAGACGTGCTTCCCTCTAATTTTCTGTCATGCACTTTGGAAAAGAATCTGTTGAAACCTGGAAGAATGTAACTGAAAACAACATGGAAGAAGCCTGCAGGTATATTTCTCTTTCAAGTTGATGAGACACCTCTTCCTAAAAAGTCAAATGTTCAGCTCCTGCTAGACTAAATGTGTGATGTATTATACACGGTGGTGGCTCCCCACTTCCACCCCAAATCAGCATCTTCTAACCCCTATGCACAGCCTCAAGTGAACATCATGCTGGTGAAAGAGAGAGATAAGCAGCGCTGAAGAAAGGATCTTTGGCAAATCGTGGTAAGAACATGCCTACTTGGCCAGGCCAATGGTCCGTCCTGGCTAGTATTTTGTCTCCAAGAATGGCCAAAAATGGATAAGAACAGGGCGAGCATGTATGATACTGCCCCTGAGTAATCTCCAGTTCTCCGATATATTTGAAACCAAACTGTTGACAGAACACGAACACAATTTAATGAAATCTCTTGATTCATCAGAATGGGGTAGAAGATACTAGAGATGGCATTCATACTTTCCATCAGAAACATTTATTTTTATGCTATGCTGCTTTTGCAACAAAATTTTCATAAATTCATATTTTTATGGTTAGAAAGACCATAATAAAACATAATTAAATGCAGAAATGAAATTATTCATTTAACCCAAGCTGGGCATTTATTTCTGGCTTGTCAGTTAAGGAAAGCAATTTCAAGATTTTTAGTTTCATCTTGATTTAAGTCAGAGAACAACACGTTCATCCCAGAAACGTGCACACACAGTCCCAGCAAAAGGAAAAACTGATCAGACTGTTTCAACAGCTGAGCTTTGCGAAGTCTTTAAGCAATTCCAGTAACACTCAAAAGTTCTTTTAACTTATCTAGGTTATAATGAATCTGTAATTCATTCTTGCACTTAACTGATGATCAAGCATTATCAATCATTTTTTCTCCCCAACAAGCCTAAAATACCAGCACATGGTGAATTAGCTGACCCTAACATGGCTCCTCAATGACATAACCTGAAAGAACTGAGGAAGGACTTTTGCAGTTCAGGAAGCCCACAACAGTCATGTTAGGCAATTTCAAGGTCGCTTGGCACGTTCTGATATCACATACTCAGTGGAAGCTGAATAAATTATTTTGCTTTTTATGAAGAGGCTTCTTCTCAAAATTGAAACAGAGAGAAATACATCTTGGGGCCCACAACTACCTTATTTCTAGTTACAGTTTTCGAAGATTAGTTTCCGGAGAATGGGACAGACCTGAACACGAAGCCACCTTAATTTGGAAAGAAATTGTATCGATTTTCACTCTCCTGAATCAGTGCTGTGTCCATAGCGGAGCTGGTACAGCTCAAACCAAAAGAAGACAAAATAGTCATTATACACACAGTTCCCTCATTCTTATAATACTTATGTTAGCTAATCTAGTATTTTTAAACTCTGAATACTGTGAACACTTCATCTCAATTATCTTTATCATTTTTGAAATCTGAATTTTTACTTTACTTGGCCATTTTTAAGTTTTCTTTTGTGAAAACAAGAACAGTACCAAAACATGCCATAGGGCATTCTCATGTAAGCCAACATGGCAGAATCTCAAGAATGAGACCCAAGTTCTTTCCACATTGGTATGCATAACAAAAAAATATTTTTTAAGATTTTCTGCATTTTGCAACGGTCATGTGAGGTATTTTAAAAAAAAATGCAACTTTGCTTTTACAGAAGTAATAACAGAAACATACCTGCAATACATCTTGGTAAAAGAAGAGCAACTTTTTAAGTCCACTAGGAGCAAAGAATTGTTCTATAAGTTGAAACTAAAACCAAAATTAAAATCGTAGTTAATTGTGAAGTAGTTTCAAAAGACTGGAAATTTTGGAAATATATTTAATCATAATAATTTAATTAATATTTACCTTGTCATCAGAAATAATGGCCTCCTCCACTTGCTGCTCACTTAAGCCTATCCCATCTGCTAATCTTGATATCAAATACTTGTATCTTTCATCTATCTGAGCTCTTCTCTCCTCTTTGGTGACTTTGGCTTGCTTGGCTAGTTCTTTTCTAGTTTCACTGGAAAGTACTATACTTTTCTTACCAGTTGTCTAGAAAATAAAAGTTTGTTATAGAGAGATTCTTTTTGCTCACTTAAGGATTGCATTTTATATTGTTGATCTTTAAGCTGGTTTCATAACCTACTTCAAGCAGGAACATAAAAAATTACATCTAAGGAATGCAGAGGGAAAAGATCACTAATAGTTAACTTGTTAGGCCAAAATTATTTCGCTGTATAGAGCTGCTACAATGGAAACTTCAGATCAGGACCTCAGAATCAGATGTGGATCCAGGCTAAGGTCATAATACAAATTTAGCAATATAAAGGCCCTAATTCAAATCTCAGCTTTATGAATCCAGCTTCCGAACTTCTGTATGTCCATATTCCAGATGTGTCTCCATACTGCCAGCATTTTAATATATAGTATCAAGTTATTTCATCAAAGGAAAGAAATAAAACAAATCCACTCTAAAATCAGTCACAACTGGACCAAATATACAATTGATGTTTAATGCACAGGCCATACAAAGGTAGCAGTTGAATGATAAAGAAGGAAATTTATGTAGACAAAGGATTTTTTAGAGTCTTCATAACAATGTGAACAAGACTGAAAATAGATATGGTGAATAACATTTTAAAGTCAACAGATAATCTTCAGAAGCTATACAGAAAACTAAAGATTTGAGTAAAAAATTCACCACACTGATCATTTTCTTCTACACATCACTTCCAGTGACATGAGTATCTGGAGTCTGGAGATGTCTGGAGCGTCTCTGTACCTCACAACTTCTATTGCAGAGAAAAAAAGATAAATTACATCCTCTTCCCAGTACTCTAAACTGGGAATTCTAATTGATCAATCCTTATTTACTCCTGGATTAAAAAAAAAAAGAAACCAAAAAGCTGGCCCACGTCCACCTTTGCCTCCTACTCACCACCTATTTTAGCATAACACTTGCCGGAAGAACAGGAGTCAAAGGTGATCCTGTGACAGCAGATCCTAGCTCAGTGCTCCTTGTTTTCAGGTCCCCTCCACATCTACGATGCTTACTTTCTGTGTCTAGATAAAAGAAGCAGCAACTTCTAATTATTCAGGTATATGCACAATAAATGCATTTACAACACCTGCAGTGTTGTGTCTTAATATCTGCTGGCTAACCTCTTCTCAGGCTGGGGAAAATAAGGCATGAAAGGAACATTAGAAAACCCGTGCCTCAGCAGAAACCCTTGGAATCCATTAGGGGGAAAAGATGTCCTATACCAGCTTTTATCTTGAGTTCAATTGCAAACAATTGCTACTGATAGCAGTAAAGGTAAGAAAAAGCAATTTAAGGTACTAGCTTGATGAAATCAGTTCTGGAAAAAATAGAGACTTTGAAATATGGTCACTTTTCACACTTGCTATTGTCACACAGTTTTTCTTCTTCTGTTATTTCTTTATCTAAATTCTGACTGTCATGCATTTCTGACAAATTTGCTACTTGCAGAGACTTGCAAGAAAGCTTGAGTGCATGGAATACCTGAACAACAAAGATTGCTAATATTTGCAATAAAAACAGGACGTATATCTTTAGAGTGTGTAACTATCTTCTCTTGATTGTGTAAGCCTCCTTAAGAGCTTTTGAAGCCCTTGAAGTTATTTAATAAAAAATTTATCACATGCCTTTGTTTTTCGCAGAAATTAGGGTCTGAATATTTTTAAGTAATTTAAGTAACAAATAATAGTATTTATGTTTGCCCAATACTAAGTACAATAATTTATCTCCACCCAGCCACTATTTATCTTTTAAAAATTTTAGTTACAAAGCATTCCTAAATATTGCTTTATCTCTCCTTAACAGAAATACTGTTTCAGTTAGCTTCAAAAAGATAATTATTTGAAAGCATTAAACAACACTATTTGTAATTGCTACAGCTTCCTTTTATCCCAAGAAAAAGCAACCATTTTATTTCTCAGAAGATGATATTTAGGTCCCATCCTTGGCAGCAAATGGCATCCTCAGTGGAGTATACAGCAGTGCTAATGAGCAGCTCACTAAACTTTTAGGATCTGCTGTTTAATCTGTTCTAAATAAATGATGAGATTTTGACTAAAATCAATATTCTAATAGCATCTATTTCCTTATAAATTCCTTATAAATTTTCTTACAGATTGTGTCTCCTTTGCCCTGATTATAATGTATTACTCACAGAATCATAGAGTGGTTGAGATTGGAAGGGACCTCTGGAGGTCACCTGGTCCAACCCTCCCTGCTCAAGCCAGTTGCCCAGACCATACTCAAACAGCTTTTGAATATCACCATGGAGGGAGACTCCACAACCTCGCTGGGCAATCTGTGCCAGTACCCAGTGAAAAAGTGTATATGTGTGTGCGTGTGTGTGTATATATATATATATATATAGTGCGTGTGTGTATATATATATATATATATAGTGCGTGTGTGTGTATATATATATATATATATATATATATATATATATATGAGATCCCTCCTGATCCTCCTCTTCTCCAGCTCCTCTCAGCCTTTCCCCACAGGAGAGATGCTCCAGTGCATTCATCATCTCTATGGCCTTTCACTGGACTCTCTCCAGTATGTCCATGTCTCTCTTGTACTGGGGAGCCTAGAACTGGACATAGTACTCTAGGCGAGGCTTCACCAGTGCTGAGTTAAGAGGACGGACCACCCCCCTTGACCTGTTGGCAACACTCCTCATCATCCAGCTCATGGTATCATCAGCCTCCTTTGCCATAAAGGGACCATTGCTGGCTCATCTTCAACTTGGGTGTCCACCAGGGCCCCCAGCTCCTTTCCTGCCACTCTGCCTTCCAGCTGGTCAGATCCCAGCACGTACAGGCGCACAGGCTTGTTCCTCCCCAGATGCAGGACTTTGCACTTTCCCTTGTTGAATTGTATGAGGTCCCTGTCAGCTCATTTCTCCAGCTTGTCAGGGTCCCTCCGGATAGCAGCACAACCTCCTGGTGTATCAGCCACCCCTCCCAGTTAAGTGTCATCAGCAACCTTGCAAAGGGTACGCTCTGCCGCATCATCCAGATCATTAATGAAGTTGATAAACAGGACTGGATGCAGTATCGACCCCTGGGGTACACCACTGGATTTTGTGCCACTGATCACCATGCTCTTAGCTTGTCTGTTCAGTTTTCAGTCCCTCTCACTGTCTGCTCAGCCAGACCACACTTCATTAGCTTCTCTATGAGGATCTTACAGGAGTGAAGGTGAAATTCAAGTTGTAACTGCTCAGCAGTGTTAATCTGTTACACAAGAATGATTTGGCACGGAGAGCAAGAAGGCCCAACAAGGGTTAAGCTGGCTGGAAGCAGGAATGCCAGAGACAACAACTCCCATTAAGGGAGTGTAGTTTCCCTTGGTGATGAGATAAGAAACAGCCATAGCATTGTCTTTGCCATCCTGGAACTGGAGGCTCAGGGTCTACCTTTAGGTTGCAGAGCTGGTGCTGGGGGATGGACCCAAGGGTGGCCTGAGGTGCTCCATGCTGATGGAACAGAACAGGTACTGGTGCAAGTGTATATAAGGAATTGCCTTGTGAGGACTTTTTATAGAATGGTTATAGCTGTAAGACTGTCCAATGCATTGGTCATTAATTATTTTTTTTACATTTCAGCACAAAAGTGTGTTTAATTTGCCTCAAGGGGCACAATAAAAAACTCACAACAGGAGAATGTCAAAAGCCTTACTGAAAATACGTCATATGCTCACTTTGCTTAAGTATTCCCTGGCCTTGCGGAAGAGGATGAGGTTAGAGAGTACTGAAGCAAAGTGGGCGTACATAAACCTGTCGGCCCAGATGGATGCACCTACAATCACGGGGGGGGAGCTGGCTGATGTCATTGAAAGGCCATGTTCAATAATCTTTGAACTAATTATTCAATCTTTTACCACTGTTAATATATTTCAGAAAAGAGATAACATACTATATGCCATACTATAGAGTACTACTAATTTGAACTCCAGAAAAATGGTTCTAATCAGGTTACTATGACTCGGGACTAGGAAATCTGTTAAGGGATCACAGTTGCACTGTGCATGACCCTGTAAATACATATAAATATATGCATTTGTTTATTTATATGTACATATTTATTTATAAAGCGGAAAATTGCACATTGCAGTCCCTACACTGGCACACTCAGAATAGCACATACCCATCCAGTATACTTAAGTACGTTATAAATTTAAACACTCTACTTAATAATTGGTTTATGATTTTGTACATGGAATTTTTTTTCCATACAAAGACAACATGAAGTACTTATAAGTACTTATCATTATTTTCTCCCTTACCTTTTTTTATAGCAATGAGAGGTGGACAGAGTTCAATGTCAGGTTTGGAAGAAAGTTGCACTGCTTTCAGTTGTTCTGATTCCTGTGGTTCAGAGTGACCAGGAGAGGAACTAAGCTCAACTCTTCCCCGTAACTCAGTCTCATCTCCCACAGTTTCCTCCATTTCCACCACGGCACAAAAATCAACCTAAATCAACAAAACAGAAAATGACCGGCAATATAACACTGTATCAACTAACCACATCTTCAGTATTTTTATTCCTGTTATAGCACTAATATGATAGACTAGCAATGAAAAGAAATAAAAAATTTGCTACTTTTGGTTGCTAATTTAAAAGGAGAAGATCTAAGCAGTTTACAAAACGATAAAATGAGCAAGCCACTAAGGTTGCTCGTTACCAAAACTTTATTTCTAATTGCATAACTGTCCTTTCTCTCTGACCAGACTGCTGTAGGTGGGAACTCACGCATCGAGGGACAGGTTGAGCTCCTTCTTACAGGACAGCTGCAGGTCCTACTGCAAAGCGCTGGGCACAGATCACCGGCTGAAGCACTTGCTTAATCTCAGGCTGGTTTTTAAGCCTTCGTTCGGTCTGCCTGGGCACTTGGGAGTTGCTGGCAGCTGCTATGGCAACCCCTACACAAACCCAGCTAACAACCCAGTCCCCAGGAGGCACCTCATCTGTCCCCATTTCCTGCTGCATACACCAACCCAGTGCTGATTCCATAACTACGTGTCTTTCTAAATGCACCAGAGTTTTCCCTTACATATAAATTACATCCTAAGCAAGCAGCTTCCCTGAGCATCAGCATTTCTGATGTGCAGAGCCAGGGGAGGCCACAGTGAGACACATGCCAGCAGCCATAACACTCTCCTCAACACAGCCCTTCTCGGCACAGCAGCAACCTGGGTTCTGGGCAACACCTGAAGAGACACAGTTGAGACAAGGGGCTGAACGAGGGCTTTCCCTTTTCCTCTGCTGGGCAAAGCCACTGCCACATAGATCTGAAAGGTACCACATGGTCCGCAGCTTATCCACCTGCAGCAGCCTTAGGAGCACGCTTCCTTTCTCCAGATGATACTCAACAACCACCTTGTAACTATCTAAAGGGCACGTGTCAAGAGGATGGGGCCAGACTCTTCTCAGTGGTGCCCTGCAACAGGAACAAACTGGAACGTAGGAAGTTCCATCTAAACATGAGGAGGAACTTCTTTACCCTGAGGGTGGCAGAGCACTGGCACAGGCTGCCCAGAGAGGTGGTGGAGTCTCTGTCTCTGGAGACATTCAAAACCCGCCTGGACGCCTTCCTGTGCAACCTGCTCTAGGTGACCCTGCTCTGGCAGGGGGGGTGGACTAGATGATCTCCAGAGGTCCCTTCCAACCCCGACCATTCGGTGATTCTGTGGCCAGACTTTCACTGCAATAGGTTACCACTCAACCCCAAAGGTTTGCTACCTCAAAGGACTTCTGCATTTTGGTTTTTAACCAATCTCAGTGACTTTGAACCAGGACCCAAAAGCACTCACAGCGCCCTCGACGCTGAGAGACTAAAAAAAATAATAATAAAAAAAAAACACAAAACAAAACAAGAAGGGAGGAAGATGAGGCAGAGGAGGTGCCGCCGGTATCCCCGCAGGCTGCAGCCGCGGCCCAGAGCCCGCTCTGAGGAGAAGCGGCCGCCCCCCTGGCCCCCAGCAACACCTTGCCGCGTACGCGCTACCGGCACGAAGCTCCTCAGGGAGAGACAAGCAACAGCGCTCCATGGCCACTAAGCCAGCCTGACCGGCTACTGCTCTCAGACAGGCTTTTTGAGTCCCATCCCCCGTCCCCATGCCCGGGAAGACGCAGGCGCCGCCCGTCGCCCCCCCCCGCGCACAGGTGAGGGAGCCCAGTCCGCATGCGCGCCGTCCCCAGCAGCACCACCCCCCCGCGGCGGACGGGGATGGGGGGCGCGTCTTCGTTCTGCGCCTGCGCGCCCTCTCGCTGCGCCGCGGCGTGCGGCCGGCGCCTGCGCGGTGGCGGCCTGTCAGTTCCCCTTGCCGAGGGGTGGGCGGCAGCCGGTAAGTGGCGGCCGCTTCTCCTGCCCTCGCTGCTGGCCCTCTGCCAGCGCCACGGACGGTCAGTGATGCCCGGCCGGCTCCTGCCGAGCTCTGTCGGTGTCGGTAGCGACCCGAGTGTGGCACTGATGGGGAAGCGGAGGAGGGCTGGGTTGGGCTAGGCCGGGCCGATCCGGGAGCCCCCCCCGGGGGTGGCGGGGCCGAAGCGGGTACTGAGGGCTCCTGCGGCGCGGCTGCCGTCCGAGGGGCCGTGCCGGCGCTGAAGGAGCTCGGCGTGGTGGGGGCTTTGCCCGGCAGGTCGCTGGCCTTTGCCCGGCTGGGACGGGCACCTGCGTCGATGCGGGTAATTCGGGCTGAGGCGCCTCCGTCGGGGAGCGCGGCCGGGAGGAGCCGGGCGGAGAGGGGGCTGCCACCGAGCTTTTCTGTGAGGGGTTCTGCCCCGACACCCGAGTGTCGCCGAGGGCCTCTCGCCTAGAGGCTCATTTCTGGAGAGGGCAGGGGCCGTCCCCGCCGAGGGCCCCGGCGTGGGCCTCCCACCAAGGGCCTGTCGTCCCCCCAGCTCGCTTCTGGCATCCCGGCCCAAGCTTGAGTCTGGAGGAGGAGGAGGAGGGTGTGCTTGCAGCTGAAGGCTTTCCAAGACGGCTCGGGACTTTCTTTTATAGCTCTGAAGATATTTGTGGTGTTGGCTGACAGCCGCCGTGTAAAGTTGGCATGGTTTCTTAAAGTTTGTACTTCCTTTTGAATGGTTAGTAGTTGTGCAATAACCTCTCTACCTCAGCAAGTAAGCATGTAATCAGGAGATTACAGTATATTGACTACTGACTTTGTTCATGAGGCCTACTTAATGTGCCTGGGTAGTGGCTGCATGAGTTAAAGCTCTCATAACTCTGTTGAATGTATCCAGAGTTGTTAATAAAGGCTATCAGCCATAAAGCTATCGCTGCAGACATCTATTTCTGTAATAAATTCATATTTAAAAACAACTCACTTTTAGTTGTAGGTGTAGTCTTGATAACTCGGAAATGGATTGAACTAAACAAAAACAGAGTATTCATTCAAAAGTGCGGGTGGTGGGAATAGATTCTGCACCTTGAGATGTAGCATAGGAAATCAAACCTCATTTGAAGTAAACGGGCCATTAGTAGAGAAGTGATGGGTATGGTTGTACAGCTGAGGGGGTGAAGTAGGCCATGAGTTTAAACTGTAGAAATAATTCTGGAATAAGTGCATACATACGCATTTAACTTTTGAAGATACTAGAGATACAGATCTTGAGATATCGGATGAAGGAACTTGAGATACAGACTTACGGTCTTACTGACTAGCTCTTAGGCAACCCTTGCCTGGAGTGTTTTTTAACCATGTTAAGTTCTAAACTGACTAATTGTAATAATGTTCTACTGGGTCTGGCTGGGGTGGAGTTAACTTTCTTCATAGTAGCCGGTATGGTGCTGTGTTTTGGATTTGTAGCTAAAACAGTGTTGATAACACACCAATGTTGTGGCTATTGCTGAAAGGTGCTTGCACAGCGTCAAGGCTTTCTCTTTTTTCCTGTTGAGTCCTCCTCTAACCCTTGAGTAGGTTGGGTATGGGCAAGAGATTGGAAGGGAACGCAGCCAGGACAGCTGACCCAAACCTGCCAAAGGGATATTCCCTACCATATGATGTCATGCTCAGCAATAAAAAAAATGGGATATGTGAAGAAGAAAGCAGGAGAGGTGACTTCTAGGGTGGACATTGTTCAGAGACTGGCTGGGGCACTGTTTTTCCTATGGTGGATGGTGAGCAATGTCCTTTGCTTCACTTGTTTTCTTGGTTTTGTTTGTTTTGGTTTGGGGATTTTTGTTTACTTGTTTCCTCTTTCCTTCACCTGTTAACTGTCTTTCTCTTGACCCATGAGTTTTCTTGCTTTTGCTCTTCCAGTTCTGTGCACTTGGTACAGTTCTTCATCAGATCACTAATTTAATCTGTTGAGATTAAGGGATGATTTGAAAGTGATACTTTCAAGGAATAATGCGGATATGAGAGAGTATAATGTGTAGTCATGGCAGCAGAACCTAAAATATTTTATTTGATTCCAAGAGAGAAAATGTAAAATGTTCCTTTCCATTTGGAAGGAATAATGAACTCCAGATGTGTTCCTTGGAGTTCTGCGAGCATCATGTTTTTGCATCTTTGTTGACTGGGATCCTCCCTGCCTTCTATTAGTAGCTAGTGAAGCTTGAGAGAACAGGTCTGGTTTGATGGCCAGCAAATTTTACCTTTTGTGCATTTTAAATCTAATACTAGTTTGAATGCATGTCTCAACTTCACTAGAAGTTCCACTGGAGACTGAGGTGAAATACTTGCTTAATTTTTCCCTGTAGACCTGTACCTCTGACGGACTGATGTGCTGTGGGAAGAACTGCAAACAAAGAGTAGGAAATAAAAAAAATCATCCATCAGAAGTATAAATAGAAGTGTTTTATAGTTAAATCTCTCTTCCACAGCTATGTTCTCAACACTTTTGGTACCAAATTTGAGCCATATGATTCTCTCAGCTCTACCAGATTCTATTTCAGAAAGAGATAGGATTTTTGCTTGGACTTGCCAAAAGATTTCTTTATGGTTATCTCGTCCCCCTTTTAATGGGCTATCCTACTCTAGGGTAGGGTAAGACAGAAATTTTTTTTAAAATGAAGTTCTGCTGTTCTTTTTATGTTGTTCTCTTTTTGATACAAACTTACAGAGACCAAGGTAAATGAAAAAACAGTAACCAGAGAATATTTCAGGTAAACTAATAAAACAGTGTTAAGTGACTTCAAATGTGATTCTTTTAGAATTCCCGTTACTGCTGTTTGTAGTGCTTTCTAGTGATACTTCTGTCAAGTTGCAGTTTTTATTGCCAAAGTTAGTTCTCAAATTGTTAGCTTTGAAATGACACATAGTCATCAAATGAAAATACATTTTCTAAATATGTCATATTTCTTTACAGTACTGTTAAATTATGAAGGCATTTTGAGGTCCTAATCAACAATGGAGGAAACGGATAGGGAAGCAGTTGCAACGGCTGTTCAGAGAGTAGCGGGAATGCTTCAGCGTCCTGATCAGTTGGATAAAGTGGAGCAGTATCGCAGGAGGGAAGCTCGTAAGAAGGCTTCAGTAGAAGCTCGACTCAAGGTACAAAGTTTGATAAACATGAGTGTCCACGGTGCAGCACAAATGTACTTTCTATTTTTTTCCTTTTATTGTTTTCTTCTACAGTTTCATCCAGGGAGTTTTAAACCATGGACTTTAATTTTTGTTCTGTGTGCAAAACAGAAACTTTGCATCCTGAAAGTAACACAAACTAATGCTGTATATCTTACTGAAATTTTATTCAAGCTTTTAATGTGTTCTTACATCCTGTAACTTCTACAGTTTATCTATGGACAGCTATCCTCGTGCTGTGTAGCCCAGCAGCCAACAGACCTTTCTCTTAATGACTGAATACTGAACTTGTAACACAAAATTGATGATTGCATCTGAAAAAGATCAGTCAGTTTAGTCTCCAACTTTTACATAGGTTTATGGAAAATAGCTACGATCTGTCACATTCTTGTCTCTTGCAGAAGCGTACCCCATCATTTTTCCCCTCCTTCACATGTGTACATGTGAGTGCAGGCATGCACATGCACACACACAGACTTAGCATGAAATATGAGTAAGCTCATCCTGTGTTTAGTATCTGAATATTACAGAATTCTGTGTTCTCTTCCTTCAGCAGTACTTACTAGCCAGCAGTCACTTTAGACCGCTGTATTAAGTAATTGGAATAGAGACTTAGAACGGTGTTTTGGGAAATATTTTGGGGTTTACCAGGTCAAAACAGTTGGTATACACTGTATCTAATCTTAGATTTCACTATAAGTTAGTTCATCTTACAACTATTTGAAGGCTCCTCCTTTGTGGGAGTCTGCATTAAGTAGAAGAGAGCCCGTCTTCTTTCACAGTGAAAAAAATCTGTTAGCAAATTACACGTTAATTCTTGTCTGTAGCATAGAAACAAAAATTTTCCTGATGACTTGAGGTTTTAAGGTGGTAAAAGGGTAAAACCCAGGTGGACTGGGTTTTAAAGATTTAAGAGTGGAAGCATATACTGGAGTCCATTAATAATGGAGCTGCTGTTTAGTTACTGTGATCTATTTATAATATATGAGCACAGTTATTTGCGTACTGGCTGCTTCAATAGACAGTGATGACTAAACTGTAAGTTTTGTAAATGCCTAAATCCACTTCATAGCTAGGAAGTTTCCTCATAATTTTCCTTAAGTTGCCTTAGCTTCAGTCATCTGTAGATGGTCAGAAATACCTGTTCCAAAAAGAAGTACAATACCGCTTAATCCGTTCAGGATATATTGCTGAAATGGGTGACTGTTAGTGATGCAATGGATAGCAAAGCATTTTTTCCCATAAGAATTACTATAATGGATGGGAGCACAGAGAGGATCTAAGAAGTCCTCTTGCTCTGTATTTAAATTGAGTACATGTATGGTGTTGGAAGATGGAGAGACAGGGTCATCAGCGTCATCAGCTGGAGGAGCTGCTGACTTTTGAGGTTGGATCTCTGTTGAAAAACCTCAGCTGCTTCATCTACGTGAATGAACACATGGTACATCTTTTAGTGTGAACATGGTGCTTCTTTCTGACTGGATATGCTTTCATTTTTGTCATCATTTTGTTCATATGAATCAAGCTAATCAAGGGTGAAGAGTGGAAAACCAGGGTAGTAGTTGTATGTCACTTACAGGGATGAAGCAGCAGAGATCTGGAATGGTGTTCTGCCCAAAAAACCCAGCATCTCCTCCAGTTGGTTATCCTACTCCTCTCTCTACATCCTATCCCAAATATTTAGTTATGTCAATTTCTTATATCCTTTTCTGTGTTTATTCCTGTGTTATATAAATTCTTATAGGAAAAACTGCTTTGAAATGTGTCAAACTCACCTGCTTCATGTGTGAGACTGATGGCAGTTAGAGAAGCGGTATTTGTAAGGATTGGTAGCAGAACTCTGAAACGATGGGTGGATAAGCACCAGCTAGCATTGGAGGCTGGTACTTCTGGGATGAAGAGCTGCTTGGACTCTATTCCAGAGCCTGGAAAGTTAGGAGCATTGACAGCCATCTTTCTTTGTGCACATATTCAGTCAATGGGAGAATTTAGGTTTTGGTTTTCTTTCACCCTGAAGAAATACTGTATACGTGTCCTAGGAGAGTTCCTAGGTCATGGGTTTTCCTGAGTATAAACATCCTTGAATCTTCTACGTTTTGATTCTTTGCTGCTGTGCAATCATGAATTTGAGCCACAGGGCTCTAGGGAGACCAGGCAGCCAGGATCCTGGTTCCATGGCTTGATGTTGAGGGCTATCACTTGAAAAGAGATAAAAATGAAGTTTTGAGTCCTGTTCCTAGCATGGCTTGGTTTTGTTTTGATTTTGTTATTACAGGGATGGTCAGTCCAATCTAAGATGAATATGCATTCTAGGAAGCAAAGTCCACAATGCTAGGACATGCCTCACTCCCCACGCCCCTCCCCTGGCCCCATCTGACTATTAGAAGACAAACTGAACGTGGGTGGATGTTTGTTACGGAGATCAGCGATTGTTTCTGTTTAACATAATCAAGTTTCTGCAAAAGCTAAATAGGCAAAAATTTGAACATGTAACACTTGTAAGATGTGCCTCAGAAGAAGTCAAAATATCAAATCAGAAGTATTGAACACTTCATGGTCATGTGATTTTTAAAATAGTTCATTATCAGCTTCAGAAGATTGTGTTTGAGTATCATTGAATTTCAGTATCCTAATTACCTCAGTTCCTGTAGGGAAAAAATGAGTTAATGCAGCAGTTCTGTAGATAAATGTTGTACAAAAATGCCTTACTGCTGCTTAATTGTATTGAGTCTGACAGGAAAATACATTTTTATCAATAAAATCAGCATGTCATAATTTGAAAGTACATAAATAAGCAGTTGTTTAAGAATCACTGCATTTTTCTGGGACTTTCCCAGTACATTTAAAACACAATAAACGTTGTTCATAGTTACCAGGATTTCCTCTTTGGCTTCTAGTAACAGACAGAAAGTTCCATGACCGCCCAAGCTTTTTGGCTTTAAAAGTATGGCAAAAAATGTGTTTTGAGCTTAGCAAAATGGTTAGTGCCTCATTTTTTTTACTGGTTACTTCAAGTCCTTGAGATACAGTACTGAGTTTTCACTGGTGTCTGGCCTTTGGCTTGTCTTTTGAAGTCTGTTATTTCCAGTTTCATTTTCCACTCACCTGATTTAGTCTTAGTCACATCTCTTTAAAAATACATACATAAAAAAACATGCTGTGGATGTGTACTGGTTTCTTTCACTCAGATACGCACTATAATGCATGTTCTGTAAGATGTCTGGACTGTCAAATGATATTCAGGACTAATAGCCTATTTGAAAAGTCATACTTCAAGTGTCACCTGTGACAAGAGATATTTGTATCAATAACCTCTCTTTATGCCAAAATAGTCTAGTAGTTGGATTGTTGGTCTGGTTGTTGGTGTTTCACAGTGTTGAAATTTAATTCAGTTTGGGGTTTTGTTGTTTTTTGTTTTGACTGGATTCCTTTTGATTATTTTGGCTTTCTGGCACCATAGGCCAGAGGTTTGTGTTTTTTTCAGAACATTTCAGAATCATTTTTTGGGGTGTTTTTAGAACGTTTTCTGTTGCCAGTCAAAATCTGTAATTGCTTTAGTAAAATACTTTTTCGATCCAAGCATTTTGTTGGAACATCTGGATCAATTTTTTTCTGTTATCTCCCTTTGAAATGAATTTATGAAGGAAACGCAAAGATATCTCATTCTGCCTTCCCGTGATCCTGGTTTAATGTAGATTTATAAAGCTTTAATATAGATTTATCTGCCTAAGGTCCTGTGTTAGCTTTGTGGGTGAACCAGTTGTATCTAGGTCCTTTAAAGCTAGATACAACTTCAGAACTTTAAAAAAAGAATGTGTGCACACACACAGTAAGTTACACGTTTTTAGTAAGCTATAATATTACCTTGTCAGTCAATTTATCTCTGAAAAATGTTAGATACTGTGAATGAAAATTAATTACTAAATGAAAATTAATTCTTAAGAGATGCTGAAAACACATAATGATTGATGTGAGTTCTTTCTTTGTCTTTTTGTATTTAAGGCAGCAATCCAGTCGCAGTTAGATGGAGTACGAACAGGTTTAAGTCAACTGCACAATGCACTGAATGATGTAAAGGACATTCAGCAGTCGTTGATAGATGTCAATAAGGACTGGAGACAGAGCATCAACACCATAGAAAACCTCAAGGATGTTAAGGATGCTGTAGTGCAACATAGCCAACTGGCAGCTGCTGTAGAAAATCTCAAGAACATCTTTTCAGGTAATTCAATGTTCTTTATGTAATCTGTCACATACTGAAGGCACTTTAAAATGGTACTAACAGCTGTAAAGTTATTAAGTAATGTCCATAACTTTAAACCTCACTGAGAATGAAGAATTAAGGAAGAATCACCTACACATCACATTCAGGGAAGCAGCTGGTAACCATTTAATATATATCGAGTCTAAATTGCACTGTAAGAACTTCTAGTCTGGCCTATCTCATTAGACACAAGTCACAAAGGAGCTTCTTGCTAGCAATCAGTAGCAGGGGTAACATGTTCAGTATAAAAGACTGAAATATGCAAGTGGCGTGTACAGAGAGAAAAATTTGGAAAGATCTGGAATGTTGCCAGTGAGTTGGGCACCTACAGCAAGCCTGTTGGGTAAAAATAGTCCCAAATGATTTTAGCAAGCAAAAATTTTTGCGAACAAAGGCAAAGTAGGAAACAGCAAGATCTCCAGTCAAAGATTCCCTGGTAATCTTTCTCACACAACAATTAGGAGCCTCAAGGATTTCCATTAATGTTACAAGCCTAAGTATAAACTACCTGAAGTTCAGTTTCAACTGTGCACAATCTTTGCTTGAGAATCAAGCACCACAATCACAGAAGCCAACTCATGCATAAAGAAATTATACAATGGGAGACGCTTCTTCCTTGCATGACTGCGTAACTATGAAGGTTTGCAAAATTAAACATTATTAATGTGGTGCAATGAATACTGTAAAGATAAAAAAAATGAGATTACCTCTGTCCGTTTTTGCAGGCTTTTTGGTGCACATTCCATTCCATCCTGAATCAGGATGAATTCCTTGCCAGGGCTTTTCTGGTTATAAGTAATTTTAAGAATTTTACCCCTGTAATGGAGGCTAAACCTATCCTACCTGTTTGATTTAATTTAAATAGTCTTTTATCTCCCCTTCTCTCATGATAGTAATTCACAAAATGTGGATATAAAGAAAAATTGTTTCCCAGTCATACCAGGTTGATTTGATTATCTCTGTAAGAGTGTGTCGAACTGCTACAGTACCAAAGTGGGATATGGTGTGCAACTTAGAGTAGTATTTCTATTTATATGCATTGTCTTGCAATAAGAAACAAAAGAACAACAAAATTCTGTGTATTCCAATGCTGAGTTATTTTGGGAGTGGTGTTTTCTTTTACATTGATGAATGCAATTGAGACAATAAGCCTTTTCTTTGCTGGCATTCTGAGAGGTTTTTAGTGTGAAGCATTTCCCCCCAGGATTGTTAAACAGTATAATTGATGATAACTTCACTCTGAGCAAAACAAATGTTTTATAAACCAAGTGGTTTTCATCATGATTAATGATTCTGTGTAACTGTATTTTCAAACCGTTTTTGCAGGTGCCAGTTTTATCACTAGCTGCCTTGTTTGTAGTGACAGTTTTTCTGATGAGATTTTCAGTTCTTTCCCCCCTAGGATCCTAATTCTCTTCTATAGTATTCCTCAAATACTGAAAAATAACGAAGAAAAAACATCTTTTAGCTTAGCAGCATAGATAATTATTTCTATTCTTCCTGTGTGCCTTAGGCAGGCAAGAACTTTCTTCAAGAAGGAGGTAAATTTCAGTATTTGTTGGGTATATGCAGCCTCAGGTTCAACAGGGTGACTGACTTTTAGTCAGACAAGTTACTAGCTTTCTTATACAAAAGGCTTGTATTGCCATTTGTTTCATGGTAGACTTTCATGGACCCTTTTTTTTTCTTTTTTTTTTTTTAGGCGGGGAGCGAGGGAGAGAAAGGAAATTGTGTTCTGTTGGCACTATGATCTTAGTTTGTTTAGCCACCGATCAAAATGGAGCATTATAGTTAATAAAGTATGAAGATACATAGCATTTACTAGCAATTTTTAATACTTCAAAATAATTTACTTTAAATTATTTCAAAAGACTTACTACAGCCCAGATTGTTTCCTAGTGCTTTTATTGCCTTGTATTTATTTTTTGTATTTTGATTGTGTTGTTTTACTTTTTTTTTTTTCCTTCCTTTTTGCTGTTCAGTTCCAGAGATAGTCAGGGAGACCCAAGATCTGATTGAGCGAGGGGAACTTCTGCAAGCTCATCGAAAACTGATGGATTTAGAGTGTTCTCGTGATAACCTGATGTATGAGCAGTATCGCATGGACAGCAAAAACACACATGACATGAACCTCATCCATACATACTTTGGGGATATGCAGAAACTTTCTGAGGAGTTGGCAAAGCAACTTTGGATGGTGGTTCAAAGATCTCTTGTTACAGTCCGTCGAGATCCAACCTTGCTTGTTTCTGTTGTTAGGATAATTGAAAGGGAGGAGAAAATTGACAGGCGCATGTTAGACCGGAAAAAACAAACTGGGTTCATACCTCCTGGCAGACCAAAGAAGTGGAAAGAAAAAATGTTCAACATTTTGGAAAGAACTGTGAGCACACGAATTGAAGGCACTCAAGCAGATACTAGAGAATCTGACAAAATGTGGCTTGTGCGCCATCTAGAAATCATACGTAAATATGTCCTTGATGACCTGCTTGTGGCTAAAACCCTGCTGGATCAATGTTTTCCTCCACATTATGACATTTTCAACAAATTGCTAAACATGTACCATCAAGCTTTGTCCACCCGCATGCAAGAGCTTGCTGCAGAAGATCTGGAAGCAAATGAGATTGTTAGCCTTCTAACTTGGGTTTTAAATACATACAAAAGGTAAGGTCCCCGTATCTTTTCTGTTAGCAATAGTTGAGAGTAGGCATGCAAAATACAGTTTATGTGCTAATATTTGTATGTCTGTTAATATTTACGAAGATAAAACAAAAGAGGGATAACAGTAAAGAACTTGCTGGTTTCATATTTGTTATGTATTTTGCTTTCTGGAAATTGCTCCTTAAAACTTGTTTGCATTTTCTAATATGTGATTTTTGAGTTGCTTGGTAAGCTTCAAGTTTTAATTCGGTTAAAGACTTGCTGGAAGCTACAGTCACCTTGTATTTGTAGGCCAGTTTGAAGTATTGGGAAGAGCAGAAGAGACTGAGAGCTCATGTGAGTGAAACAAAATGTTGTTGGCCACAGCCCCAGAAGAGTTGTATGGTTCTTAACTTTCTATTGTTCTTTTTTACAGGGGTTGGGACTGTTTCAGTGTTGCTTCATTACTGTTAAATGGAAAGAATGTAGTAACTTCCTTCAGGTTTTCTCTCAGAACTCTGTGATGATTTGTTTATTTAGAAGAATTTCTGCTTACAGGTTGTCTCCTGTGATACTCTTAAACTCTTTTCTTTGGGATTTGTTGGGATAACTTAAGCATTATTTTTTTTTTTTTTTTTTTTGATCCTCCAGATAGAAACAGCTCAAATGGCAACTACTTAGTTTTTGCTGGCATGTAGTTACTAGGACAACTGATTTGTTTGGGGAAAAAGTAATGCTAGCCTTTCTGTGGCTCATGACTGTAATCCTGTTCTCAATAGCTGGCATTGACCCAGAGTCTGCACTGTGTACACTTTTGCCGTCTTCAATTGTTCAATCTCACTAGTTCAACAAATTGGATGCTTTGTAGGTTTAGAGTATAATACCATAAAGCAAATAGGAGATGATACTGTTCTGTAGAATTTTTATAACCATCTTTAAGATTCATTTTGTATTTAGAACTCCGTGCTTTGTTCTACACTTCCAAGTTCTCCTGGTTCCCTTGCCTGCAAGGAACAATCAGGAGCACCCACTAATGCATACTTACATACCTGTGCAGGGTATATGAGAGATACAGCCACTAATAAGGATACAGCTACTGATCAGATAAAGGAGCTGAGTTCATTGGCCTTTTCTTCTTTGTTAACAGAAGGCCAGAGGAATAACTCCACAATGAATGATAATCAGAAATCCGTGAATCCCTCTGCTTATAGGGGCGTGGCCTAGGTGCTAGGTTCTTCACTTGTGTCCTGGGGCTGATGTTCCAGTAAGAGAATTCTTGGTCTTAAAATTTCCCTTCCCCCAGAAAGTAAAGCAGATTGCTATTGAGTTGGACAATTCAAAGCTAAAATCTCTCATTCCACGTACTCCATCATAGGAAGGGCAAAGGGAGGGAGCAGAGCCAGTGTTGCGTTTATTTACAAAGCAAACAAAACTTGCTTTAGAAGGAATGATTCCTTTTAGATATGTAGCCTGTAGCACATGATGGCAAAGTCTTGTAAAGGAAGTGAGACACTGAGAGGAGTAGATAGAGTACAAGGTATCTGAAAATACACTTCTCCCCAGTATATCCATGTAACAAGCGTGATAGAAATTAGAGGAAATATCTCAGGAAAAAATTAATACTTTGAGTTTCCCTCTTCTTGAAAGAAAACTTAAAAAAAATAAAAGGCCTGAGAGGGCAGTGCAGTAATTGTATTCTTATAGATTATGATACACTGTTATAAAGAGGATGATAATTAGCTCTTCTGTATGTTTGTAGTGGACAGTGGCAGAAGAAATCAGCTCAGGCTTATGAGTGGGAAAAGTGCTTAAGCAGGATACTTGCAGAGCTTACCAAATCTCAGTTGCTGGACATCTGTTAACACCACAATAAACAATTCTCTATAGGGCTGTGTTTATAATAAACTGTGAAGGAGGATGGCCTATATGACATCACGAGAACTGTGTTTCTGTGACATTTCACCCTCTTCTCCCTGTATGAAAAATAGGTTCTAAATTGCTGTTACATTCCTTGTTCACTTTTCGTGGAACGTTGTATGGTGGAAGATAATTTTTTCCGTTCAAATCTTTCTCTGTTTTTATTAAATGTCATAGAATATTAGAGGGAACATATAAATTTGTATATTACAGCTGCACTTTAAAACCAGCTGAGAAAATACTCACCAGTTAAGAGAAGCATTGAGTGTTTTTTCCATGTAATGAATTGGTAAGAAAGCCATACATAATTTCTGCTTACAATATTTGCAAGACGGGAGTTTTAAAAGAATCATGTTCTTCACCAGAGCATGTGATGGAAGCTGTTTTTAGAACTGTATTCAACTCATAGCGGAGAAATAAAGTGATGCTCTGTGTGGAATAATAGCCTTTAATATTTGAGTGGGATGCAGTTTTAATGTGCTAGATGTATTTTGCTTTCATATTTAAGTCAATGAGTGCTTTGGAAACATACTGCTGTTACTGTGTTGAGAGCAGGACGCTAATCTGTGTTTCAGGGAAAATACAAGTCTTGTAAGATCCCAATGCCCATATTCATCACATCATTTTATCAGATACTGATCAAGTGTTGACAATACTGCTAAGAGTTCAACAGCATTGCTACTGACAGCGTCAACAATCTTCACTCTAAAGAACAGAAGGAATGGTACTATGTATCTAGCTGGATGCTGTTTTCTGGATTGAGTGCCTCTTTTTACAAGACAGAGCAGGATTGGTGGCAAGTCTGGTATGGGAGGCAGAATAGCAGCTTTGTAAAACATTAGTTTCCAGATAAGACAATTTTCATTGAAATTTCAACTTTATTATAAACTTCCTGTTGAAGGGAAATTACTCTTCCCTATATTTAGAAGCCTCCTGACACTTCTAACAGGGTTGTCTATCACTTCCTTTCCCACCAACACTTCGGTTGTGGCAATCGGGACAGAGAACTTGTGTATAGGAAGAATTTTTGGTTTTGGGGGCTGGAAGTAGAAGCCTGTGGTCTTTGTTTTGGGGTTTCAGTTGATAAGCTTTGAGAAAGATTTAGTGTCTCTGTGGCCTTGTGAAATAGGGATAATGATGGTATAATAAGGCTAGAAATATTTTCTAATATGGCACACTGCCATAAACAGCTTCTCACATTTCCCATGAATAAGCCTAGAGCAGGTCCTGCTATGATGTGTTTTCTTTATGTAAACAGCAACAGAATGGAATTCAGTTTTGTGAATAGCTTGAGCCACTTAAAATATCTTCTGTCTCTTTTCTTACGGGCTCAGGAAGACGCTACAAATGTGAAGTGTTCAGTTACAGTAGCTTTAATGGTTTCAAAGACAAGAATTTTGTTTTTTAAGTAGCTAGCCATGGTGGTGTTTGGGTTTTTTTAGTGCCTTGAATTTTTTTTCATGATATGGGAGCACCCCTGTGCTGACTCACTGCGTGTACCCAAGAGCACAGCTTTAACTTGCAGAAATACACAAACTAAGCATTTGTTTAGTTTTTTTTTTTCTCTAGAATTTGTGGCTTCCTTCTAAAAAGCACACTAGAAATGGAATGCGAAACAATTTATTTTGTTATGATTGATTATATTTCCATCAACTTTCCAGTGTTAATAAAGCACTCTCTGAAGAGCGTGGTTTTGAGTTATTGATTTTTTGAGCATGAAATATTTAGAGTTCTTGCTATGTTGTGCTTTGGCATAGCTTTTTTGTTTGTTTTAGTTACACAAGCAACTCATTATATAATCTTATAATATATAGATGCAAAATATCATTGTAAAGTATTAATTTTATATAATCCTTGTCAAAATATTTTGAGGGTTGCTCTAGTTTCTTTCTAATCCTATAAAATCAAGAATTTTCCTTTGCAAGCAACTGTAGCTAATGGTGCTGTTAAAATGCAGTACCCATGAAGTGCACCTTTGATTTGGACTGCAAGATGCCTCATCATCTTGTATTAGATGTCTTCTTTACCAATACAGGAGGCATTGGTAGATTTTCTTTTACTCTATTTTAACTTTGATATGATGTGATACAAGTAGCAAAACAGAAACTCTTCTGAGAAACTCTGAGGAGAATATTTAGTACTTTTCACTGCTCTTACACATTCGGAATTTCAGAATGGGGAAGATGTCTGTCATCACCTCTGAAATTTAAAAGACATATAAAAGTGTCCCCTATTAAGAGCCCACAGGTTGAACAAGTTTTTATTCAGTTTTATTCAGTCTTAAACAATCGCTAATTCTTGTTCATAAAAGTTAAACACATGAAAGGGTTGAATATTTTAAAAGTCTGTAATGTGTTTTTTTAATATATGCTGGGCTATAGCTTTTACATCCTGTTCTTTTATATAGTGTTATTTACATTCCTTGCAAATGCATTTATTGTTGCAGTTAGTATTAAGAACTTTTTGAAACATACGGGTATTGGAAAATTGCGTTTTACAATGGTCATACTACAAATAAAAGCTGCATAGTTCTTAACTTTTTATCTAATTTTTCTTTACTAATCTGCAATGTTGTTTTTTGGTTTTTGTTGTTTGTTTGTTTTTTTAAACTTAGTGCAGAGATGATGGGAAATTCAGAACTGTCTCCTGAAGTGGATGTAAATTCTCTGAATCCTCTGATTTCACAAAACGTGGTAGACCAGCTTCTCAGCAAGTATATGTCAACACTTACTGTGAGTAATAATAATGCAAAGACACCTTTGGATGAGTTTATAGGTGCATTAGTGCCTCAGTGCTTTTCCTCCATCAGAGGAAACTAATGTGACATTACTTTTATAAATTTTCATATACTATGTGTAGGTTTGTTTATAAAGTTATAATCAGGTGATTTGGCCTGCAAGATGCCTCATCATCTTCTATTAGGTGCATTCTTTACCAATACAGGAAGCATTGGTAGGTTTTCTTTTACTCTATTTTAACTTTGATACAAATGTGATACAAGTAGCAAAACAGAAACAAGATGTAAATGATGACAGTTCAAGGAATAATTATGCTTTACAGAGTGTATTAATCATATTTTATTAGAAAGGAAGGAATTCCAGTGTTCGTATGTCTAAATTCATAGTATGTTAGCTATTACTACACTTAGAAGCCCCTAAATGCAGCTTGGTCCCTACAGTAACTACGTCAACGTTTGATACAGATGTGATCGTTTCAAGGTAATCGGGATGTTCATATTTGCCAGTTTGATTCTTTTAACGGTCTTTTTCCTTTTATGCCTGTCAACTGCATGAGCATCATTTCCTTTTGTGCATGCCATTACAAGTGCATCTTAAGTAGAAAGACACTGCTTCTTGGTTATCCTAAGAGTCACTGGAAATTGGTCAACTACATGGCAAAAGAATCAGTATGTGATTGTCAGGTTTTTAAATGTATTTTTCTTTAAAGATCCACTGTTGATTGTCTCTAAGACTTGATATGGGGATAGTTGGAACATTGGACTTGCTGTTCTTACATTGTTCAACTGAACTCCTACTCTTCCCAAGCAGAGGAGGGAAATTTTTTGCTTCTTTGGATGTGTCAGCTACTAAAATATGTCCAGCAACAGTAACTACTTGGACTTGATACTCATCACAATAATATGAACCTATCTTGTTACGTCTCAAGGAAGTTGCCAGTAGAGGCTCTGCTTTACATGAGCTTTACTAGGACTTTTATGCAAATTTATTTTTCTGCACTTACCTTTAGGACAAAAAAAACATTAGTTTGTTTCTCAAGCTGCTTTTGGTTTGACTCAGGAAATGCCTTTGAATTCATTTTGTCCCCCCTTAAGATGAAAAAATATACCTATATTGTTTTTTCAGAAATGTTTTTTCCCTACTTACTGAAAAATATTATATACAGAACATTGTTGTATTTATATTCTATAAATAAAATGGGGCAAAACTGCTATTCTGTTAAACACAGAGTGGTTTTCTTTTCCTGGTTTTGATTTTTGTCTGTATCTTCTTTTTAAGGCAGAAATTACTGAAACTGCCTATTTGTTTCACAGGATTCAGCCTGATCTAATTCTCTACGCATCCCCACTTATACTTTAATTCTTTTGATGTTGTGTTTAAAACTGTTTATAAACAAAATACAGCTTGTTCTGTTTGGGTAAATGAAAGTAAGTTTATAGTCGCAATTAGAAAATAAATATTGATGTGTAAGTGAATAAAAAATGTCTAATTTTCATGAGAAACAAAATACTAATAGATTTTAACAGATTTCTAATAGATTTTTTTTTTCCAAGCATCTCAGCTTGAAAAAAAGTTCTTGTAAATGATGATCTTAAGGTGAAATGTTGATGTACCCTGGGATGCTGGCTGAAAAGATTAATTCTTCCTTACAAGTCATATCTCATCAGAGCAGTTCCATGCTTATGAGGAAAAAAGATAGTACATCGTTTCACGTAATTGAAGATGGTACTATATGTGCTTACCAGCTACAGCACTTGACAGGCCATTCACTGTAGTCAAAAAGAGAAAAAGATAACTGCAGGTCTGTGTTTGGTCAGCAGCCTTTCTTATGCAGGAAGATTGTAGAGCTTTCAGTTTCTTCCTTTATCCTATCTGCTGATAAGACTTTTGACCAAAAGATACTGATTTAATACATTAAAAAATGTAAACATTTAAAAAAATAAATACATATACCTATTTTAGACTTTTTTGCCCTTTCTGTACGTGCCTACTGGTCATGTTTAATTTTGCATTGTAGGGCACATTAATATACCTGTTACACATTGGAAAGAAAGATGAACCTTTATATTACTAGGGGTTTTAACTATATGTGAACAAAGTAGAAAAGAGGCAGAAAACTTCAATCCTTTGAAAACATAGGGATAATTATTTTAGATAGAAATCAATCTAATTAGATACTTAGCAAACATGCTGGTCTTTACTGCCTACTCTTGTAAATATGTCTGTGGTATCTGTGTCATGCAAGTGATCAGAAAACTGACTTAATCTAGTTCTAAAAACAGTTGTTCTTAATGTCCGTTTGCTGTATAATGTGCTTGTCAGATGGGAAGAGAGCCAACTATGGCATCTCCATCACTATTTTCTTCAGCGCTTAAGTTCCAAGAAACAAAATTTATTTAATCTAATCATGGGGTTTTGTCCCAAGGGTAACAAGCGTCAGTTTCCTAAAATGTAGGTAAAAGATACTACAAGCAGATATGTGCTAATTTTCCTAAATCAAGTATTACCCCAATTTTTTCAGTTGTTGAAAAATTCTGTTTGAAACCTAAAGCCTGAGGCTTAATAAATGCTTCCAAAGTTAGTTAACATGTTGATTCTGACAAACTGACTTGCTCTTTGTGTTTGGAGCACTCCCCTTCCAAAATGTGCCTAAGCTTCATTCAAACTACACCACTTGTTTACCGGTACTAAACTTTGTCTTTGTAAATGCAAATTTTAATTTGTCTAAGGTACCGGTATCCTGGAGGGATGACAAGAGTGGTCAACATTATCTGTTACTATGCCGCTCTTCATTATGGAAGTGGCTGCTGTTCCAAATGTTATAGTGGGGTGTTTTTGTTATGTTAAGTTAAAAAAATCTTTTTCTTTTTCTTGTTTGCTTTATTTAATGTAGTCTAACATCATTGGCTGGCTACGAAAAGCACTGGAGACAGATAAAAAAGACTGGATAAAAGAAACTGAACCAGAAGCAGATCAAGATGGGTACTATCAGACTACGCTCCCAGCTATTGTTTTTCAGGTATAAGAGAGCTTGGTTATTCTAGAAAATCTACAGAAGCAGTACGCGAATTTGGGGGAATGGAGGGACAGGAGGGGAAAACCAAACTGTTTGGAATGCCATTGTTTCTATGTCTATTGCAGTATAGTTTGTTGTTTTCCTGTAGATTTGTTAGTTGGAGGGGTTCCTTCTTTTGAGGTTTTTATTTGCCTTTTTCACTTTAACACTTTGAGACTTAGTTCTTTATGTATAGATTGGAAACATTTTTCCTGGTCTATTTAATTGATATTTGTATTTAGTTAACTGCTTTTACTTAGGTCTCTACATGAAAATTTGTAGTATAAGCCTACCAGATAAGATGTTTGTAAGTTATTAGAATATTGTTTGTTAATATGGTGCTGAGGTAGTTAGGCGTGTATTTGTTCCTATAAATTATTCATTATACTAACACCTTAATACTGGAAAGAAAAGTTCTGTTGAAGATCAAAAATGGTGCTGTTTAAACACTACTTCAGTTGCCATTAATGCCTGTCCAAATTATTAAAGAGCCTCAAAACAGAAAAGATAGGGATATTAAAAAAACCAAAAAAACAAAACAAAAAACACAAAAAACCCAACCTGCACCCCCCCATTGTTGGTAGTAGAAATGGAAAATTTTTAAAGTGGTCTTTATCAACCAGAAAAATGTCAGCTTATTATGCTCATTTTGTGATTTTTCTTTACAAATATTGTGTTAGGTACCTTCAGTGAAAGATAGATGATCTCTTCTTCCTGCATTTGTTTCCCACTTTATTTTTTTTCCTGCTTTATACCAGATTTTTGCTACATTCTTTCACATTTGTATTAGTGCCAAGGTTGACTTCATCTAATCCTTTTCAGAAGGCGTGTGATGTCAAAGAAACTGGTGGCAGATTGGCTCTAGTGTTGTGCTGTCAAAGGCTGCAGTGTTGAGATTCATGTAACAGTGAAACTTTCAAAATCATCTCAGCATAAAACCAGCTCATGTTTCCACCTGGCTTGTAGCCTTCCTTTCCATCCCCCTCCTCACAAACACAGTTCCCTGTAGGTCACCTAGATCTTGTGCCTAGTTGTGTTTCTAAAGTTCAGGCATCCCTTCTACTTCACTAATGTGAACTTCCATATATGGGGAAGGCAAAGGAATTTGCGTTATCAGATTATTCATTACTAGCTGCAGGAGCTGTAAAGCTGAATTCCTACTGAATTAGAAATATAAAGTACTTTTTTGCTGAAGAAAGAATGCAGCTGTTTTCAGTATCAGGAGAAAACTGCAGCATACATTAATAGCTATCAATAATTTTTTAATTACACTTATGGAAATAGTGATTTCTGGTTTAGTCAGCAGCAATTGTCTGCACTTGTACAAAAAAGAGAACAAACAAACAAACCCAACATATGTAGAGCTGGTGCTAGTGAGAGTCTCCAACAATGTAGGAGTTCTGTCTTTGTTTTACCACTGATAAAGGCCTCTCTTTATAACTAAACTATTTTTAACTTAGATGTTTGAGCAGAATCTTCAAGTGGCTGCTCAGATAAATGAAGATTTGAAAACAAAGGTACTCCTTCTATGTCTTCAACAAATGAATTCATTTCTAACCAGGTAACAAAATTTTTAAAATATAAATGCTTTATCCTGCCTCAGCCTCTCTTTGTTCCTACAGTTCCAGTACTTGTTTTTCCTATGGATATTTCTTTATTATTTTGTCTTTCTCCTATCACATCCGTACCAGCCAAGTTTTTCTTCCCTTTCCTTTTCTTGCTTTCTTCCTCCCTTCCCCAGTTTCACTGACATTCTTCTGTGCTGGTGAGTGGCACTTTCAGTTCCTCTCTGCAAAGGGCTGTAATTTTTGCAGTCGGTTCCACTTTCTTTTTATATCTCAAATTTGTATCTCTTTCTCATAAGGAAGACAGAATACACCTCCTTGTCTGGATTCTGCCCAGAACAGAGACACTAAACATCCCATGAGCAACAATCCCTTTATAAAATACTTCTAAAGGGCCTGACAGGCCCTTTTGGAGCATTTGGTCCTACAGGCGCACTTAAGCTATTACAAATTTCTGCCTGCTTAATGCCATTCCTTGTATATGTTACAGGTACAAAGATGAAGCACAGTTGTATAAAGAAGAACATCTTAAAAATCGTCAGTATCCTCAATGCTATGTTCAATACATGATTGCAGTCATCAACAACTGTCAAACCTTTAAGTAAGTCTGCATGTTCTTGCAGTATTATAAGGAAAAATATGTACTGATATTTCATTTGTAATACTACGTGTTCCCAGGACCTTCTCTTGTTTTGTATACAAAGGGAATTTCAGTTAAGGTAGTTTAGCGGACTAAACAAAGACAACAGGTTTAAATACATTACTGTTTTGAGAGGCAGATACTGTGATTGCTCTTGCCTTTGACAAGCCAAGCCATTGCCCCTCACTGGTGAAAATCTGCTTGTTATTCCAAGAATTTCATTGCCAAAGAAAAATTTATCTTCAACTTTCAGAATTTGAAGAAGTCATTTCAGTTAGTTTGTCTGGGACCTGCCATCATCTCTTCCATTTGGTCTCTCACAGTTCACTTTCATGCAGTGTGATCAAGGTGAACTGAACTGGAGAAAAGTAAAGCTAGAGCTTGCCCTATTAAGAATATCAAAACAGGAGAAAGAAATTCTCATTGCTTATGTTTCAGTGGTCAGCAATCCAACCCCATGTTCATCTGTAGTTGCCGTCATTCTCAAGTTTACAAATCAGCAGTAGTTTGTCACCAACATACAAGTAGTCTATGTTGATCGCTCTAAAACCATGCTGGAGAGTAAATTAAGTCTTCCAAAGCAAGCAGCAGGCATTATTTCCCCTTGCAAAAATAAGACTGTCTAGTATGTCTCTTTCTGTATATGTACTCCAAAAATTTAGTAGCAATGCAATTGTGCATCAGTGGATGATGAAAAGCATTGTTATTTGTCACAGAGAATCTATAATCAGTCTGAAAAGAAAATACTTGAAAATGGAAATGGAAGACACGTTGTCAAGCAGTCACACAAGCATGGATGCAACTTTAGACGTCATTGCCAAAGAAGGATGCTCTAGCCTGCTAGATGAAGTCTTCATGGATTTAGAGGTTAGAAATTTTTTTCCTTCCAAAAATCAGAAGTCTTATTTTATAAGGAAAAATAATTCAGGAATTAAGTAATTAGGAAGCCTTTTGATTGCTAAACACACTTTATAGGTGGTATGCTAGCAAAATGCCAGTAAATGTCAGTACTGTTCTTCACTGGTATAGTTTGCATGTAGGAGACTGAAAGGTTGCTCAATTGTATTTCACAGGATGACTTCAGGCAGGCGCTTTGTATATAGTGAATATCTTCTAACAGATTGTACTTAGTCTTATGTAGTTGAGTTTAAAAAATATTTGGGAAACTACTGCTGCCTTTACAACCTTTGTACAGGTGCACTACACCTATAATTAAGATAGTTAATTGAATCTAAAGGTGGGCCCTTTCTGACTGGTAATTTTCCATGTTTAAGAATTCTAGCTTCTTGTATAGAATCCCTCAGGAAAAAAAATAGTTCTTTTTATTACTGAAAAGAAATAGGGAGTATGGGGAGGGAGACAAGGAAATTAGAGAAAAGGCGGGGGTGAAGAAAGATGCTCTGGGACTTCTTAGATTTGTAATAATATTTTGAACTAATGTAAACACCTTGAATACTCACATTAAGAAAGATGTGGGAGCAGTGTTTATGTTAAACTTAGAGCTTTTAAGCAAAACCTTTATTTCTCATTAGCTATGCTCGTTGATTATGAGAAGTCACTCTGTCCACTCTAATGACCATTCTTTGAAATCCATTAACCTCAAGCTTCATGTCACTATTATAATTTATAAAATACCATGCTCTAATACGTAAAGAATTTTTCCTCTGGGGAGAACAAAGCAAGATGGATATGTAGATGTAGAGAATACTGGAATTATGCATTGTGGAGTTCTGGGAAAGGAGTAAAGCATATAGGCCACCAAGTTTGGTGTAGGCACAGGAAGTTTGTGGGGCCATCAGAGAGGAACAACTGAGTAGCCAGTAGCAGTTCAAGAAATCACGCATGAAGTTCCATTATCACAACAGTTTAAAAGTTCCTCATATTTAAAATTTGAATCGTCAGCTCTTAAACCTATTTTGTCCTTGGACCTTAATTTTTCTATTTACCATAGACGTTTAAATAGAGAATGCAATAAAGGATTTTAGAGAACTCATATGAAACAAATGCTTAGGTTAGTGCAGTTGGTTTACATACACACTCAGTGTATGTAAACGTACATATTCAGTGTGTATGTCAGTGTAGCATTTTATGGCAACTACCATTCTGACAACTGATCACATCACTTTCCTACACTAACCGTTTATTCCTTTTGAAGGAGTATAGTTTAGAAATGTATGACACTTAAAATTTTCTCCTATTTTTTTTTTGTAACAGCAGTGATATGATGAAAGTGTCAAAAATCTGTTCTGATCAATTGTTTTTTCCCTTCTCAGCCACATCTCAATGAGCTGATGACAAAGAAGTGGTTGATGGGGTCTAATGCAGTGGGGACTATCTGTGTCACTGTAGAGGATTATTTCAATGACTTTGCAAAAATAAAAAAGCCTTATAAAAAGGTAGGTGCAAAATAAGTCTATGATACTGTGCTAATGTACTCTGAATATCATGTTGCTTTGGAATTCCTGAACCCTGAATAGAATTCAGAATTAGAATACAGAAATTGGAATTGGTCGATCACTGGAAATGAAAAAAATGTTCATAATCATATTGCAAAAACTGAATCTTATATTTCTCTCATCTTTTTTGTTCACAGCCATATAATATTGTCAAAGACAGATCTGAGTTGCAGGATTTAGTCCAGAAAATGTATTGGCATTGTTAATAGATTGTATTCTTACCAGCTTGTACTTTTCTACCTCTCCTCAGGAGCTTGTAGTCAGATAAAATTAGCTCTTCTGAAATTAATTTTGATAGTTTGTCCTGTAATTACTTTTTTTACAAATGCACATTCTGTAATTCCTAGTTTTAATGTGTATGATGAGTTATAGTTCAATCGGTGCCATAAGGTTTAACAAATGCATAACTCATGTTTCAAGCGCTGTTACAACAGCATAATGTGCTAGGTTAGGTCATCTTTTTTTAATTATTATTATTTTCTTTCCTGTGGTCTGTCAAAGGGTATCTATTTCTCTGTTATCCTTTAATCTTTAGTATTATTGTACTTCTTTTTATCATTTATTGAATTAAAGTCAATTTTGTGTAGTTAAGATAGCATGTCTTAAATGATTCCCTAGGAAATATTTGAAGCTAGCAAGATCGGGATTTAGGTGAGGTCTTTGAACAAATCCTTACTAAGTAGTACTGTTTAAAAGCAGTACTACTATTTAAACAGTAGTACCACTTAAAAGACAGTCTCAAAATCATACACTTACTCTTAAGAGATTGACGAGACTGCTCAAAATTCCTCTGATGACCTTTTAACTTTCAGTATTTGCAGATCCTAGAGGCCTTATTATATAAGTGAATACGCATTTTCAGTCCAGAAAAAGTACATAAAGGAAGTTAGGTCAGTCCCAGAATTAGTCTATATCCACGGAACAGCTTTCTTTTCCAGATTTGGTTTGTTGCTGAGGTAATAGTGCTTGTCATGAGTTTCTTTAAGTTTTAATACCGATTTCTGCAATCACATGTGTTTCATCATCTAGCGTTTATTGTCACCTTATGGGGAAGAAGATGATAAGCACATTTTTGGCATTTATCACACCTGCTATTCCACCGTCTTCCAGCATGAAAAAATCTCCCACACAAAACGCCATATGTTCAAGCACTGGATGGGACACACTCTTGTTTCCCTGGTTTGGGTGGGCTTTTTTTTCTGGTTTTAAAATGTTCTTGGTTAACCTTGTTTTGAAAATCCAGTTTTTAAAAGCCACGTCAACAGAGCACGTGCAAAAAGACTAAATAGCCCAACGGGAAGGACGCTATTCTGGAACAGGGCGGATCTTACAGTCATTCTGCTTTGTGCTTTTCGTTGTGTGTAAAGTGAGTGCCCTGTTGTTGGCTTTTATTGAGTGTTCTTTTTCTCAGTTGTAGTAGAGCTGTGCTTCTTCACTTACTTTTCAGTGGGATGGGGCATGCATGTCAGTCTCCCACAGTATTCTGTGCAGTTAATTTTCCTCTGTGTAATTGGCATCAATTCCACCAATGCAAGGGAATCCATCCCTGAACAACCAGTAAACCCTGGTATTTCTGCACAGTCTTGAGAGCAGGACTTGAAATCGTGTTTTCTGTGTCCTGGATGAGGACTGTGACTTCCAGTATTTTGCAATCTGTTGTTCTCTCTCTCTCATGTTGATTGAAACTAAAGTTTGATATATACTAATAAAGTATGATAAAAAGTTCGTGACTACCTGTTATGCAGGCTTTTTCTTAATCGTAAGTAACTTTGCCATTGTGCCTAGGGGGGGAAAAAAAACCAACACCTGAGGACTCATGGAATTTAAGGACTCTCCTTACATTAGAGTTGAAAAAACATGTAAAGGTTTGGGTGTTTGTTTTGTTCTTTATTTCCAAAGCTCAGAATTACTCTTACACCAATACTAGATGCTTCACTTAGTCACCAGTAGGTGAGTAAGACAAGTGCAGAACAGCAAACCGGTTGAGGAAGATCTGAGAAAGTGATTGCTGCTGGCTCTCCAGGCTTCTTACCAGACTTGATATAATGTAGACAAGATTTGCAGTGCTTTACGCAATGTACTGGAGTTCTCCACCAGAAGCCTCTGTGATGGGTGGTCATTCCTTGACCAGATAAAAGGAGCAACCTGCAAGGTCAAGCACAGGTCTGTTCTGAAGATCATCCAAATTATTTCATGTTTGTTCTTCTATCTTTGGTGCTCTTCAGAAACAATTTAGACATGTCATTAGAGATATCTTGGGTTTGTTGTGTCTCTTTCTCATATCTGGCACATCCTTTTCATTAAGGAAGGACAGATTTTAATTTCTGTTAGCGTTGTGAACATCTAAAGCCACTCAAAATGTGTAGTATTATCAAAAACTGAGTACTGGTGATTAAGTGCAAGTACACATTTCAAAGACTCATAATTGTTCAAAGACTAAAAATAATGGCTACATTTGCAGGCATCACTGGCTTAATACACCACCTTTTTCTTTTCTTTCAGACAATGACTGTTGAGGCCCATCGGAGAGTTGTTGTGGAATACATCAGAGCAATCATGTTAAAACGTATATCTTTCAAGAATGCAGAAGAGAGAAAAGAGGGTGCAGAAAAAATGATCAAAGAAGCAGAACAGTTCAGATTTCTGTTTAAGAAGCTTGCGGCTGTAAGTATTTGCTTTGGGTAATGTTGTTAACCGGGTAATTTAGAATAAACCACACATGTTTACTGTTTGGGGAAAATGGCTAGAGTTAGATCTCTGTGTCTCCAAAATGCTGGGTGACTTGTAAATATCAAGGATGCCAGCTGAGGGCACAGATGGAGTTTCTGAACACGCATGGGTCCGCTGCTAAAGTTCCCGAGCCCCAGTTTCTACTGCTTTCTGTTTATACAGCTCTCTGCAGCTGAATGCCCTCACAGAGATAGGTACCCTGAATTTGTAGTAATAAGTGAAAGAAAAAAGCAGTTGTTTAAAAAAAAAAAAAAACAAACAAAAAGCAATAAAACAACCCACAAACAAACAAACAAAAAAAAGTAATTGGGCTTTGCTTTTCCTGGCTGGAAGAAAGGGCGATACTGCATCAAACAGATGCAGTTAACTTATTACCTAAGTAGCGTGCAGTGTATTTATTTAGAATCAACAAGACAAGTATGTGACCCCAATAGAAAAGATGGGCCAAAAAAGGTATTTGAGAAACAACATACAAGATAGGCCTAAAATGAATACTTAAGTCTTTTTTTTAACTGCATAAGGAGCAGCAATCTGTTGGAAAGCTCCGAGGACCAACAGATGACAAAATGCAAAAAGAATGCAGAGAAAAGATAAAGCCTGAAAAACTAGGGAGGGTGAGGAAGGGGAAGTTCATCTCTGCTCACTGTGGAAGATGTTGGGGCAACTCCTGCAGTGGAGTCCTTCATTATGTGGGATCCTGTGTAAGATCTGTTTCAGATTAAGGCATTGATAGAAGAGGTTATGGAATAAATGGAATGAACAATAGCAGATTGGTGGGACCAGATGACCTAGAACTAAGAGCGCTAAAATAGTCCAGAGATTAAATAGATATTACAGTTCAGTTGATCAGTTGTTGAAAGCCGCCTTGGTGGCCAGATGACTAGGAGGAAGCTAACACAGGGTCACTCTTTAAGTAATAGTTTCAGAAGAGATCTGGCTTTCACATCAATTATTCGTACTGTTTATGCCGGCAAATTAGCAAAATTGTTTGTAAGCCATGACTTTCTTTACTGATATTCTGAGAGTAAGTCTCTGAATGAAGAAGAGGGAAAGAATGAAAAGTCTTATGGTAACAATTCACAAGTATTTTGTTTTCTTAATGTCTGAAAATTCAGATGTTTGGGGAATTCAACAGCATTATTGGACAAAATACTAATTAAAGGTTTGTAGATATTGTGGGCGATTGCTTTTGTTGTGGGGATTTTTATTTTTTTTTAAAAATTTTCATCTTGCAGGGTTCTGGAGAGGACACTGAAGGACTCTGTGACATCATTGAAGCGATTGCGGAGGTTATCAAGCTAACTGATCCTTCACTGCTCTATCTGGAAGTTTCAACTTTAGTCAGTAAATACCCAGATATCAGGTAATTCTCTCTGTCCTCCCAGTCAATATAGATAGATAACATCATGGTTTCATGGTAGTCTTGGGCAAATTTTAAAACAATGTGTTTGTATTTTCCCTATTTTAGAATGTAGCCACTTTCTTATGAAAAATAATGCTAACATAAAATGTTTGTGAGCTGGACTAGAAGGTGCGTGTGATTCAGTATTCAGTGGTACAGCAAAGCAATAATGAAAATACTTCCATTCTGTGTTTTGGGAGGGTAAAATATGTTTTAGAGTCCTAAGAGCAGCCAAAATAGTGCTTTATATTGAGCTGGAAAAGCTAGTTCTGAGTGACTACAGATCTGATTAAGAATTAAAGTACACACCGACACTGAGTGAAACTAAGTGATATTTCTGAGAAAATCTTACTTGTGTGGCCTTTCTTACTAATGCCAGTTTTACTGTTTTCCTCTGGCAGGGATGACCATATTGCAGCTTTGCTGACAGTGAGAGGCGATGCCAGCAGAGACATGAAGCAGACTATCATTGAGACTTTGGATCAAGGTTCAAGCCAACCAAATCCAAACTATGTGCCAATTTTTAAAGAAATTATAGTTCCTACTCTAACGGTGCCAAAACTTCTTAAGTAAATGACAATTC
This sequence comes from Chroicocephalus ridibundus, assembly GCF_963924245.1. Classification (NCBI taxonomy): domain Eukaryota; kingdom Metazoa; phylum Chordata; class Aves; order Charadriiformes; family Laridae; genus Chroicocephalus; species Chroicocephalus ridibundus. Next base: position 102,929,565 of record NC_086285.1, read on the forward strand.
TGTGTTTGTGTGTCATCACCGGTCTGGGATCAACAGGTTTGAAATATCTGAGAGCAAATTTGGCAATGCTATTTTGAGTAAAGTTCAGTATACACTGATACTTGCTAGGCATGTTTCTTTCTAAAGACTGGGATGTGGGAAAACATAATCAGATTTCTGAAAGAAGATGGATATAAAGGTCATGTTTGAAGAATAAAGCTTCTAATGGCCAAGGGGCTTTTTACTGACCCATTTGTTACAGCCATTTTTGCTGTCAGCAAATACATTTTTCTTGTGGAATATGTTTGCACAGTGCACTGCAGTGCTGCATAAAGATACTTGTACCAAAACCAACAGAGAGCTGTATTAGTGCTGGGTATACTAACATACACAATACCTAAGCAGACTCCTTTAGAAGCGTCTTTATATGGCACTTCATTGAGCATTATATTAACATCCTCAATCCACTTTCACATTATACTTTGTGTATGTACTTACTTTGGTGTAAAATAGTTTATTGCAGAAAACTTAATTATGAAGTCAGTTTCCCGACTAAGGGACTGAATGAAATTGCTACTGTGCAATTTGATTATAGGGTGAATAAAGACACATGAGGTACAACTTTTTTTTTTTTTTGATTTACTAAAAACAGCACGTAAAGCACTACCAGTTCAATAAAACGTTAAATCATTGCTACCTACAGCTATGTATTCTTTGCATCCTTATAGATTGACAGTAGATTTAAATCTTTCTTTTATGTTCTTTGGTTGGTTTGAAGTGTGAATAAACTCTGGATTTAATAGTTTTCTGGAAATATGAGATACTGTTTTTTATTTCCATGGTATTTTCAGATCAATGCTTAACGCTAATTTTCAGTATTATCTGTTTTAATTATAAAATACTACTAGACAATTGTGAATTTAAAGTCAACAGAGTTGTCGGAGATAAGTACAAGCAAGACAGAACCCTACTTTGTTCTAATTAATGTTCTGGAGTTTGTGTGTGTGACATGTGACCACCCAGACCTTGTGCCATTTGACCCTTTCTTTACCTCTTTATGGACTCCTCTTTACCCTGAAGAGATACATTCAAGGTCAGCAGTTTGGGCAAAGGGTAAAACAAAGATTGTGGCTTTTTTTCATCAATAAGAGGACCGTCTCCCAAAGGATGAGGATGATTGAGTAGAGCACCAGATTGTACCTGAGGAGTTTGAGCAAGGTCCCATGGGATCTTACCCTGTTCCTAGAAATTGCAGCTGGGGGGGATGGGGTGGGGAATTAGGCTGATTTTTTGGAGGGTGTTCAGTGCTCAGTTAAGAATTTTTGAGGTGATACGGATTAATGGGGCTTGTATTTCAATTTCAATCCACTGGTTTCTGGGCTGTACCTGAAATTCTTGTCGTGTATGCTTTTGATCTTCAGTTTGTCCAAGGGCATCACTTCATCGGGCTTTGTTTCTCTGGGCACCTCCTTTCTCTGCTGCAGTAACTGTCTCTCTCTTGGATGTTAAACGTTGGCAACTTCCTCTCCACGACAAACCACCTCCCCTGAGCGGGGAATCCTTAGTCTCTCCCTGGGGGACGGTCAGGGGGGCGGCTCCCGCCCTTGCAGAAACCGTCACGGCGGACGAGTGAGGCCTTGTGGGAGGGGCGCCGATCCCTGCGCCCTGCCCAAGCCACGGGCGGCGGCCGCAGTGCGCTCTGCGGCCGGCCCTTACCTCAGACCCCGCCCGCCCGCCCTCGGGCGGCCCGAGGGGCTGCCCCGCTGCCGAAGCCCGCACAACTCCCCCGGTGAGCCCTTGAAGGCTCGGTGCCGGCGGGGACAACCGCCCACCGTGCCCGGTAGGGCGTGCGGAGCGACTCGCCCCGCCTGGCCCCCGCCGGGCCCGGACCAGCCCCGCAACCGTCGCCGCGGCAACGGGCGGGCGGCGCAGGGGCTCCTCTGGGGATTCCCCCGGGGCGGGGCCCCTGCGCGTGCCCGGCTCAGCGACGTCACCGCGTCAGGCGGCCGGTGCCGGAAGCGAGGTGCGGAAGGGCCGGAGCTGCCCTGCGGAGGGGCCATGGCGGCGGGATACCAGTACAGGCCCAACGGCGGCGGCGGCGCCCCGCTGCCCGACCCCACCTTCCTGTGGAACGTCTTCCAGAGGTGAGGCCGCCGCGCTCCCCGGGGGTGTCCTGGCGGCGCGACCCGCGCCGCCCTAACTGCCCCAGGGACGCGGAGGGCTGAGGGGGCTCCCTACACACACTGCGGCCGCCGCCGGGCCCTGCTGGGCCCAGGCACCCGCATCCCGCCGCGCTGAGGCGGCCGCCGCCACCCTCCGTCGTTCTCGGGCCGCGCTGCCCAGTCTTCCTGGGCGGGCCGGGCCCTCCCGGGGCTGCCGCTCCCTGAGGGGGCACGGGGAGGCAGCGGGCCTTGGGAGGCGCCCGGAAACGGCCGGCTGCTGCGGGGCAGCCTGTCACCGGCCGCGGGCATCCAGCGTAGGACTTGGCTGCCTTGAGGCCTTGCCGGGCGGGTAAACATCGCGGTTATATCCCTGTAGGAGGAGTCTGAGGGGGAGATCTAGGAAAGGCTTGAGGAGGAATAAGCATGGCTGCATTTTAGAGCAAAGGAAAGGGGTTAATGGAAGTGAGAAGATAACCTCGAAAACACTGGAGTCAGTTTTGACCTGAGAGTCCATAAAGAACTGTAAAGCTGAGAGGGTCAATGTGTCACTACAGGAAGGCTTGTAAAAAGGAATCTGATAAATGCTTAATGGAATAAAAACTAACAACAAATATTCTCTTGAACACATCTGGAGCAGGAACCTGTAAGGGAGTTAGCAGGCCTGTGTTAAAAGGCACGCTGTCGAGACAGTAGTATTAAAGAAGCTAAAGGAGTTTTTCACATTTGTGTCATGTCGAGGAAACTTGGCAGGTTCCTACGTTGGATCCATTTTTATGGGAGGTGTCTCAGAGGATCTATCTTGACTCAAGTGACAGCAAGAAGAGGTTAAGGAGTAGACAAAGAGTAGTAAGTTGCTAAAACCGGATAGTATTTACTTAGTTACTCAGGAGTGACTCAGGAATGTGGCAACTTACCTACCCAGCCTTCTGGAAAACCACTTCATCTGAGAACTTGGAGGGTTCATGCATGATGCTGTTTCTTTTTTTAAAGGGTCCAGAAAGAAACAGATCAACATTTCTGACTTTTGCATCAGGTAAACCAGCAGAAACCATTTTAAGTAATGTGGCTAGTCAGGAAAGTTGTATGGCTTTTGTTCAAAGTATTCCTGTCTGGCAAACGACTGTCTAAGGCTTGGAGTATGCTGAATAAGGATTGGGTATGGATATAGCTAGAACTGGTGCCATTGATATCGCGTGTATAGCTTCCAGAGATCCTCTCAACATACAGAAGTATCAAAGGCCTTTGAATAAATCCAGTAGACGTAGAATGAAAGGGAAGGTCCTTTGCTGGATAAATAACAGACTAAAGAGAAGAGTGTGTGGTCATCTGCCCCACTGACAGATGGAGCTGTTCTGAGATCTTTATTCAATGTGTTCAGGAACAACTGGGGGAAAAGACGGTGAATGATCAGATGAAGTTTGTTGGTTACACTAACCAATTCCCGCAGTACATCAGGCCTGTGAAGACCTCAGGAGTCCTGAATGACTGGGTCATATCGCCCTGTCATGGCCACATCGTTATGAAAATACCAGCTTAGCACCTAGTAGCAGCTCATAAAAGATAAAGAATGTTTGGAATACCTAGAAAAGAAATAGAAAATAAAAAAGGGGAGTGTCATTTCATTACTATAATCTATGCAATTTAAGCTTGCAATTTGAATGTTGTATGCAGTTTATATAATTTTTGAGATGGGGAAGGAATCTAGTAGAACAAACTGAAAAGGCCTGGAGAAAGACAATAAGGACTAAAGGAAAAAAACAGAGGGATCAACTAAGCACTCTGCTTTGGAATGGTAGTAACTGAGGGGAAATAAAACTGTCAGTGTCAAGGGGAAGGTCCTTGTATAGCATGGAGGGAAGGCCCCACTACCTTCAGATATCCTTTTAAAGAAGGCACAATTCTGCTTTATTTGGGCAGAAATTACTTAGTTTATTAATTTTGTGATAGAACTCTATTCTAGTAGACTGTGGCGGCTCAATGGAAGCTGGCACCTGCCTGCGCTTTTTCACTTTTTGAACGCCTTTGAAAGGGGTCAAGGCCCTGCAGTCGATTCTTTCAGTATTGGCACTGGTCACATTAGTGGCTTTCTCTCCACTGCCAGCATCTTACTGAGAGAAACTGGGTGCCAAACCTGGGGCTCCAATTTGGAAGACCGACAGCTTACTACAGTGACATTAGGCATTTTGTGGATTTAACCAGCATGGTGTGCTCTGTGGTTCTTTTAAAAATAAACATAAATACATAAAAATATTTTTTTGTGTGGATTATGCCCAGACTGTTTTACTGCCAGTGTGTGTTTGTGTGTGTCTCTTCACTCATAAGTAAGTCTTGCAGTTTTCTTTGTAGCTTTTATCATGTTCCAGAATGCCTTCATCAATCTGAATGAAGTGGTTAATTTGCAGAAACTGTGAATTGTTTACCAAGTAAATGCAATTAGTGACTTTTCAGGAAAAGATTAATCTTATCTGGTGAGTAAGAACCAGACCGCTGAAGTCTTCTGTAAGTGGAACCTGTTAATTTCAGCCATTTAAAGCTTTTTTTTTTTTGCTTTTTTTTTTTATCCCCAGGGTTGATAAAGATAGGAGTGGAATAATATCTGATAATGAACTTCAGCAGGCATTATCCAATGGTAAGTCTGTAAATGAGCAGTGAGGTATTTAGTTGTAAACTTAATGTTAAACTTCATGTGAGACTGGTTACTTGATGCCATAATTCTTTGACTGGGGGTGGGGAGAATGTTCCTACTACTGATTAATACTATTTAATAGACAAGAAAAGACTGAAGGGGAAGGAAAAAGGTGGTCAGTTCTGATTGATTTTTTGCTGAGCCCATTGTTCCTGTTTCTTTTGAATTTCAAGGGAAGTTTTCTGGGTTTGGTGCATGTTAATAATAACGCATTATAAACTGAGTACCTATTGTAAAAATTACTGGTTTGTATTCTGGGGAATGAAGGCATGGACATCCCTTTATTTTTTCCAGTTCTGCTCTCTAGGAAAAAAAAAAAAAAGGTGATTTGTATATTCCTCTCTCATCACTACTGAACCTTTGTTTTTTAACCAGGATCAGTGTATAACCTGGACAAAGATCAGATGTTTACAGCCAGCCTTTTTACTGCACATAAAATCTTTTCATACAGTACGGTGCAGGAATTGAAGATGGTAATTTTTAATATTTTTTTTTTTTCCCCAAATGAGGCATGTTTGGGTTTTCTTCCCTAACAAAGTAGAAAAATGCACTCTAGATGTAGTATTAAAACTTCCTATTAGTCTGTCAGTTCCCTGTCATAACGCTTAAAGAGTAACTAGGTATAGTGAAATAACTCATGGAAGCAAAATAAAAAAAAAAAAAACCCAAAAATTTTTCCAGTAGCCTATTTTTACTTTCTTCTGGTGACTTAGGGTGGGTAGGGTTGTACTTTTTGGTTGGTTTTTTTTTTCCACTTAGAAATCTGAAAAAGTGCATATTGAAGCAGTTTGTGCATCTTTGAGTCCATATCAAGCTCCCCTTCTCCCAGGGTTTAATTCCTTCATCCTTCCTGTGCTTTGCGACTGAGAAGGACTTAAACTGATGTTGTGAGCTGCTGTGTACACAGACTGAAAGGCTCCTTTTTGTCAGTAATCACCTGACTTGAAATAAATTTGGATAAATACTCTATGTAGTAAAACTGTGGTCTTTGTAGCTGCTGCACCTGATCCGTAACTAAAATACTATTTAGAATAACAACTTCAGCAAAAGCTAAGTTAAAATGATTAAGTCACTGTTTTCATTTAAGATTACAGTGCTGTTTAGAACAATGTGGGAACCTGATTTACCTGCCATTTTAAACTTCATGTATTTTAAATATCTTCTCATCTGATTGAATTTAAGGTTAATAGGCAGTGATGACTATCTATCTGAACTCTTTTCTTTCCTTATTTCCAGTGTAGATTAGCAGTTTCAGTGCTTTGCAGTTATGAAGAATCCACACCAAGTGAATTCACTATTAGACAAAATATTTACAGAACTGTAAGCTTCCTTCATTCTGAGAGATTCTAGATCTTGTACACCAAAGTCACTAACAATTCACTATATTCTTTTCAAAATATATCCTCTAGTGGATGGTTGTGTGTAGCTGTCCTGCAGTCTAACATGGGCTAAAATAATGTTACGTGTTTATCTCTGAAACATTTTTAAAAGTCTGCATAGTGCTCATTAAAATGTGAAGTTCAATGTGTTTTTGACATTCAGCTTTTCAACATGTCAAGTCTATGCAAATAACAGTATACTTACCTGGGAGGGACTGATCATCACTTCATCTAGTTGTTTGCACAATAAAACACTGTGCTTCCTTTCCTTCCTGTTTTTTCTGTGCTGTCATGTAAAGTTAGTAGTAGTCAGGGGAGGAGGAGGGAACAGTCTTTCCCTGTTAATTGGAACAGGCTGAAATCAGTACAGTTCTGCAGCACCGGAGTTGCTCAGATTTCACTCTGTGGTGTTTATATGAATCTCTTGAAAATTTCAACATGAAATAAGTTAACTTTCAAACTGTATTTTCACTTTTTCCTCTATTCTGCTAAGAGTTAAATGCTGGCACCCTATTAATAATTCCATTATTTTTTATTTTTGTCAGGAGACATACAGCTCTAAGGTACTGATGTCCTGTGTGTAAAATACTGCTTAAGCATTTTCAGAGCCATTTTTACTCTTCTCTTTCTCTGCTTATGTTTTTCTGTATGTGCAAACGGTCCCATGGCCTGCCTACAGTATAGGTTGTTTCCCCATCACTGCATCTGTAGACTTCCACTGATACAGTCTCCCTTCTATGGGAGAAATTCAGCGCTAGTATAAGTGTTACTTACACCACTGCAGCTTGATGCAGCAAAGCAGCCATGCTTTCACAAAGCCTGCTTAATACCAGCGCAGCTTTTCTACTGTTTATTTGTGGTCGGCTAACTGCATCATGGCAAACGCCTCTACAGTACCCCTAGTCTTGCTTGTTCCTCTGTGGTCCCTGCACTCAGCCACAGTTAAGTTAATATATGCTTCTTGGTCTTCCTGGTACCTTCACAGGCTCTAGAGAATTGGTAGGGAAATTCTAGATGAGGCACAGTATTCCTCTTAATTGAAAGCTTAATGCTTCCTAGCACTCTGGAATGCTCCCAACCGAATGAAAACTGTTCCAAAGCCTCTAAATATCCAGAGAAGTACAAAGCTCCTCTTCAGATCATTCTTGCTCAGGCCCTTTTAAGCAGCAATATTTCTTGCTCAGAAAATACTAATTTAAACTAACACTTCATTGATCTAGCAGTAGAGGAGGGATTTATACTAGACTCTAAATTGTGCTGTGTGGTTTTGCCATATTAGGAACTCTTTCTTTTCACGTGTCAGAAACTAAATAACTTGGAGTAATCCACCTGTAAAATAAGAAATACGCAGATGGGCTTTTACCAAGTAATAGATATGAGACCTTGTGTGAGTTATAACTTAAAACTCTTCTGCTCCCATCAGTAGAAAAAGTGGGACTTCAGTTTTGATCTTGCCTTTTATCCAATGCCTTCTGACTACCTGGGATGAAAAAAATCCTTCTTAGTTCTTCCAGCGTTTTAGGTTTTGGAGGGTTTTTTTGGTGCAGCCTGAAAAACGTTGGTTTCTGCGTAGTATCTGTAGAGCGTTGGTCTGAAGTCATCTCTGAATGGTCAAGAACATAATTACTTCAAAGCAGCCTTATTTTATAATATGCTAGCTCCATGTCTTCTAGCTCTGAATTCACTGTTTTAAGTTCTTACCTGATTTTTTTGGTTGGTTTGTTGGTTGGTTGCATTTTTTGAAAAACGTTGCCTAGTATTGAGGATCTAAGTGATTCTTTCTGTTTCAGGCACGTGGACTCCGTTTAATCCAGCAACAGTCAGGTCAATTCTTGGTGAGTGTAGTTGTGTGATGTGAAATAGTCAAAATACTGTTTTGTGATCTGTTCAGATGACTGAATGCTATCAATTGCTGCACTGTTTCAGAGAAATAAGTATGTACAAATATCACAATACATACACAAGATGTATTTCTACTGTAATAACAAATGCCTGTTTAAAGGCCTTTTGAACTAATTTGCCTGTAGGGTGAACAAGCTGGGCTTTCATTGTTAGATGGTATGTCTGGTATGTTGCAACATGTCTTTACTCTTCCTTTTTTTTTTTTTTTTTGCCTCTTCAGACAGCCCAGCAGTAGTAAGTTAAACTCAAGTATTTTCCCTTTTGAATAATACAGGACTGCCCTTTGTGTGCGCACACAGGCGCTTGTCGAAGTAGTCTGAGAAAATGTTACTGTACAACTGAATAGATAGCAACTGTCATTTATGCGTGGAGAAACTGTCAGCTTGAAGATTCTAAAACGATATTATATAGCTTGTCTTTGTAACTAGTTTTTCCTGTCTTGCATGTTAATCCAAAGTTCTGCTCCAAAAAGACCAAACAGAAGCTGTTCAATATTCTAATTCTTTAGTGTCCTAAAATAATTTCCAGTAATGCATATGAAAATAGTAGTAGAACAGGAGAAAAATTCAAGCACAAAAAAAAATCTTTCTATCATACAGTTCATAAATCCAAGGACTAATTTTTTGGTGTTGTTTTTAATAAGTATTCAGCAGCAGTCTTGAGTTCTATCTCTATGATATGCGTTTTGTATAAAGATTACAGTATCAGTAAGTCAAATGCAGATAAATATCCCAGCATTTCTGTCAGTCAGTAGACTCAGACTTTTTCCTGTGTCCTTAAAAAAAGAACACACACACACACACACACACACACCCCTCTTTTTGTCACTGGATGATCAATCAAGCCCTATTTTCAAACTGGAAATGAAAACCCAGGAAAAATAATGTGATTAATTCTGGTCCTCTTTTGTCTCGTTTTATCTTTTCCTCCTTCAGTGGATGACTACTTGCTTTTTTTTGTCAGAACCTTCCAAAATACCACTAGTATTTTAGCAATTCCTTTTCTGTCTTCAGTACCTTCCACAAAGCGCTCTTGCTGCCTTCTGAAATACCAGCAGATCTTTCTGAGGAGTAGTATGATTAAAGCTTGATAAGTTTCTTATTTTTTATTTCAGGCATGTTCGACAGGGAAAACAAAGGTGGTGTGAACTTCAATGAATTCACAGGAGTCTGGAAGTACATCTCAGATTGGCAGAATGTCTTTCGAACGTATGACAGAGACAATTCTGGAATGATTGACAAAAATGAACTAAAGCAAGCACTAACAGGTTTTGGTAATTCATTTGTAATTACAGTTCTTATGACTGCATTATGTCATCAGATGAGCTGATTATTAGGGCTGTACTGCTCTGACAAATGTGACTAAAGATGAGGCGAGTGAAATACAGTTTTCCTTTTAGGTATAAGGTACCTTTTAAAGATGTCCCTGCGACAATTACTTTTCTTTAAGCTGTTTCCTTTAACGAAAGAAATCAAAACATTCCACACACGTACTGACACATCCAGTTTCAGTCTCTGTTAGCTGCTCCGAGGGCGTTACCAACACTTCAGGTAAATGCCTGAACTTGGAAGGTACTTGACACAGCCTCATGCTTTTTAAAATGCAGCCAGCTGCTACGCCAGGGCAGCATTCTGTTGGCAAAAGAACTTTCAGTCAATTGACTTCACTTATAAAAACCTGAGCTGCAGCCCTAAACCGTTCCCTCAACCAACTAGTCGCTTTAATCAGTAATTATGTTTACTGTGACTCTTGTCTATTATTATTATTAAGCACGGCTTTTATTGCATGCTTTTTAAACATATTTAGGAAAAAAAAGAAAGTTGTCTCTTCTACCTCCTTACTGTTTTCTGGTTTTGTTATACCTGCCTGCTAAACAACCTCGTTCTTTTTATAGAAGGACTGTGGTAATTGGAACCTTTTAAAGCATTTCTCTTTTCCAAGGTTACCGACTGTCTGATCAATTCTACGATATCCTTATTCGGAAATTTGACAGACAAGGAAGAGGGCAAGTTGCTTTTGATGACTTTATTCAGTGTTGTGTTGTTTTACAGGTAAGAAAGGAGATATATTTTAATGTCCATTGTAAAAAAAAAAAAAAAAAAAAAAAAATAAAAAAAAAATCACCTTTTCTTAAACTTTTATGGTTCTCATTTTAACTATAATATTAGATCTAGAACTTGCTTTTATTTATGATAAAACACTAGTTATTCACTAGTTATTCATTTGCATAACAAGTAAATTTGATACAAATTTGAGGTGGCAAAAAATGTAAAATAGTCTGTTTTAAAAGGAAAACACGTAACACTATTTCCATTAGTTTAATACGCACGCTTCCTCTGCATCTTGTGTGTACTAAAACTGGAGTGTGTCATGTCCCATGGTGCCCATCATTCTCGTAATCTGAATTGTGAGTTTTTTGTGTGTGTTTAAGGCTCAAACTAAAAGGAATTTGACCTAGCAAGCTGAATTATTCAGTCTTTTGTCACTTCTGTTCCTGCAGGGGCAATGGCAGTAAAAAACATCTCCCCCCTTTAAAGCCAGTCATAAAAAGCTGTCTGGTCTATAAGTTTTAAAAGCTGCCTGGTCTAGGGCTATGTAAGCACTTAGGTATCGTATCATAAGGCGGTTTTAGAATCAGATCTGCTATGGAGCTCAGGCATGAGACATGGCAAAGAGCTAACCTCGATTTGCAGGAGGCTGTAAAGTGTCTACAGAGGGGATGAACAGAAAGTGTTCATAAAACTATAGCAACCTAAGTGGCAAGGGAAATACGTGGCAGTCTCAACTTTCCCGATGTACAAAAATTCATGTTTTTTTTTTTTCCCCCCTTTGCAGAGGTTGACTGATGTGTTCCGACGTTACGATACTGATCAAGATGGCTGGATTCAGGTGTCCTATGAGCAATATCTTTCCATGGTCTTCAGCATCGTATGACACTGATAACTAGCCATAGCACACTGGCGTTACACAGACTGGAGTTGCCAAATCATCCTGTACTGAATAAGATTATTGATGTATTATAATGGATATAACTTCACATTCTTGAATTTTGTATGTTGGTCGTCACCTTCAGAATCTGTACTTGAGTTGGTTTTTATTTTGTATGACTGTACAATATGACCATCTCTGCTTACTGTAGGACAGAAAGCACAGAATCTAGATTTAACTGGTGCAATGTCAAACTTAACCTTCTTCCACATATCCTGCATGGGGAAAAATGACTCTTTAGAAATGCCAAATTAAAATAATGCTTGTTAGTTTGTAAGAGTTGAAAGTCAGAAGTTGCACAACATGTTTTGCATGTGCCTTACTTTTATAAATAAGAGTTTAATGTATTAATTTTTAATACAGAATTTAAAATGAAGTAAAAATATTAGATCAACTTTTAGAGCCTACTTCATTTTTGTACAGCGTTTTTAGGCGGGAGGGAGTTTGTTTCTGTATTCTAGTTTTCTACACTTCAGGGGTCCCTCCCGCTTTTCCTTGCCTTATCTTTTTATTTTCTAGTTGCCTCCTTCTTTCAGGGTATCCTCGGGACACCTTCAAACAGAACTTCTTCACAGCTGTGTCCAATACCGCATCTTCCTCAACACCTTCCCTACAATAAACTGCTCTGGATACATAGTTCCCTTTGCTCAGTGGGCTCATTTAACACCAATAGTCTTCCTTTTTGTGCTGAAGCACTTACTTTAGGTGCCCTTGGATTGACAGTCAAAATTCTCACAAGCTTACCCTCATCTCACCAGTTGCAGACGGAGAGGGACACGGTGGAAAAAGCGAACCAAAAAAAGTAGTGACTGATTCCTGTCGTACGTTATCTCCTGCAGTAACTTTGAAGAAGCAACGAGAAGTTAACAAGTTATCTTAGGTTGCTCTAGGAAAATCTTACACCAGCACTATCCAAAGCACTTAAAAATACTCAAGCAGCACTATTCCCTGTAATCACTGCTCTTCAGGATATGTTTACAGGCGAGAGCTTTTAGCTTTTATTCAAAGACTTTTTTCTTAAACTGTAGCAATAGCGATTTATTCCTAAGTCCTCTCCCATCCCCAGCTCACTGTACGCAGGCAGTCCGCACACACCCTTTTGGTTCAAATTTTGTAATTACACACAGCCACAGGCAGGTAGGCTGTGGTTGATGGGAGCGCCTACACCTAAACTGATGCTGTCACTGATACCAAGCTGATGTTCCAAGAGATTATGCAGAGAGGGTTTGGTTCCACAGGCCATCCTGCTCAAAAAAACCCCAATGTTAAAATGCTACTTCCCAAGTGTCTCAGCCAGAATATAGTATTTGGTGTCTGGGTGCAGACAGCCAAGTGGCAAGTGCAGTTAACAACTAAACATCTGTCACGCAGAGAAGCTGCTACTAGTTGTCAAGTGATACGCAAACAGACCCATAGCAACAGTTCAACAACGTTTTCTAAACACTTTTCTGGTGTGAACCATCCGTGGAGAGGCTGATGGTCTCCACAGCTTATGCACATAGAAACAAGGTGCTCTCCCAGAGCACTCTGGGCATCATCGTCCTAAGGGCAGTGGATCATCCCAATGGGCTCTGGGTGAGGTGGGGGAGCAGGAATAAAGACCGATGTCTGAGAACACCTGAGAACTGTCAAAGTTACTTATGTTTAAGAAGACAAGGGAGAAAGACTTCAAACAGTTACTACTCAAACCTTACCTCCCCAGAAGGCTGAGACGATCGCTATGTATGTTCTTTTCAGAAAAAAAAGAGCCCCAGAGTTCTGGGCTCAAAAGTGCTTCTCCATTAAATGACCCCACATTTAAAAGAGCTTCCCCATTCCTTTCCCACTAAGGATCTGTCCCTTTGGCTCACACATTCACCCAAATGAAACCCAGTATTTCTGGGAAGCATTCTGAGGATCATTAACAGGTCCACGGTACAAAACTAAAAAAGCTGGAAACAAAGAAATTTCCCAAGTTGTCTCCTGTGAAGGATGTCTCCTTTTTCCACCCAACCTTGGTATACTTCACTGTCTTTGGTGTAGAACAACTGGCTCCAGCACTTTCTGAAGGAGCCTTGCTGCTGCGGAAAATCACCAAAGCGGCTCTGGACTGGAATGACTCCTGTCTCAGTGGGAAACAGATGCTTCTGAAGGTGTGAAAGCAGGTACACCACAGACCAAGAAACTGGCTGGAAAGTAGACCGTTTACCCCCCCAACCATATTCTAGTTTGGATTTTTATCAATGGCTTTTTAAGGAAATGTGAAATTGGCTGAAAGGGCTCTGGTGCAGCCTCAAAACTCTCATCTCAGCGGCAGAGCTTGTGGTGTAGCTGTATTAGTGCTGAAGAATGGCGAGCATCTAAAGTGATGCTGCTCTGCAGGCTATCAATGCCTACCTTGTGATGGGTGTTTCCTGAAGAAGGACCAGAGCCTAGAGAAAGAGGAACAGGCAGCAGACTCATTCTGCTCCAGTTCTCTACTACATGGAGCAAGATAAGGCAAAGAGATTTGTTGGGAGTGAAGAGTAGGCAGAAGTTGATTCAAGGAAATTGGCCAACGCAAGAAAACAGAAGGAACAAGAGGTCTTGTCTTAGGCAAGCCTGTTGAAGAAGTAACTAGTAGGATAACAGAACTTCCAAGGCACATTTCACTTTTTTTTCCATGAGGTCTTCTTACCTGGTGCCTCTGTGGACACTGCTGGTCAGGTGCCAAAGAAGGTCAGAAGCCTGGATTTGTTTTCCTAGCGTCATTTGATTCCCCCTTTAAAGGTGGCAGGGTTGAAGTGAGTCAGAACAAATAAGACAAAATTCAAAGTCGCCATTGCTTAGAAGTCATGTTTGTAGGATGAGCTGCTGGCTAGAGAGAAAGAAGTGAAACAGGCAGACAGATCCTCAGGGTGGGTCCTGTAAAAGAAAATACTCTGAGTTGCAAGTACCCGACCCTACGGAGGAAGGGAAGATGCTACAGAAGCCCTCCAAATGAGGGAATGATGCACAGCACCCACAATTCTATACAGCCCTAGGAAAAAAGGAAAAATCATCACTCCTGTCACAGGGGCAGACAGTTCCTTTGCAGACTTGTATCCTGAAGATGCTTCTGTCTGTTTCTTTTTGACTTTAATTTGAATACTAGGAAATCGAACTCCATGAAGGAATGAGTTCCTGCAATAACTAAGATGCTACTTGTTTGACACAAGTCAACTATACCTGTTTGCTGGTATGGGACACAGTTGTAGAGGTCACAGCTATAGACCAAAAGTCAGTCAAACCTGGAGTGCCAAGTGGTGGAACCCAGGCTAGTATCAGTACAGAAATTGCACACTGAAGCTTTGTATTTCCAGAACTAGGAAGATCTTTGAAAAGAAGATGAATAAAAAGAGAATTAAGGAGAAAACAGTGATGCAGCTGAAACAGCCTCAGCCAAGTGATTGGAGGATGCTGAGAAGAACACACTGCTGGTAGCAATTGCACATAAGAGATAAGACAGGCTTAGAGTGTGTATTACAAGATACCACCAGCTTAAAAAAAATTCCCTACATGATAGTGCTTATGTATAAGAACCAACAGACAATCACCTCAAGAACTCCACTGATTTTGATAAGAACTGAAAATTGAAATGGAGAAGCAAAGGGCATTTACAAGACTCCAAATGCTACCTACAGCTCGGGAAACCTTTAGTAAATCAATGCTGAAATGCATTTCCTCTCTTAACTTGGTCACTATTCCAACTCTGTTTCAAAATGCAAGAACCGTTTCCCCAATGCAGGACTCTGCACAACAAGAAGCAGGGACAGGAACTGTTCCCCAGAACAAAAAATAAGAAGGGAATGCGGAGGCAGAAAGAGCATCTAATGTGGGCAGGGACCAGCCAGCTGCTGTATGCCGCTGGGACATCCAGTCATGGCAGTAAAATCCCAAAGGTAGTGAGGAATGGGAAAAAAAAGCTCTCCACAAAAACCTCAGAGGAAAAGGTCTTCATTTGAATTGACAGAGTTGTAGCAGTAACATTTTCTAGTAACACTTTTCTACAGTTTTAGACTTCTAGTGGCACTACACTTGCTGTGGAAAAAAACTATGACAGTAACATTTGTAGAAATAATTTCTGGTAGTTTTTAAATATAGATAATAAGATAATAACTGATCAGTCCCACAGAGCTTTAAATCAAAACTCTTGCAGACACCTGTGGTAGAAAATAATGTTTTTCCCCTTTAAGCAAGAAGGTTTACTCTGTAATTCAATGGACAAAAGTGTATGGCACAACTACTGAGTCCAGGCCATTAGATATTACTTAAACCCTTCAATAAGTATGAGAAGGAGAAAAAGAAGTAGTGAACAGGAACGAAAAAGGAAAGTGGATCCTTTCTGATTTTTTTTTTTAGAGAATTGAGTTTATAAGCTGTATCACTAATTGCTTTGTTGCCTTTGTGTTAAAGCTTACATGACAAATCTAATGCAAAAAGATATATGACAGCTCTGGAAGACTAATTCTGGTTTAGCACAAATATTTAATGCACAGAATCAGAGAAATATTTCAGGTACGGGTGAGAAGAAAAATGATAGTCCACAACACAGCAGTGAAAAGGAAAATGGCCACTGGGGAGTGAAATATCTCAGTTTACTCTTTTTCTTTAGCTCCATGTAAACTGGATTTGACTGTTTAAAGTAGACATCTAAAGCCAGGCATTCACAAGCATGTGGTTTGGAAGTGTTGGGAAAAGAAAACATAAGCATGGACCACTGATAAACATAATGAACTGGTACATATTTCTCAGTTAATATGTCATTTTGGTTATTTATTTTTCCCTGCTGTTTTATCTGATTGCCTTATTGCCTATTTCTTGATATACTTTTGCCAGTAGAAAGAATCAAGAATTTTTATTTCAGTATGGATCAATTAATCAAATGAGTTTTTAAGTTGATTTGTAACAGTTTCATTCTGAACATGATAAAAAAAATCTGCATATATTTCACATCTCTTTTTACTCTGCAAGTAAAGCAATTAATATGCCGCATTACATACCAATCCCCTTGAACAGATTACATTTTTCTCATAGAGCATCAACGTTAAGCTAGAGAATACCTTTGCTGTGACATTCTCCTTTCTTCGTCTAAAGGGAAATGTAGTGTATCAGTTTCTAAAAATATACTCATTATAAAGCCTTAAAATAACTGAACTGGCCTTAAAATTGCGTGAAGAAAAGTAAACCTGTATTTTCATGCAACGGACCTGTATTTTCAATGACTATTCTTCCTAAGTAGATAACACAAAAGTAAACCTTTCTTTTTTTCTGAGTTGGGAAAGGTGTTAAAAAGGTGATTAGCTTTTTGCTGACAGAATAACATTAACATATTTTCAAAAAGTAACAAAAGATTTTTTTCTGTAATATACTAAGATATAACAAATACATTAAAAAAGCCTAAACAAAATAGTATGTTCACCTTTGTTATGTGCAAGTTTGTGTTCCAGCTATATTTCCCATGTTAAAAAAATTAAACCCTACCTGCCTTTCCCCTTCCAAACCCAGTCAAACACAGAATTAAATGCAGTCTCTTTCTGGAGCCAAGAAATGGAGATTCTTGAATCTGTTCGTCTGTTTCCAGTTCAGCTGTTGTTGCTCCTTAATCTTTTCCTCTAGTTTCTATTAGCACATTGACTAATGTCTGAATATTTAGTTCTAGAAAGAGCAGATAAAAACATTTAAAGTTACTTTTATTTCATGTTATTTCACATAATACAGCAGAGAGAATGTTAAAATGAAAGTTTTACTGTTAACTAACTATCCTTATTCTACTACCATGAGCATAGTTCACCTCTATCCAAACTTATGCCCAGTGACAGCTGTAGAGTAGCATGTGCCTAACTCCCTTTAAATCCCTCTTATAATCTGTTTCTAAAGGAGAATCTTTTATTTGAATAGTATATCACTATTTTTAACATTAAGGAATATTTTTGCAATAATTGGAAAAAATAATTTGTCATATAACGACCCGGCTCTTTGATAACATTTCTCTTTTGTTATCCCAATGTGTTTGATCCATTTGGAGCATTTTCATCTATTATAATGCCATCCAAGGCTGGTTCTGCACACTTACCAATATTTTTTTCTTTATGCCAATGCATGCCCTCCCCATAGTTGTTACCCAAACAGTACAAACTCTGATCATGACACAAGCAGCTAGCTAGCAAGATGACCGAGGACAAACCTTTCAATTCAGGAAATTTTTGTGCTATAAAAATTTCCTCCCACTCACAGCTCTACCTGGTTGTCAAGAGGCAAAGTCTCCTCAGAGAGGCAATTAATGCCATTCTTCAACTGACAGAAATGTTGAGCAAAATTAACTCGACTCTGAATTGTGTACTGAATGGAGTATACTATCTCTGCAACACACAGTCTCCTGCTTATGTTAAAGCAACTATGTTGATGTAACTCATTTTACGTGAAAACTAATCACAAACTTACTCTGAAGTGCTGGATAATATGGAGCCAACTGTTTGAGCATCCTGGTCACTGTAGGTACATCCTTTCCTCGTACTCTGTTCAAAATGTTGGGAGTAAGACCAACAGCATCTTCATCAAACATCTTATCTGAGCTTCTGAATTGCTGGTAATCCCTGTACGAACCACTGCCAGAAAACGAGTACTGATGTGAACCCCAATCACTCCTGTAGTCTGACTTCTGATGCCTGAATCCTTGACACCTAGATTCCTGGTTCCAGCTAGATTCCTTGCTCCAGCCAGACTCCTGGTTCCATCTAGAGTCCTCGTCCCATCTAGAGTCCTCGTTCCACATGGAGTCCTCGTTCCACCTGGAGCCACCTCTTCCTGAAGCAGCAGAATTTGCAGAAGATGTACAAGTATTCACAGACTCATCGTTCTTGTAAGAGGAATAGCTTTGTGAAGGATAGTTTGTGGAGTATCTTCCAGATGAAGGATATGAGGCAGAAGAATTGGGATAGGGTAATCCTTGGTCACTTATACTCCTTGCTTTTGAACATGCTTGTTGATTCCTCCAATTTGTACATTCCCCACCATACGAGACTCTGTTATCAGGGAGCTCATTTCCTCGCACATCGTTGGACATATATTCTGCCGAGTACTCACTCACTGGACTTGTCTCATAGGAGGAAGCCCCACCAGCTGAATTACTGCCAGAAGCAGATCGGCTGAACTGCCTCAGCCATTCACTGATACCACTGGCAGGACTTCCAGTCTGAAGAGCAAAAGAGTCCCTGAGTGCAGACATCATTGCACAGTCATTAGATCTCAGTCCATAGGAAGATGATCCATCATCTATTTGGTAACCGTATAAGTTAGCGGGTGCAAAAGAAGCATCTGCAGAACACTCTTCATATTGAGACAGAAAACCTTGATTCCAGTTAGAATTTCCTGAACAAACAAACAAATAAATAAAGGGCACTACTAATTTGTTAAATGCAACTGGTGCGATTTTTTGCAAAATAAAACTTAACTCGGTATAAGCCTTTTTTTTGTCTGACTATATATGGTGTTTAATGCATATTTACTGCATTAGCAAAGACCAGCCTTCTTTCTTTGACTGGATTTGTAAAGCAGAATAAAATTAAAGAATAATAGGAGGGGAACAACTGACTCAAACCAATTAATCACTTGAACTGATATATCATCTGAATTCAACTATGCTTTACTGTCAAAGCAACCTGAAAATGGACTAGGCCATTTGAAGGCCTCTAAAGCAACACGTATCTAAGACAGTTCGTGGAGAACAGGATACACCAACAGTATATATCAACAATTACAAATAGTAAAGCTTAGCATCTCTCAAGAAGTTAACACACTTGATTGGCACATGGTGGTAGCACATGTGCTCTTAATCCACCGTGGATATGAAATAAAATTGGTTAGCTTAATTTGTAAGTTTTCCTGTCAGTGCTTTTTTTCTTATTAAATGTATCAGTTCTGCAGTTTGCAGGGAAAAAAAATAGAAAAGGTTTACAAAATTAGAGCCTTAACATCCTTTAGAAATACAGCCAACCAAAAAGTTGCCAAAGCTCTACTTTTGCAGCTCATGCTTACGTCCTTTCTTATTGAGCTTCTTTTCACCCTAAGGTTTGTGGGAAGTCCAGGGAAACAACTACTTAGAAGGCCAGCAGTCTAAGGAAACAAGCTAAAAATCTCTTTCATTGTATCCCTTAGCAGTACCGGTACATTCACTTTCAATGTAAGAATGGCAAATACTCCTTTGAAGATACCTTGACACATCAACCTTCACACCGAAACCAGGCAGGTGTTACTGCTTGGATTTCTAATAACCTCTACTGCTGTAATTCTACCCAGTGAGATAGAAACATTCTTAGTCAAGGCTGAAGTCATTAAGGCTTCAGAAAACAATACCCTTAACTGACTCAGAGGGCAAAGACACACAGTACTCCAGCAAAGAAGCACTATGGCTGCCCATAAAAGCAAATTTTTGCAATCTGTGCAGTGTTAAGAATAGGCTTAAACTAGTAGAACAAAGCGTCTAAATTACCTTTGGATTTTCCATATGGCTTATAATGATTTGGGATGCTTTTCCTTCCCAGAAATTCACCTTGAGATACTGACATCAGTGGCCTCAGATTGCTAGTATAATTAACCTAGATAAAGCAAAAGGTCAGAATGTCTGGTTTTAAACTCAAATCTTGAGCATTCAAAAAAACCAAAACAGTAAGTTCCCCACGGAAAGTTAGCAAACTACAATTTTAGTTGACAGCAAACTCCAAATGAAGGATGTGGTGTTCTGTTATTCACAATTACCACATTAAACCACAATTTTCAAAAGAATTATTTGGAAGAGGTACATGAGGAGAACAGAATGATGTGTGTGGGGAAGACAACGTTACCTGTTCCAAATTTCTTTACTTTATTGACCCGTATCCCTCAACATGGATACGTTGGCTAAAATGTAAAACTGCTACACATGCAAATCCTGTCTCTAGCTGGGGAATGCAGAATGCAAGGCTCAGCTACTGCCTGAGATTAAGCTATGAAAACAATTTTTAACTAGCTCAGAGGACTATAATATATTCAAGTACCTGACATTTTGAAAGTGTAGCTCTCAAAAAGGTGGTGGTGGCACATTTGCACAAAGACAGTTACCATAGCTCAACTGACATGGAATGCGTTATTAATATCTAAAAAAATAGTCTGAAATATCTTTCAGAAAAACACATGCTGAATTTTGCAAACCAGTAGCTACCAGAGGTGATGAGTCATTTTTGTGCAGATTCTGGTCCTTCTTCAGACCCCATTTTCTACAGGTATTCCGTTTTTATGCAAAAAAAGCTACGGAGGTTTGTAAGGGCCAACAGAGAGACAGGAACATCTTGTCTACCTTAGTCTGAACAGATTAAAGCTCTCAAGTGGGAGCAGAGCTACAAGTCATCAGTAAGAAAGACTTATCCACATGCCCAGAAAAGAAAGAAGTGGCACATTTGGGTAGCACTTAAAGCCTGATTAATCTTAGAAGAAAAGCTATCACAGAAGGGACCAACTGCAAAGGAAGGATGACAACCAGACACCATGAAGCAAAATGGTGCCCAAAACAGGGGGAGAACGCGTACAAAAGAAAACCAAAACAGATGGAAGATGATGGAAAACTAACAGAAATGTGCCATGAAATTAATGTATTTGGTACTTAGAAACTGTAAAAAAAAGTAAAGTATATTTAACTGGGGGCGGGGGGGGGTGGCGGGTTGACCTATGCTTGAACCGTTACAGTTTGGCAAGGTGTTAACACAATGAGTTCAACCACTCCTTTCCTCCCAATGGTAAAACAACTCTGGTCAAGATTAAGTTCCTTACTGCTGCTTTCTTTTCACAAAAGGCCTTCAAAGCTTCTGTGAGTTCCTGTGTAATATGAACAACAAGTGTTGCTTCGGAGTCTGAGGTGATGTGGAAAGTCTCCTGTTGAAAAACAGAACTGGTCATTAGGATGCTAAAAGTGTCATATACACAAACAGATCAAAGTTATACTTTGACTTTGGTATAACCAAGTCTATACTATTCATTGATATATAAGACATATATAATACAAGTATACACACCTATGTATAAGAAAACAGAATTGTGAACATAATTATGGCCTGACAGAAGGTAAAACAAAACCCTGGATGTCCATGCCACTCCCATACTATCAATCATGAACATTTTGTTGCAGACGGAGAAGGGCGCAAGTCCTAAATTTATGTTGTCTGTGTAGAAAAATGAATAAAAAGTAAGCTTCAGCACCTTCATCAAATGCCTTTGATTCCCCCACTTTAGTAACAGAAGGATGAAAGTTTCCATTATAATCGTCCCATGTGTAATTTTGGGAATGAGAGATACCAAAAGATATTGATATAATTCTAAAAAACGCAGAACAATTATGGCTATCTGTCTTTTTAATGTCTAAATAGACTGATTAGTAAGTCTATGAAGCTATAAGTGATGACAGTAAGTTAAAAGAATATAGGCAGCCTGGGTAGTTTAGTAATTATCCCCAGACTTGCTTTTTCTCTACCTCTTCCTACAGTCACAAGTGACCACAGCTTAAAAGAAAGAAAAAAGAAGAAAAACTTAAAGAGAAAAACATCTCTTCAGTTGGCAATGAAGCACTTATCACAAAACCCTCTACTTGTGATTGCAGAGTATAAACACAATTCAGACTCAAGTGAAAGTCTGCAATTGCCTTAGGTACAGAATATGACTTTCACAGAGTAAACGAGAACTATAAATGGTCAGGTATTTTCACAACATAAAACCAGAAGACAAACTGAGGCTTTCTATGCCACTGATAACAGCAACTGAACTGATAAAACTTCCCCACTCCAACACCAGCAGCTGTGCTCTAGTATCAGCCAGTGTCACTTGGCTGTTTAGTTCTGCAGCAGCAGCACTGGCCACAGCACCACAGGCAACCAGACCAGACTGGCTCCTCTCATTCAGCATTATCAGCAATCCCATTAGATAAGGGCAGCCAACACCACACGAGCAACACCAGTGCTGCGAACACTGCTTGTCAGGGTAGCTCCTCAGCAAAGGGAAGAATGATCCAGAGAACAGGTAAAGAGCTCACATTTAATCCAGCAAGTTGTTCTGAGCTGACACGGGATGTCATCCAGAGGGACCTGGATGAGCCAGAGAGGTGGGCCTGAGCAAACCTTATGAACTTCAACAAGGCCAAGTGCAAGGTCCTACACTTGGGTTGGGACAATCCTCATTATCACTACAGGCTGGGGGATGACATGCTAGAAAGCAGCCCTGCGGAAAAGGATTTGGGGGTACTGGTGGATGAAAGCTGGACATGAGCCAACAATATGCGCTTGCAGCCCGGAGGGCCAATCGCATCCTGGGCTGCATCAAAAGAACCGTGGCCAGCAGATCCAGAGAGGTGATTCTGCCCCTCTACTCTGCTCTCGTGAGCCCCCACCTGGAGTACTGTGTCCAGCTCTGGAACCCTCAGCACAAGAGGGACATGGACCTGTTGGAGCGGGTCCAGAGGAGGGACACAAAGATGATCAGAGGGCTGGAGCACCTCTGCTATAAAGACAGGCTGAGAGAGTTGGGGTTGTTCAGCCTGGAGAAGAGAAGGCTCCAGGGAGACCTTATAGCAGCCTTCCAGTACCTGAAGGGGGCCTATAAGAAAGCTGGGGAGGGGCTGTTTGCAAGGGCATGTAGCGATAGGACGAGGGGCAATGGTTTTAAACTCGAGCAGGGTAGGTTTAGATGAGACATTAGGAAGTAGTTCTTTACAATGAGGGTGGTGAGACGCTGGCACAGGTTGCCCAGAGAGGTGGTAGATGCCCCATCCCTGGAGACATTCAAGGCCAGGCTTGATAAGGCTCTGAGCAACCCGATCTAGTTGAAGATGTCCCTGCTTACTGCAGGGGGGTTGGACTAGATGACCTTTAAAGATCCCTTCCAACCTAACACATTCTATGATTCTATGACATTACGCCACAGCTGCACTAGCTTTTCAAAGGGCAGAGTCCATTAAAATAGAAATTTTTAATTAGAAATTAATATTGTGGTCAAATGAGTTTGATCAGTAATCAGAGGCTCTTTCACAATATTCATTGCATCATGCTGGTGAAACTGCACAACTCTTATCACAATCATTTTACATACATACCAAGAACTCCAGAGCTTTCTGTTTCCGAACAGGATCATTCTGTGGGATTGCAGAAAGGGGAAGAAAAATTGAAAGACTGAATACTACAGTATTTTTTGTATCATCTTGTACAAAACACAACCTTTTAATCTTTTATCCAACAACAAAAGTCAACACAAAGAAAAGACAGTAATTTTTAGGTCACAGTCATAAACATATAACATTAGGCCCTCAATAACAATTAGGTGGCAGCCACTACAAATGCGACTGCATTACTTCCAGTACCAGGAAGAACACATTTCACATCTAAGCTACATACCTACAAGAGCAATCTTTCCCGGGCCTTCCTCACTCAGGTCCAACCCCTTTTTTAAAAAAAAGTTAAGTGCCCACCTGCATCTAGCATAGTACCCGAGGCCTAAAAGAGCAAGACATCACCACAAAACACATCAGATTACAAAATAATCTCTGCCACTAAAATAAAAAGGAGACAGTTGTCAGTGTTCGTGTACAGTGCTATTCAGGACAGAGAGTAGGGAGAGCATTTTGAGTTTCACCTTTGAGTCAGAAAGAAGGACTGTAAGTCTTTAGCTGTATCTTAAGATTTAAACCAACCAGACCTTCAGTATAGAATACATTTGATGTGAAGAGGGGCAAAACAGAGAAGCAAAGACTGCAGCACAGGGTGGGAGACCTGACCTGCAGACACTGGGTCTGAGACTCTCAGTGACTTTGAACAGGACTTATGAGAGCTAAGGTGGATGGGCATCCTGATGTACAATATTCATTTCCCTTCTGCTGTGATGAACACAAAACTCTGGTCAATAGGTCAGCTATTTTGCTTCTGGAATAATATTAATACAATGGCAAATGAAGCCAAATAAGAAAAGTTTTTCAGAAAAATGAAAAGCAAGGAAAATGGTACAACATAAGACACTTGCAGAATTACCACCTCTACGTACCTCATGCTTATAATCATCTTCCCACCTTAAAAGGAAAGAAATGAAAATATTAAGATGTATTCCAAAGATTAACAAGAAGTTAGGCTTACTCATAGCATCTAGAATAAAAATATTTCAATTTCCAAATTTATATTGCTTACCTATATAGGATATCTTTTTCTATGGCATACCTACAATATTATACCTCTTAAAGGTCCTTATTCTGAGTGACTCCCAAAGAGATCAGTAGTACTGATGAACTTCTTTACAGATCAACTAAAGGAGATGACTAAAGTAATGGTGGGTTTTTTCTTCCTGTATGACCAGCGGTGCCTTTTATACAACTTACTTGGGCAATGGCATCCCCAAGAAAGTGGTCACACCTTGAAATTTGAATTGCAATTTTTTTGTGCATGAGTACATCAGATTGCTATTGAAATGCATAACCAGCACAGTATTTCAAAAGCCATAGCTACTTCTAAACTGAATAGCGAATTTTATTTCAGATTATTTCCTCACAGAGAGAAAGGAACAATTTACACAAGAGGAAGTAGTACAGTAGAAAGACAATATAAAATATTTACCCATACGTGACAATGTTTGTTACAGAAAATAAGATCTTTGTAATATGTAAAGAGATCTCAAAGAAAATAATCTCTTGATTCCCCTGTGGGGGTTATATTCTCACCTTGCTTTCTTCTTTGATGGGGCTAGAAAATTAAAAAGAATTATTAGCAACATCAGAGGGTTTCCATTGTATTATTGCAATAGAAGCATCACACAAACAGAACAGTTACTGGCCCTAAAGTGGCTGCAGTTTTTTTAAAGGGCAGGATTCAGCACCCTAAACCTATGCATGTACAGTCATTTTAGAAACCACCAGGCATCCTTGATGAAAGGTCTATGGGAGACCTATGCCCTAACAGCTTTGCAGGGTACCCTACGGCATCTATGTTCAGGCAGCTGAATCCCACCACAAGAAGTCAGTATGGACTGAACTGAGGTGGGCATGCCTGCTTGATACAAGAAGTGAAAAGTGATTTAGATTTTCTTCTGTGAACGTACCAGTGTACCTCAAAGTTGCACATATTCTAGTGCAACTCGTCTCTCAACGAGAAGTTAGGGAGACCTGAATGTCTAATCATCTCTCTTGCCAGTACAGTGTATAAGCACATGGAAGGAGGGAAAGCTCAGTAAAATCAGGTAGTCTGTTTAAGACAGTAGCTATGCTTCAGAGAATCAGCTAATGCATGATACATAACTCATACTTCTTAAGTATTTACCAGAACAGGTGTTCCAGGATAAGCGACACGACAAGTAGTAAGTAATTCCCAGGACAAATGACAACTTTACCCCTAGAATATGAGGCTGAAAGACTCATGTTACCGATTTAACCACCTGGTGTTGAACACATGATTAGTGTTGCAACACTGATGAGTTGCAACAAAAAGTTGCACCATAGGTCCCAAAGTTTTCTGGCTGTCGGGTGAGAAAAGGACTGCTACCACTTCACAGAAGATATCCAACGAAGTAAGAATCATGGAAACGTAGGATGGGAGGGACCTCTGCAGGTAGAATCACAGAATCATAAAAAAGTTTAGGTTGGAAGGGACCTCTGGAGGTCATCTAGTCCAGCCTGAGAGGTAAGAGAAAAGTACCCACAGAGGTACAACAGAAACCAAACAATTAACTGTAAGATGAGGACACTGACAATTAGAATATTTTTTCTTGAATCATTCAATTTGTGCTGTCTTTCCAGTAAGCCTCCAAAATCCTCCCTGTTTGAAAAGAAGATCAGTGGAGACAAGGAGTGCTACTCAGTGGTTGGAACTTGAGTGGTACTCAAGCTAATGACTGAGGTTCTGCTCACTTTGACAGAGATTAGCCTCAAGACTAGATCAGGCTGCTTAGGCCCAAGTCCAGTTGAGTTTTAAAAGTCTTCGAGAATGGCAATTTCCCACCTCTTTGGGCAGGCAATTTCAGTGCTTTGACCACTCACTGTCCAGAACTTTCGGAACGTTCAATCAGCATTTCATTTACTGCAGCCTGTGAATGCTGCCACTTGTTCTTTCCCTGCGCACCTTCTTGAAGTCCAGCTCCTTCTCTGTAGTAAGTTTTAGGTAGCAGAAGATGGTAATTAGAACCTTTCCTTAGCTGTTGCCTTCTCTAAGGTTATCAAACCCAGCTCACTAAAGCTGTCCTCCACATCATATGCTCGAGTCTCCTCATGATTTTTTGTACCTGGTGAGTCCTCTGCTGACTCACTTCAGTTCACCAAAACTTCTCATGTACACAGGACACAGTATTCCAGAAGCAGCTTAATGAGTCCTTAATAGAATGGAATAAGCACTTCCCTCAACCTGCTGGCTACGCTTTTGATAATGCAGCTAGTATGTTGTTAGCCTTCACTACATCAAGAGTGCATTGCTTGATTCACACTCATACTGTTGTATATCAAAACCTGCAGGTTCACAAGATTTGTGCCCTAGCCCAATAGTATCCAGTCTGTATCCATCAGGGTGTTGTTCCATCCCAGGTGTAAGACTTCACATGTACTTCAGCTGAACTTCAGGAGGTTTCTGACAGCCCATTTCACCAGCTTGTTGCGATCCCTCTGAATGGCAGTCTTGCTCTACCACATACCAGGCATTCCCCCAATTTGACAGTTATCTGCAAATGTGACAATGGTGTATTCTATCCCATTATTCACAAACATGTTAAACAGTGCTGGCCCCAGGAGAAACCACTGAGGAATGCCACTGGTAACTGCCCAGCACACTTAAAATCACTGACAACTACTCTTTGAGTCTAACAGTTCAGCCACCTTTTATCCACCCTGTAAGACTTATCTTCTCAGTTTGGCTGCAAATATAACATGGGAGACTGCGCTGAAAGCTTTGCTAAAGTTAAAATGACATCCACCCTTCTTCCCCCCGTCCACTGAGCCAGCCCATGTCATTGCAAAACACAATCACACTGGTCAAACGCAGTTTATCTTCGGTAAATCCACACTGGCCGTTCCCAGTGACCTTCTTGACCTTCACACACCAGTAAATGATGTCCATGAGGACGTGCCCTGTAATTTTTTATAAAGTGTGGGACAGCCTGTAGCCACTTTTTACTTTTGAAGATAAGTACATTTGGTTTTTTTCAGCTCCCCAATGAACTCCTCTGATCACCATGACCTTTCAAAGACTTTAGTGAGCAGACAGCTTCCTCAACACCAGAAGCATCCCTTTTTGTCCTGTGGCCTTGTACATGCTCAATTTGCTCTTCCCTAAACTGATTCTTCTCTACAGTGTGTAATGCCATTCTCCCCTAAGCTTTACAACTACGCACAAAGATCTGAGAGCACACCTTCTCAGTAAGGACCAAGGCAAAGAACATTACAAATATCTCAGCCTCTTCCATGTCCTTCATCGCAGCGGGACCACATCTTCTTTTGCTGCTGTCATACCTGCAGAAGCCTTCCTGTTGCCCTTCATATTCCTTTCACCTCCAGGCAAACTTTGCCTTCTTAATTTTACCAGAACTACATCTGCAAATCTTACACATTTCTTCTTGGAAGCTTGCCTCCTTTTAGCATTTAAGATTAGCTTGGGAGTTCTCTGTTCGAACACACTAGCCACCTGCTATGCCTGCCCATATTCTTGAACAGCAGAATGGATCATTTCTGTTCTTTGAGGAGGTTCTCCCGGAAGACTGATTAGCTCTTTTGGGCTTATTTTGTGTGACATGTAACTTCCTCATTCCCCAGAGGGTTTTAGCCTGTATCATCTCATGATCACTCCAACTAAGGCTGCCATTGACCATCACATTCTTGACTCTTCACAAAACACTTCCGCTTGCTGACTCATCCAGCACCTGCATGAAAAACTGGCCTTGACTCACTTTTGGGTTGTTTGCAACTTGCCATGCGGCTTTTCCAGCAAAAGTCAGGCCCCCCAAGAAAACCGAGACCTGCACTTGGGAGATTTCTTCCCATTATATAAAGACAGCCTTGCTACAGACTGCCTGTTCAAGAAGGGCAGACATCTACCATGATATTGTTCTTGTTGGCCTTCCCCCTAGTCCTGACCTGTAAGATCTCAACAACCACCTATACAGAACCTATATGGCTCTACACAGAAAAGGTGCTCTATACAGCCATGGCTTTATAGAGAAAAGGTGCATCCAGCACAACTTCTACTGCCATCTTCTATGCTGTCTTTCATAAGGAGCCCATATCTACCCATTACAGCACTCCAGTCGTACAAGCTACTGCATTACATCTCTGCAATTCTGAGATGTCATAGCTCTCTGACCACACAGTAACTTCCAGTTCCACCATCTAGTCCAACCTTCCACTTGAAGCAGGACTATTGCCAACATAAGATTCTAGTTTTGAATAGCCAGGTCTTGGAAACCTCCAAGGATGAAGGGTTTAGTACCGACGGATAACCTGTTCCAGTGCTGTACTACCCTCTAGGAAAGAAGTTTTTCCTGAGTTCAGCCTCTCAAGCTGCCATCTGTGGCTGCCATCTCTTGCTGCATTGCCTGCAATTACCAACAACTTGGTCTTTCTCATCCTTGTAGCAGTCTACAGATGCGTGAAGCGCAGTTATAAGATCACCCCTTACCCTCCTCTTTCCCATTCTAAAGAAGCCCAGCTCCCTCTAACCCTCATCATAGGTACATGCTCTTGACTCCTGAGAATCTTCATAATCCTCTGCTGGAACCTCTCCAATTTCTCCATCTTCCCCTTGAGCTAGAAGGAACAAAACAAGACACAGTATTCCAAGTTTGGTCTTATAAGCATTGAATAGCAGGGGTAAGACTGTTCTTCAATCTGCTGTCTGTGCTCCTCACAAAGTATCACAATATAAGATTTGTCTTATGTGAAATGAGAGTGTTCTCTTGGCTCATATTCAGCTTGGCATCCAGCATAACCAACAAGTCCTTTTTAGCAAGACTGATCAGTCTGTCACTTCCCATCCTGTGCTGACACATGGAGTTATCACTTCCCCACTGAAGATACAGACAAGCTTCTCCAGGTATCTGCTATAACGTCAAGGAAGCAATAATTCAAGTTGAAAAGCTGGTCCAAAATAGAAAAGTAAATCTCTGGATTTATTTAGTTTGCTGCTGTACTCTGTAGCAGCATTAAGAGTAGTTTTCAGAAAGGAAAAAAAAATTACACAGGCAGAATTCAGAAACTAAATTAGATTGGAACTTCATATGTTATACAGAGTGTCATAAGGCCTTCAAGCTCAACTCCCTACTGGTTACAGAAATTACCTTAATAAGATAATATTTTTAATCTAAAGCCCAAACCAAAATCCAGATAATCTCTCTTCCTTAGAGAATAAAGAAATACCATAATTTTTCCTTTAAGAAAAGCAACAAATCAATCACTTCAAGGCCTCTCATACATACATATATATGTGTGCATATATATGAAGGAATACATAACCTTATCTTAGTTTTGCATATGATCTCTGCAGCAGCCAAAATTGGGTCTTAATGTCCGTTTTGCCACCAGGATGTGCCACCAAATGGCCTTTCTTATAACCCACTCTCGCTCTCAGAAGGGAGCTTTGAAGCTGGAAGTCATTCTCTTCCAATAAGATCTAGTCTAAAGACACACAGCTGCTAAACCAGTAAGCATGATTTTCTTCTAAATAATTACAGTATTTTTGTTTTAGAATTCACTTGATATTGCCCTTACCACCTAATCAGAGCAAACCTTAATACTGAATGACACAACACTTTTGCAGCTAACTTGACTCCTGTCCACTCCCCTAGTTCTTCATATCCTCTAGGACTCAGTGGGGTCACTACTTTGATGTTCGGGTTTTATATCTGAGCATGTCTTCTGGTTCTACAGAAGCCAGTAAGTGTTGATGTCAATTTACTCTGGACAGAGAATTACTCAGCTAGATTACTGGGTCACATTCCCTCTTCTTCACAAGAGAGACAAACAGAGCTCAAAAAGAGTCTCCACGACCTTGTTTTGCAGACCAGCATTAAAAGGTACAATCCACAGAAGCCATCAATGATCAATCCAAAAAAAACCACTGCTGTGGTAGGCACCTACAGCAGGATTCACACTGACAAACTCTTGCTGATCTACGCAACCTTAACCCATTTCAATCAAATCTACCTTCCCACTGATACTAGTACTAGGGTCAAAAGGTAGCAACTAGGTATTTCTTCAGGTTGGCATCAGTAAGTTATCAATTGCACACCTACAGTAACAAAGAACATAATTCAAACATACTGTATGAGGGAACATGCTGTTTTTACGTTTGAGGGTTTTGTTTCCACTGCTTGTTCCAATGGACTTGCTAAAGAACTATAACTTCCACTTTTAGCAGTGATTCAGCGTGTATCCCTTTTGATCACTGAAATGAGGTGGAGAGGGCTTTATCAGCTTATTCAGAGAAACCCATCAAACCATTTTTCCATATTTTTCACTTACCTTGATTAGCAAATTATTGTAGTTATCTTAAATACCTCCAGAACAAAGCAGTTAAAAATGTCTAAGAAACGCTGCAAGTCTGGCAATTCCCTTCTTCCCTCATTTCAAATTCAGAAAAACTGCAAAATCTCTGAAAATATTTTGTGCTATTACAAGTTGGAAGTTTTAAATCAGTCAAACCCTTTGAATTCAACTACTAATTCAAATTAGTCAAATATCAATTACATCAAATCTATTATATTCAAGTAATTCATAGACTTACGTGAGGTACTTGGTCTTACGTAACCTTCAATCTAGGAATAGAAATAGCTTCATATTAGATTTTCTGATTAAAATTTCACATCCACAGTCTCTACTGCCACTGCCTTTAGAAACAGAACAAGCACTTTTAATTATCCCAGTATATTGTAGCCCATATTCTTGGAGATATAATCTTGTAAATATCAATGAAATTTAAGAGAAAATTTGCTTACATTTGAGAAAATTTAAGTTGCAAAAATTAAAAATCATTGATGTAAAGCAATAAAATTTCTGAACTACTGAATTCAGACTGGACATTTTCTATCTAAAAAACCTAACTTCTTAAAAATAAACAATTTTGGTTTTTCAGAGGAATTGGACGACTACTGTTCTTTTCCCCTTTTTGAGGGCAACTTTAAGTCTTAGTTCAATTTAATTCTGCAGTTCCTAGAAAGACACAGAAATTTAAAAAGCTTTGTCAGCAGTACTTTTAAAATTTACTAGGTCAAACATAAATGCACTGATAAAAGACATATTACTGGATGCTTTATATTTACTTCCAATTACCTTATACATTTTTAATCCTTCAGTCTTCTCTAGCTCTCCTGCTATCCGTCTGAGAAACGAGACTTTGCATTCTTTTACATCTGTTGTCTTTCTCTTCATTTTATCCGGAAATTCTTTAGACTGTTGACAAAAATGGTTTGAAATGGTCAGTATCAAAATTCATCACAATATTAAAAAATTGGCACATTTGACCTTTTGGGCAAGCTTTCAAAAGACTGGTAAGCATTATTTTGAACATTATGAACTAGTTTCTTCTCTGTAACACAACCAATTAAATTTTAAAGTTGTTTACATAGTCTTCAAAACACGCAAAGCTTGCTACCAAAAGGTAACGTGCTCTGTACCATATCCAACAACGCAACAGGCACGCTGAGGAATAAGGCAGAACCACAACATTCTACGAACCTGATCCTGGGGGCAATCAAAACACTCAGGAACAGACTTTGACCAGACACAGACACGCACCCCTGGATCGCACTTCCTCAATAGCTCTCATGTTGATCTGACTCATGAAGAGTCAACCATACAAGTACTAGTGATGTATCATATGGGAGTTCAAACTTCAAACTTGATGTAAGTATTTATAGAAAAAAATAAAAGGGGAGTATCATAAAGAAATTGTGATCAAAATGCATCAAAACTACTCACGATGTATGCTCTTCTGTGTTTATATCCACTAAGATGTTCTATCATAGGTGCCATCTCTGTATTAAACCCACACAGCTTGCACTCATAATGCGGCTCTTTTCTTCCTTCAAATCTGATTTCAACCACATGTTCTAAACCTGTACAGGCAAGTTACAAATATCTATATTTTAGTATAGACTACTAAACAAATGTATTCTCTTTAATGTTGCTCATTAAAAGCCAAAATTAATACAGAAAAGTATTCCATTTTCAGAATTTCAACATGTCTTTGGGATCACAAGGATAGGACTTATTACCTGCATCAGCTAAATTTCTCTCATTAGGATGCTTTATTCTGAAAGGAAAAACACTGTCTGTGGGAGATTTGCAAGCCCACAAAAACAAAATATTCCATGATAGTTTTAATAAACTAAGAAAGAGCCCTCCATTCAATACAGTCATGTAAAGAGAATTCATGGAGAAGGGCGTACAAAAAAGAGAACGAGAACAGGAAATTCCACACAAATGTCTCCATTAAAAAACAGGATTTAAACTACTTAGTCAAACATAATTTGGACAGTGCCAGAGTAGCACAAAGCAGCTGTAGGAAAGACAATAATCACTTCAAAAAATTGAGCCCACAATTTAAAAATCTTCCATAAACTTAAGAATTACAGGAATGAAAATGGCATTTTTCTTCATTTTTTCTAGAAATGACTGAAAGACTATGTCTTGGAAGTATTCCTCTAAATTTGAGGTTTATACCTAGCATGAAAAGTTTTACTCTGAACAGCTTAAATGCAACAATTTTATAACCAGTTTAAAACAAATAGGAAAAATCTGCAGCTGTTCCCTATTATGATAAATTCCAATACCGTGTATTTGTGATGGGTTGACCCCAGTCAGCAGCCAAGCACCACGCAGCTGCTTGCTCACTCACATGCACACCCCTCAGCAGGATCAGGAGAAAACAGGAAGAGCAAAACCAAGAAAATTCATGGGTTGAGATAAAGACAGTTTACTAGGTGAAGAAAAGAGAGGGGGGGAAAAAAAAAACCAAAAACCCACACATATGAAAACCAGTCACTCACCTCCCCACAAGCAGACCAATACCCAGTCTCTGAACAGTCACCTTGGAAGCTAAACCCTACTCCCCTCGGCTTTTCTTCCTCCCTTTTCTTTCTTTACCTGATTGTGATTGCTGAGCATGACATTATGTGGTACAGAATATCCTTTTGGTCAGTTTGGGTCAACTGTCCTGGCTGTGTCCCCTCCCAGTCTCTCGCCCAACCCCCCCCAGCCTACATAAGGGACGAGGGGTGGGCACCCAGAGTGGAAAAAAACAGAGTCTTGACGCTGTGTGCTACTCAGCAACTGCCAAAACACTGGCGTATTATCTATACTGTTTTAGTCACAAATTCAAAACACACAGACTGCTATGGAGAAATTCAGCTCCATCTCAGACCCACTACAGTGTTATACTGCTAAATCTTAACTCTGAAAATAAACTATCATCAAAGTCCTGCACCTGGGGAGGAACAAGCCCAGGTACCAGTACATGCTGAGGTCTGACCAGCTGGAAAGCAGCTTCTCAGAAAAAGAACTGGGTGGACACCAAGTTGAAGACAAGCCACCAATGGGCCCTTCTGGCCAAGAAGGCTAATGTCATCCTGGGCTGCACGAGGAGGAGTGTTGCCAGCAGGCTGAAGATGGCCCACCCTCTCCACTCAGCACCAGTAGGGCCACACCTTCCCAGTACAAGAGACACGGACATACAAAGGGCCATGAATGCACTAGAGCATCCCTCCTATGAGGAAAGGCTGTGAGAGCTGGGTCTATTTAGTCTGGAGAAGAGAAGACTCAGAGGGGATCTCTTCAGCATGTATAAATACCTGAAGGGAGAGCGCAAAGCAGAGGGAGCCAAGCTCTTTGCAGTTGTGCCCAGTGACAGGACAAGATGCAATGGGCACAAACTGAAACACAGGAGATGGTGTCTAAACATGAGGAAACACCTTTGACTGCCAGGGTGACTGAGCACTGGCACACGTTTCCTGAGAGTTGGTGGAGCTTCCCATCTCGGAGATATTAAAAAGCCATCTGGACATGGTCATGGGCAACCTGCTCTGGGTGACCCTGCTTCAGTAGGGGGTTAAGACCAAACGACCTCCAATCGTCCCTTCCAATCTCGAGCATTCTGTGATCTGTGACAAGCTTCTTTACTAAGATGGCTCCTTCAGGAATGAGTTGTCTAATAATTAAGGTTTATAAAAGAGGTGGCCTTTATAGTACTCAGTGTAATATGCTAAATTTTAAAAGGTATGAGAGGTAAGATACATCCCATAAATTATTCAATACATTTACAGAAAATTAAACAATATCTAAAATTCCACCTTTTATTTCAAAACAAGAGCCTTTTGCTTATAAATTCAAAGACATACCATATAGAAAACAAAAAAACATACCAACTAGAGGTTCTTCTCTTTTAGGATCATTCATAAAATCCTTCAGACAGGTTATGTCCTTTGTGAGTCCTCTCTTCACTAAAGTAAAAAATATACACATAGAGAGATATTATACATTAGACAGTTTGCACACAATTTCTAAGACTTTAAAGGAGTTTCTAATGGAGATTTTAGGGGGACAAAATTAATTTTCACTCTAAAATGTGTAAGAAAAATGGGCAAGATCTCAATCACTCACAAAAAGATTCCAATACTCTGTCTTCCATAACAATTTTACACACAAGGAATTCATGTCTTCAAGAAGAGAACCAAATAAGCAAACCGGACCTTCTAACACAATCCAATTTACTGAGGAAAGATATCAAGTACACATTCGTAGCATGCCCCAGACCATGTCAGTTCTCATTAAAAAAGGGGGAAAAAAAGAAAAAGAAAAAAAGGGGGGGGGGGGAATAAGGAAAACAAAAAAAGGGGGGAAAAACAGAGGGGAAAAAAAGGAGAAAAAAAAAGGGAAAGAACAAAAACCAAGCCAACAACCTCCTCCTTCCTCTAAAACCCTAATACTCATCTAGCATACTAAAACTTCTTCTTTGGAGACTGAAGTTCAAGAATCATATTGCCTTAAGTCTAATAAAGAACACACAGTCTTCACAAACATACCCTGGCAGACCAGAAGCAGCACAACACAGTTAGTATGTTCCTGGGCCTGAACTAAAAACATTTCAATCAGGGCTGTATCTCACTCCCCACTGGGTTTTAACAGATTGGTTTTTGCACTACCTAAAACATTTTAAAGTATTCCTGGTCAACTCGGATCACCAGAGCTAAATGTATCTGCAAAACAATCTGAAAGAGGCAGTCAGTGTATTCAACTGTTGGCCACTATAAAAGAGCACACTGAAGTGTTAAAATACATACTTCTAATCTGAGAAAAAAATATGCAGAAACAGAACTCATCTTCCTAATTACATACAGCTGTATTTTAACTGACTGATGAACTGCATGAGTCATAAACACTGCTAGTTTCTTCAAATTGGAGCAAACAAGTAGAAATACCACAAGCCCTGAATAGTATGTACTGTATTCTTTCCCCCTAGGATGCCAGATTATGGCTTAAAAACCAAATAGAACTTCTGAAGGATAGGGAATTCCATGCTTGTTCTTAAATACTCATTCCATTAGGAACATGCTTGTGCTGCCACCAAACCAAACTCCAGGGCTGCACACACACAAAAAATAAATTCACAAAGTTCCAGCATTAATTTATATGGAAAACCTCTTATAATTTAATTGTGGTAGCAAATAGCTGATGGGACACCTCCTGCCACGCGAACAGTGTGGCCCATTCCCACCAAAACTTAAGTCTTGTAAAAAACCTTTGTCTGTTGTTTTTTGTCTGAGATGCCATGCAGCAGTAGTAGCATAGCATGACAGAGGTGACATGTAACAAGTTGTTGCCATGTAACAAGTCTCCATAGACACATTTTTACCAAAACTTCAATGTGTTACGCAGTTCTCGTGCACTTGGTAGCTCTCAACATGCACTTGCTGTTCCCAAGCTGACATTGATAGGCATGCGGTCTTTTCGGCTTAATATGGAAAGATCCACACAGAAAAAAGTTAAAGGTCTCTACAAGGTAATGACCATTTTCTTCTCGCTTCCTAACATACAACTAAATATTCTTGTCTTAGTACCATCTTGATAATAAAGAACCCGTAGTGTTCTTGGCTTATGTGCTTTGGCTTTGTCAAACTTTCACTATGTTGCATGCGTACACACATGCATGCTGCAAAATTTTCTGTTGAAAACTTCATCAGCTAAAAAAACAGCAGCTAGAGTAATTGGTATCAGATAATCAGGAAGATAGAAACTATAATGTCTTAAGTTTGAAAGTCTTTCTATGTCTCATAACTTCATATTCTCCTAAGACCTTTTCTTACATAAATTAACCAGTGCACAAAAGAAAAGCAATGGTTCAAATGTTTGGTAACTTGCACTGCTTCTTAAACATAGTCAACCACCTGCTTTGGTCATCATGAAAACAAAACCACCGATTTCAAAGTTGCACCTGAAAAGGACATTAGCTCATTTATATTCAGCTACCTGGTCTCTGTGTTTCATACTTCATCGGAGTTTGGACTGGAGCTGGAGAACCTAGGATAATAGTTTGACAGTTAAAGACTGCTTCTTCTCACTTGCTTTTATTAAGTACTCAGTAGAACATACAAACAAGTTACAGATCTGAACAGTTATCTTCATTTTACAGTTTAATATAGGCTCAGTAATAGCAGTATTTCACCTTGGTACACTTTCCTTTTGTAACTTTACTGCTCTACGTAAGAAAAATTCTTCGTTTCCACTCCCCTTCCCCACCAAAACAATATACCAAATGCGTGAATGTCACAGAAGCAGAGAATATTCAATTTTTATTTGATTTTTAAGTGCTTTTCATGCTGCCTAGTTATTTAAATTATTTTAACTATTTGGTATTGTGCATGACAGCCTACCTATGTTATAGATACCTGACAGAAAACTTCTGGTCTAAACATTTAGAGCCTAAACACAGTCCCAGAGACAATCCATAAAGTCATTAAACTGTGCCTTCTTGTACATAGGGTTCTGCATAGATTCTTAATCACTCAGAGCTTCAAACTGTATTTTTAGACATGCTTCCTTTGGAATGCCTTTCCCTTGCCTCCCTCTTCCCTCAAATCCATAGACACAGACACACCACAAGAGTGCTTTAATAATATCCTCAATATTTTGTAAATTGCAGCATTCAAGATTAAATCAAGATGACACACCAGTACTCATTTACTGGAAAAAGTGAAAGCTGAAGTTAAACTATATATTTGTCAATGTAATTTCTATTTTTGAACTGAAGATGTTTTCCATAGTGATGGCAAATACAACATGTTGTATACATCAATGGTTTTCTCCTCTTTCTGCACAAGATAGGCAGTTAAGAGATAAGTATCAAAGCTGTAAATCAAGTCAAAGTTATAAACATTTTACAAACAACTCTGCTGTATTAACGTAAGGGAAGGCTATGAGAAAGCACATCTCCCTTGATTTCTTATAGTAAGTTATCCATCTTTTTTGGTAAAAAGCTTCAAAGTCTCTGGTACCTTGTCTCTGGGTATTCTGCAAGTACACTTTTGACACCGTGAAATAAGATTTTTAGTGTTTTATTTTCTCTTTACTTCTAAGGACAAACTGTATTTGCAGAGAATTGCACCAGAAGCAGTTCAGTTCACAGTGCAGTCTGCCTTAACACAGTTGATGTTTACAAATATGGTCAAGTTAAAAATCAAGTTGCAGCTGCTACTATCACCAAAGGTAGCAGTTTGGGGTTTTGAGATATTTTTTTCTTTAAAAAAAATAATTAGCAAATACCATATTTTCTTTTTAAAAAAATATAAAATTAGCAAACATTATCATTGCTCCCTGCAGAAGTTTAACAAAGCAATTATGATCTTGAAGACACTCTCCCATTCATCAATAGCAGGTTTCCAGGCTAATATTTAATTCACATTTACTAGCCACATGGCTTTGTAATGCTATTAATAATGCAAGTTATATTTATTAAGCATCTCAAAACCAAAACACAACAGTATTTTCCCTTAAAGCACATCAGACTGACCAATGAGCTGGAAATCAACTGGACTGCCAGGCTCAAAGGGCAACAACCAACAGCCCAGCCTCTTGACGTTCAGTAAGCATCAGAGTACCCCAATGACTGATTCCAGGGCATACAACAATTAACATCACCATCAATAACCTGGTTGAGGATGCACAGAACACGCTGGGCAAATTCACAGACATTAGTAATTTAGGGGATACAATCAATGGCACAGCTTCCATTGAGCTGGACCTCGGGAACAGTAAGGATTAAAGAAACTTTAAGAAACTTGGT
The DNA here is from genome assembly GCF_963924245.1 of Chroicocephalus ridibundus. NCBI lineage: Eukaryota > Metazoa > Chordata > Aves > Charadriiformes > Laridae > Chroicocephalus > Chroicocephalus ridibundus. The sequence goes on from NC_086285.1 coordinate 102,967,963, forward strand.
AGGAAGTGTAGAGTTCTGCAGCTGAAATAATCCCATTCACGAGTATAGGCTGAGATATGGCTGACTGAACAGCTGCACTGTCAAAAAGAACCTCAGAGTTATGATGAATGCTAAGCTAAATATTAGCCAAATGCATGTCTCCCATAAACTAGGCAAACTCCATACTGAGATACTGGCATAGGCAGCATACTTCAGAATATCTTATCCTCCATTATTTGGGATTTGCGAGGCTGCCTAGTTCCATTCTTCTCCAGTTTTAAGTGGGACGTGGAGAAACCAGAGAGGGTCCAGTGAAAGGGCCATCAAGACAAACAACCCAGGAAAAATAAATTATGAGAACAGGTTTGGGAGCTGGACTTGTTTAGCCTGGTAAAGTGGAAGCTAAGGGGAGACCTAATAGCATGGATACCTGAACAGCAGCTACAAAGATGAGTCAAACCCTTTGGGGATGTGACAACAGCATAACAAGCAGCAGCCAGAAATAGCTGCTTAGGAGGCACGGATTAGATGTTAGGATAAAATTCTTCTTTAAGACGGAGAAGCAACTACAGACTGATTAAACACAGGTAGCAGGCTCTCTGTCCTTGGAGATATTCAAAGCTTCAGTAAGCAAGTGATGATCCAGCACTGGCCGTAGTCCTGCTTCACTCAGGAAGTTCAGAATCACCTAATTAGTCTCAGGAAATCCCTTCCAACTAGTGATTTTATTTAGTAAGGGATATTTTCCAGATACTAGTTATCTATACGAACAACAACAACAAAAAAATAATCCCTTTCCTTTCAATATTCAATGACACTGTCCTGAACATACTCCTTTGTTCTCCACCTTTTACATCTATACATGTATTTGTAATGCACACAGCATTCCTAATGACTGCCAGAAATAAACCAGCTATGTTTCAAAATTTAAGGACAGTTTCAGACATTGACAATTCAGTTACTCAGTGGCAACAAAGAAGTACTGGACTCAGCATTGTAAGTTCACTTTTGAACACAAGAGGTGAAGTGCACAAACACTCTATATTCCATTGTATGGGGGAACTCCCCAAGAGAGAGGTGGTAAGGGAGTCTGAGTAGCATTCAATCTTCGTAATTCTATTACGATTTCTGAAACATGTTCTCTTCTAGTCTGTAACTCAGCAAAAAACTTCCAGGTTTCCTTTCTTTAAAAATGTAGTAGTTTTACACCCCAAAACCTTATGCATACAAATCAATGCTTGACAGGCACAGAGGGACATGTTAAAATAAGTAAATTTATGTTATATCATAAAGCTGAAATGCTGACCAAGACACTGATAAGGCTGTCATTGGTGAACCCAAAGCAGAATACATGATATTTGTGCTTTCACCAGAGGAAGAAGTTGTAGTCAGTAGTGTTAAATAAATGCAGCTTATCTTCCTCCGATTCCTCCCATTGACTCCAGAGCTAACAGAACAACCATAGTGAAGCTTTCTTCACTCATGGTGCTACTTAAAGGTTTTAAGTTGAAGAATGTAGACATAGGGTGCTAGATCCAGCTACTAAACAACTACAAGATCTCATTACACTTTTCAATACTTTCTGTGTGTATTTTTGTAAGAGAAGTACTACAAGCTGATTCTGCATCTTCCTGTAACGCAAGAAAAAGTCCACAGGCTGTGCAAAAAAATTCCATTAATCCACTCTGTGCCAAATTAACTTCACCAAAAAAGCTAGGCAGCCCAGAAATGGCTTTAAGAGGGCATGTACTCTATACTATGCCTTCTACCTGAGCTGCCTCATTTTAGTAGTAAACCACTACTAGTAAACCACTGTATTTTTGCCATTGCCTAGGGAACATTTGCCTAACGTATATATTGGCATTCTCCCCATCATTTAATGCCTCTTGCTCAAAGCAAAAAGTTTTCCAAACTTCCGTCTGCTTTGGCCAAAAGGTCCTGGGAAGAAAAACAATGTTCAGTCTCGTCCCCTCCTTATCCCTGAACATGTACGTGCAACTGCCTCAACTAGAGCTGAAACAAATCTTCCATCTGTCCAATTCTATTATTGTACAAGGAAGTCACATAACTGAAATTTCTATACTTAGCTGAGCTTTGATTTAACTCTATGAGTAAAGTCCTAGAACTTCAGCATCTTCTCTTCCCACATCTTCTACTAAGCTGCTCTCCTCTGAACTGCTGGGGAGCAGGCAAAAAACCACTCCAGATACGCAATTCTGTCATTACCACAAAAATAATTTGTTGATAGTTTTGCTATATGGAAACTTGCATGGTATCCAGATGTCTGTCTTACGGAAAGCGGTACTTCTCCAAACACAATTATCTGGAAACAGATGCATTTCCTGACTTAACTGACTTCAAAACCAACAAGATTGTACAAGTTAAACAGTCAGGTTACTCACGCTCATCACTTCTGGATTCTGAGCAGTTACTTTTGATGGGTTCAGAGAGGACAGTGTACATGGCATGCTCCATTTGAAAACACTCAGAATCCAAATTTTTTTTTAATTTTGGTTTACAAATGATAGCAGCGTTAGTGGTGTTCTCCCTACTCACAAAGGAACTTTGTTTTAATTCTGCAGCACGGAAGAAATTGCAGATGTTGGTGTAAAACATTTTACTATGTCAAACCTCATCCTCTGAAGTACCTGTTCTTCCTTAGACAGCATACATTTCAGATACTTGTCAGGTTTTGTCCCAAGTGATTTACAAGAAAATCCATCCTTCTCTTTGACAACATCCATATATTTTTGTTCCTGGCTCTTTGAACTCCAGCTCTGTGAACATACTGCCACGTTTCACATTAACTGGAGTATCTGATAAATGAACATTAGAACTGGACTGCAGATCCAGTAGCAATAAGAGGAACATCTCATTAATTTATATCCTGAAATAATACTAGACTCATACTTTACTGTGTACCTAATTTAAGAATATCCAGATTTTTCATGCTCATTCACAAGACTTCACTACTTAACTCCACAAAGGCAGTATAATCTCCATTCATATATATCTGCAAACTGTAGAAGAAGTTATTAACTATTTAAAATGAAAAAACAAAGGCCAAGCAAATTCAGAATTTATTCTTATATTTCAGTGACAGAGTATAACGAATTTCCTGGACCTGCTGGCTCTTGAGGAAGAATTATTTGTGTAGTTGGTAATTTGTCCGTGGGAGAGTTTCTGCATATACATTGAATACATAATTCTGCATTGCAGTCCCCAAAATAAAACCTGAATTGCCATCTTTCAAGTTACTCAGGTGGAAAGCTTTTCTATCTGTAAAAAAAAAAAAACAAACAAAAAAACCCACACACAACAAAAAAAACCCTCACACACCAAAAAACCCACCACCACACAACTAAAACATACAAATAAACTTCATCAGGCAAAATTTCATTCTCTTTTGGACAAGTAAACCGTAGTAGTGGCTTGCAAATTGGCCTCCCACATCTGGATCTTCAGTGAAGCAGAGTTCAGTATGGATAAAGTAGAATAAAGGAGATATCAACAGTATGAATAATCATTTCATAGTAGAAGTAAAAGATGTTGATTGTTTCAAAATGATCACTGAGACACAGAACTTTCTGGATTAAAGCACAGCTTGCAGTGCTTCTGACACGTGTTGGTACCTTGTGATGCTGGGACTTTGCCAGAAGTTAGAGCCAGCTTGTTTACCAGAATTTCATTTCTAGATTCTTCACTTTAATAATCAGATATTTTAATTTATGTCTTCTCGTTCTGTAAGATACATCACAGTTAAAAGATTCTAACCTATAACATTTCCAGACATGCAGTGTTTACAATAAGGATATGTTCTTAACCCGAATTCTCCATGAACACTGAACTTGTAGTATATTAAGCAGCACTGTTTTCCAAAGTCTTTGTAACAGGCTCCTGTATTCCACCACTCTTCTTATAGCCTTGCTGCCACACCTTCTGTCCTCTTATTCAAGTCTCACTTGCTAACCCATGTATCCATTACATTACCCCTCCAAAACCAGATTTTACGGTCTTGAAGCAAGAACCTCTTCAGCTAGTGAGTTTTACTTTTAGTGACTATTTCTGATGAGAAATACAAATAAACCTCTCTAGAAATTGTCTTCCATTAGAAGCACTGAGCCAAATAAGTCTGCTACAATTCTGTACTGCTCAAATACACAGGATTTTGAGGAGACCTATGTTTTCAGAACTTCTGCAGAAATTCTTTCAAGGAGCTTCATTACCAGTATTTCTAAAAATAAAAGATCTGCATGCAGTACTGGTGTCTGCTGAGGCAAATGCCTCAGAATTGTTCACACACTTGAATGATGTGTTTTGCACTGATATTCTCTTGTCAACACGAAACAATGAGAGTAGCTAATGAAGCCCAGTCTCTTAGAAAACAGATTGTGACCAGTGCTTTTGTAAATCTTTCTTTTGTGTTGATTCTTCGGGGTCCAGTTGATACCGTAAACTGTCAATTAAGGACTCTCTAAGACTCAATCTTGGAGTGTTAGAAAGCAGGCATTCTTTATTGCAGCACTGGGCACACAGGGTACACTCTGCCTAGTGTACATGCCAAGTTGCTCAACTACAAAGGTTATAAGCAGTCACAATATACATATTCATTACATTTCCCAGAAATGATTAACATTCATATTATCACCTAGAACTCATTAATATATGTAAATGTCCTTGACCCATGCGCATCTGTGTCCAGTGGTGGTCTTCCAGGGTCCTCTGGTGGTCATCGATAGTCTTCCTCACCACGTCTGTTGGTTGAACTCAGTCTTTGTGCATACTCAGTCCGTCTTTTGGCCTAGTTTGCAACTCTTTGTTTTCACAAAACTAGCTTACTCTAGCATCTCTCCTTACCTATTCTACTCAAGGATACAATGTCTCAAGGCTTCCTTTTATCAAACTAAACCCAGCAGATGTTTAACCCATACACTTACTTACAAAGCATTTCAAACTTCGCTACATTATTCCAGTAAGGAGGGAACTATGTTCTTTTTAACTCAGTATTAGTAAGGCCTGAGGAGCCTTCCACCCCAGTGTTTTGTGCTGTTCACGACTACTGTATCACAGTAAAGTGGTGAGTTCAGCCTGCAGCACTTCCCTCAGTAGAGGACTGACACCATTGCTCTTCTCTGTGCAGATGTGTATTTCCAGGAACCCTTGATCAACTTGGTTCAAAAAGGCCGAGAGGTTCAAAAGATACTGGGGAACAGATGACAAAGCCAGAATATAAACCTTGTTTCTTAGGAGAACAGGCTAAGAAGATAAACTAGAAGTGAAAGGCTTATTTCTCATGATAACTGACTGCATAACCTTTTTGGGTTTGAATCTTCTCATTGATTTTTAATCAGTATTCCCATATCTGCCAACGTTCTGTGCTTCCTGTACTTTAAAAATATTGTATGTCATCATCAGCGCCTTTACAACAAAATTTCCATTTCCACTGTGAGCTAGTTATATCCCACATCTTCAACCTGTTATCACAACTCTTATTTTTGTTGACATATGACAGTCTGAATTCACCTTCTCAGTTTCTGGGGGAAAAGATACCCCAGCAACTGAGTTTACCTTTAATAGGTCTTTATTACTCCAAGTTCACTACAATAAAGACAGACAGAACTTTCCTGTCATGCAGCTAGGCAACTCCAACACTGTTAGAGCTGCATCTGCAACAGTGCTGCCTTAGCCTGCTGATTTAGCTTCTTAGCATACTGCCTGAAGCTTAGCAGTGAGCGCATAAAGCTGACAGACAAGTGGGAAAAGGTTGAGCTTGGAAAGTAAGAAACTAAAATACTGACTATCTGTCCCTCTACTAGATAGATAGACAAATATTTAGATGTGGAAAGGCATAATTAGGGTTTCATGTGCTAAAATATTTCTTTGCTCAGCACTTCTCTAGATAGAAATCTCAGAAGAATGTTCACCATATAAAGAGAAACACAGTTATAGACACATAAATCTGGCAAGCGCAAATACCTCAACTACTAGAAAAGCAACAAACATTAAAATCCCCAAGCAATATCTATCCTAAGAGGCTGGAAGGAAAAAAAGTGTTATACTTACAATAGACAGTCTTGAGTCTCAGGGCTTTCTCTTTCTTTAATTATGAAGATGCAAGTCATCCCAAAATAAAATAAGAAAAAGAAATTAACGTGCTGCACCATTTGAAGGAAAAACTCTGTACTTCCTGAGAAGCCTTTGCAGATGAATTACATTACAGACCAAAGTTTCCATTGCCAAATAGGAAAAATCGAAGCCTTTATGATTTTCTGCAAAAGCTGGAAGTACTGACAAAAGTGTACTTAGAGTTAATACAAGGTTAATAAGCCTTGTTATTAATGAAGTTTAAAGAGATGATTACAGCTTGAAACACAACATCTCAAGGATGCCAGACATAACCTTGAGTTCTGCATGATTACAGCTCCTAAGTTTTCAAGAGCTGAAGTTCCAGCAAAAAAGAAGAAAAAGAAAACTTGCCCAGAAAGGAAAGACTAACAAAAAGAAGCTCTCCCACCATTTTGAGTGGATTTGGCTAAAGCCTTCAGGCTAGCCAAATCTCCTGAAAGTTAATTCAGATCATGAAGAACAGGAAAAGTAGCTTTCATCAGCTGAATCCAGAACAGATTGCTTTTTGGCAGAATCTAAGGAAAAGAGGAACTTAAATTCTCATTTCAGAACATGGCTAAAACAATCCTGACTCACTTTGAGAACTTTTTGGCAAATAAAAACAAACTCGCCATTTACAAGAATGAAAAAATTACTGTGATCATTCTACCAGTAGGGCAGCTGTCTGTCCAGAGCAGTCCAAACAGTTGAGTCCTATATTTTCAGTATTTAGTGGCATGGAAGAGATGCTGCATGCTGATGTGTCAATTCAGTAGGAAGTAAGACTGACACAATTGTTAATTGTTTAAGCTGCCAAATAGCTGTTTTCACGGCAGTTATAAAAAAAGGAAGTTACTTAGGTAACAGTATCGTCACAAATAGTGGGTGGTGGTGTGCGAGCTCAGCAGGACTTTATAACCTTAGAATACAGACAGTCTCTTTTGTAGTTATGCTGCCACAAGTGTTTTCACTACTTGTCATTCTACAGAGTTTTACAACAAACAGCTGCTAATACCTAATTTTTCAAACAAGCAAAGAAAACATCAGGAATTGTGAGCTGCTGCTCAAAGAGAATTTCTTCCTGTCCATTTTCGGACAATCAACTTTGATTTTGATTGCACTTGGATTACTGCTTTTGTTAATATTAGAAATGGAGTTCCACAACTGAAGCTAATGGGTCCATTTTACTTGTGAACCCTTCTTGAGGTTTCTTTAAAAAAAAAAAGGCAAGAAGCAAAAAACCCAAAACTACATCAGGAATGAAGATTCTCACACATTAGGTAAAAAACTTATTCTCTGTCCTGGGTCAAGTGTTCCAAGCAAGTTGCAACAGCTGTTTTTGAGTTAAGATTATGAAATGTTAGGGTAACTTCTAAAGTGTCTAACTTCAAGAAGCCCAAACTCAAAACCTCCTGGTTTTTAGGGTTCAAACCCCTGACACAGATTGTAATCTGAAGAGCTACTGTATAAATTAGTTTTCCACAAAATTAAAGTTCACAGGTTATCTAACAAAAGTTTCAACTGCATAGTTAAGTATTATGTTAACACAGAATCACAGAATTTAGTTGTTCCTAAATATATACACTCTTGAAAACATATCAGTTAGACATTAGTAGCTCATACACAGAAATTCTATTTATTTTTACTCTTCAAGCTCAGACTAAGCAAATCAAGTTGTTGGGTTTGTTGTTTTTTGGTTTGTTCCCCCCCCCCCCCCCAAAAAAAAAAAGAAAAGCTCTAGAGTTTTAAGCCTCTTTGGATCACAAAGACGAGCTGCAGAACATAATAGCATACTTCTTGAGACCAAACATAAACAAGACAAGAGCAAGGTAATTTTCCTGTAACTGAAACCTATCTACATTAACATTCCAAATATCAACACAAAAATGTCCAGTTAAAACGCTTTTCCAGCATGGTTGATTTTAATGCCATACAGAAGGGCAGAAAGTTGCCTGTACCTCAGGTATTTTCAACCACAGGTTCTGATGCACAGCAACTACAGGGCAAGAGGTATAGCAGAAACAAGAACTCTGAAGTGGTGAAGACAAAGACTAACAACTCTCTTCACAGATTTGAACATTCCTTGTTTCTAATGAGGTTGCAGAGTCCTGAATGCAGATTCCTCTCCTTTTGGAGCACAATAGGTATTTCTACCCTGTCTATCCCCAGATACGAAGGGAGGGCAAGGAACCTTGAATCCGTGATAGAAGCAGCACTAGAAAAAGTTAGATGTGTATCCTGCTTATCACTCAAGCTCACTCAAGTTCAAGACACCGAAGCACCATAGTCATGAACGCTGAAGTTAGTGAGAAATATAAACTCTTGGCACAACACAGAATCAACTCTCAGGGAGAGAAACGAAATGAACTTTAAAGAGGTGCATCATATAGAACTAAAATACTACCTAATATTTTTTAAATTAAGCATTCAAAGACTTGAGAACCTCTATGTTTAAGTTTCATATATCATAGAATGCAAATGGCAACAATTTTATCTAATTAGATAACTGATCATCTATTATTTGAATAAAGCAACTACTCAGACTTGTTTGGAAAAAAAAAAATCACATAAATTTCAGACTGCAAATGGAAAAGGCTTCAAACAAAACCTAATTTAGTAACAAGCTAGGAAGAAAGTCATTGCACCGACTAGTCATTTGCTTGAAATATTTTGAAGTTACTTCTATTTTACTTATATTCTAATGCAATACTTCAGTCTATTTCTCACCCTTGAAATCAATCCAGCAGGTTACAGAACATTAAGCCTGCAAATATACAAATTAAAACACAAGTGAAACAACTCAGGACTCACTTTCTTGTAAGAACATAGACTCAGCTTAATGCATCAGATTATTAGCCTCCAACACAGCCAAAGGAATTCCACAAGGCTTTAGGTATAGGTATTCTCTTTTAGTTTGGGAAGTAAAATATTCTGGGTAAAAATTCTGTCCAACTTATAACAAATCTGGGTAGTCTGCCTAAGCTGCCATGAAGAGATGGCTATTATTTACATTTTCCCCTCCAGCAGCAAGTGATTTAGGCACTATCAGTTCAAACACCCAGGCTGACAGTCAGTACAGGAAAAACACCCTAAAAATCTCTAACTCACAAAAAGCAATATTCCTTGAGTCTGAGAAGAGTAGCACACATGAATTAGATTCCCCCCCCCAAAAAAACAGATGTCTTTATTCTTTGGTTTCACATAGGTCACTAATAAAAAGATTCCCTAGTTTTATGGAAGCTATGCATTTGATACAATTTACCTAAGAAGTATGCTTGAGGTTTGGGAAGTGTCCTCTCTCTAAAAAAATAGCATCAGAATGAGTAATTTATTTGGAGTTGATGGTACTGACATACAGGTGAGCAAACCAATCCACATATAGAGACCAAACAAAGGTATGCAGAAATCACCTAATAAACGTCACAGGTAAGTATCTTGTCTACCTATCCAAAACCCAGAATAACCAAACCACATGGGTGACAAAAAAAATAAATTATACAATAACCGTGTACGCAAAGTCAATTAAAGTATACCTACAGATCTGTCAGACAGTCAAGCTTTACCTCTAGAGCTACTCAAAATAATACATTTTACTGTGAATAGCTACGGGAAATACAGGCAAATGAAATGAGAATCATTTCACACATGTAGCAAACTTTACACTTGTTTCTTGGAATTTTTTGAGTGACTGTCCTTCTCCTCATGAAGTATCATTTCTTGTGTTTTTGAAACATCCTCTGGTGGAGGACAAGCATAAAACACCTTTACCAAAGCCATTTTAAAAACAATGGGTAGCTGTAAGAAAAAAGTCATCTCACTGAAGTCATAAGAAATAGCTGGCGGGTTGGCTACTGCCAGAATCTAGGCAAAATACTACCATCTTCTCTTCATTTTGTTGTGTTGTCAGGACATCCTTTGGTATTATTTTGAAGAGGAACTCCTCTGATACGGAGCAAACTAAGCTATTCACTATCAGCACCTATTCTTTATCAAAAAGGAACATAGCTCAGGACTTTCACAGTTACTTCAAACTGGGTGATACAAAAACTTCTTTACATAACCCAATGAATTCTGATATTCTTCTGACAAAACATACACTAGATTTCATGATTTAAACTGAGGAATTAGAGGTAACTGAAAACAAGGATGATACGATCTTGGAGAATTTTTCCTACAGAAATGCAGTCAAGTGACTTACCAGGACTCTACACCAGCACTAACATTCAACATCTAACAAGCATCCAGTTTTAACCTGCCTGATTCCTGTTCACGATCAGTTTGCAGTCCTTCATTAACTCATTAAAGTTTGACAGATGTAGCCTAGCATATACTGATTTCCCTGAGTGAAACAGAAGGAAAACTACATGCAGATTTTCTAAGAAAATAATCACTAGTTTTCCCACTTTAAAAGGGAAAACCAGCAATAATTGGATCACTATCAAGGTTAACTAGGAAATAAAAAGAAACAACCATAAAACCAAAAGAATATTTGGCAGGACATGAAAAATACTACAGTATTGGACACTTCTACTGGATCAGCAGGGCACAAGACTGAATCCTGGGGGGGACAAAAAAAGAAGTGTTTGGAGAAAGTGGAGATAATGACTTATTTCAACACTATTAAAGTTATCAGCAAACAGGTAACAAAATATGATTAATCTATCTTGAAAACCAAGAGGTGGGAGATGCCCCTCAGCTACAACTGAAAGAGAAGGGGCACACAAACACTTGAAAAAGACAATATTGCAGTTAATCCTTAGTGTTCCAGGAAAAATAAAAATGTCATTAAGAAAACATTAGAGGAGGCACTTCAGTGCCACAACAATACAATCAATCTAATGACAGCAATCAGAAGTAACAGAGGGAAGTACAGACAACTGAATATGTCTCAATTTTATAGACTGAAAATACGGAATTTTAAACAAAAGATAATCACCAGCCAATCAACAGTCAAAAGTTCAGTCAAACAACATTTATAAAAGCCTCATCTCCAAATACGTCCTCACAGAACACTGTCTAATAATTCAAACACAAAACAAGCCAAGGCAGTAAACCAGAAAGTTGCTATCGAGATGCTTCAAACAAACAGAACCATATGAGTTGATAGTTAAGCCTATGTAACTCCTGCAAGAAATCCAAATTGATGCTACTATCAAAGTAACAGGAAAGCTAGTTTTATTCAAAGTACAGGCGAGTTTTGTAACTTGTAAAACACAGCAGTACTTTTCCCAACTGTATCCAAAACAGAAGTTTGCATTCTTTCACTATCTGTGACTTTCGTGTAATCCAAATGTTAATTTCACAATTAACACACATTTACCTTTACCCATGGTTGATGTTTCAAGTTACACACTGTATGAAGCAGAGTTGTGAGATTCCCACCTCATCTTTTCCTGGTGATTTTGCAAGCAAGTTACTGTTAACAGATCTATCAATGAGTTAGATAAGCACTTGAAGCAACGTGACATAAATTACTGATTTTTACAAGAATCCCAGATTTATGATTAAAAGTGCATATACACTTAATATAGAAAAAGGTTACCTTTCTATGCTTTGCACCACGATAGTGTGACTGAAGACTTATAGAACTCATACATGGAACTTTACAAACCTAAAAAAATAAATTGAAAGCACATCTTCAGTTATGGTATGGATATTCTGTAGCTGGTGAGTTAGAAGAACTGGAAACACATACATTTCTACATCACAATTCTTAGGGTCTTCTTTGGCTTAAACAGTACAATTTGCATGACATTTAGGAGAGCTGCACACCACTAAAGCGATCAGAAACAGTGTGTAAATCTGTTCAAATGATACTTGAACACGTGTTTAAATACACCAGGTGGTACGAATCTTTAAGAGCCTTCCCCTTTCCTCCTACCACTACTTTCTGTATTTTTAAGTTTTCTAAACTTCTGCAGACCGCAAAGCCAACAAAAATGCATTATCAAACAGTGATAATACACAGAGACAAAGTTACGCCCTAGAATAACTAGAATAATTCACTGTTACATCAAAGGGATCAAAAAAAAAAAAAACACACCAATGGAGAAAGACATCTGCATTTCATTAAAATCCCAGACACACATATACCATTACAATAATTAATGGAATACAGATCTACAATTATTTGTTACTACCTTTAGCTCAAAAAAAAAAAGCAATTATTAATATATGCTAATATTGCCTATTCTCTTGAAATACTGTCACCAGAAAAAAAAAACAAAACACTGCTAGAGCAACAGGATTGACAAATTTAATATGTTCTGACACAAAGTTGTAAACTTTACAGATAAATGAGCCTTTGTAGTCACCTATGAGAAATACTTAACAGAGATTTGAAAGACTACAATTAAAGACCATTATATTGCACCTGTGACTGCTCAAGAACAAACTGAATTCACCAGATCCTAAGACAAGAAGCTCTTCCAGGGACTGACCATGTTATTCTCCACATTAACAGCTTCTCTCACAAGTTTGCCACACTACATCTAGGTTAGGTCTCCATTTCTAAGAGCATGGTTTTTAATACCTTGGGCCTACATTTTAGCATATAGTCTGAAAATCCATCAAGAAACACACTCACTTCACAGTAAAATATTTTCTTTTCAGATTCCGGCTTGCCATCTTCTGGCTTAACTTCTTCAGTCACAGTGCTCATCCTGCAAAACTGGTTCACTGCACACAATGAAGAAAAAAAAATAAATCCAACTCTTGTTTATACGGTGCTTTTCAGCGAACAATTGGGGGGTGGGGGGAGGGAAGCGTTAGTCGGATGAATTCAGTTGATCGTTTTGCTTCAACGCATTTCCAAATGAAACCACATCTTTTATCACTGGGGCACCTTTACAGCCTTAAGCCTTCCGGTAACGGCACCCTCCCCCTTCGTCCTTCTGGAGAGGCTTCACAGAGAAGCCGCTGCCGCGCCCCCCCCTCCGCCGCCCCGGGGAGCGCCGCTCTCCGGCCGCGCACACCCCCGCCGCTGTTCCCCCCCCACCCCCGCCGCTGTTCCAGACACGGTGGTACCTCAGCATCTCTCTCACCTGCTGCCCCCCGGCGCCTAGCTCCAGCAGGGCGCCCAGGCCTGGCGCCGCCGCCTCCTCCTCCGCCGCCGTTACCGGCGGCGCAGACCGCGCGCGCCCAACTGCATCCAAGAGCTCGAACCTCCTCTCCGCTACCTCGTCACTTCCGCCGCTTCCACAGTGAAACCAACCACAGCGCCAGCGGCCACAGCCCCGCCGCGCGCGGCAAGCAGCCAATAGGCAAGAAGCCGCCCACCTCAACCAATGGGGAGCCAGCACCGCCTCGCTAAGCCCTCCCCCTCCCTCCGGCGGCAGCAGCCCTGCTCCCGCCCGGTCGCTGCCTGGCGACCCCTGGCGGGCGGGCGGGCGGGAGACAGCGCGAGCCAAGTAACGGAAAGTAACGAAAATAACGGCCGCGTCGCCGTCTGGTGGACATCCAGCCCCGGCCCGCAGGCAGCCCGGGGCTGGCGATTGGGCCGCGGGGTTTGCAGTCTTCGGGCCTTGGAGGAAAAATGGGCAGGAAACACACTCGGCAACGGCCTTAATTTAAATGCAAATATTTATTTTAAAATGTCTTAACTTTACACTTCTGACTGGTAATAAATGTAAAATATAATTTAAGAAATACACTTGAAAGTTCCTTCTAAAAGCAGACAGAAAACAGTACAAAAAAAAAAAAAACACAACAGAAAAGTGCACCGGTTTTAACAAAATTCCAAAATATCAAATCCACGTTTTTAAAATTAGCCTGCTAGTGATATATCTTGACGTCTATTATATACGAAGCAGCATAGTCGATACTGGTTAGGTTACGTGTTTACCAAAGGTATTTTCGCTAACTCGCTTTGCTTTTGCAGGAGTTGCCGGGTTTGCGTCCCCCCCGGGGCGGCCATCGGGGCTGGAGCGGGGCCCACCGACTTCAGCTCTCTGAATCACACACCTAAATGCACGTGTTTTACATGCACAAACCGGTACGTTTTCAAATAATGCTTGGGTGGTTGCGGTGTTCTCTCCAGAAATGTGCCCTTAAATTTCTGGGATCGTGCACTACCAGTCTGGGCAAAACTGTTGGTAGATCTCCATGTACCTTTTTTTTAATCTTGTCCTCCACTGTGTTTCCTTAGGAGGAGCAGGAATGGCACTCTTAGTACAGGATTATTAGTGGAGTTTGATAGCAGATTATATCCCTTTCCAAGATTAATGTTATTATTTATACCAGTATTTTTCATGGGCATTTCTGTAACAGTCAGAGTCCTTTACATGGAATCACATTAAAATGCTTGGTAATTCTTTGTGGTTCTAATCTCAAAAGGACTAATTGAAAACGCTGCACTGCATATGTTGTGTAATGCTTCCATACCCTTCTTCTAAAAAAAATTACAAATTAAAAGTGCAATTGCACAGTGAAAGAATAAAAACTTATAGGAAAAAAAAAACAAAAACGAGAGAAGCAAAAAAGGAGAAAATGGGTTCCTTGATTTTTTGAGAGAGAGACCAGGTCTAAACACAAAATGATTTGGCAGCATATATACTTGCAGAACTAAACTGTTGGTGGTAGCTCAGAGGTTCTTGGCAGTACAGCCTCCTGAAGAGAGGATATTTCACCAGTAAAGTGACCTTTTTTTCTTTTTTAGGAGTACAGTTGTAATTAGTGAGCACCACTGTCTTATGAAGGAGGGCAGGGGGGAAATGGGGGATTGCACTTCTGCCTAACACTGTTCTTTTGTCAAAGCTTCTGAAGTATGCCTAAAGTGGAAATAAAGCTACAGATGCAGAAAACAGAAAGGGTGGATGCCACAATGTACCATCCGGTAAAATCAAAAAGGTAGAAAAGCTAGAGGAAGAAAAAGGAAAAATTTTTTTGATGGACAAAATTGCCTTTAAGGAAGAAAGCGTTCTTTGGTTTTGCTAAGAAGCTGTGTAGGGGAGAAGGAGTGTGAGGAAGGACCCTTTCAGAAGAGGGAAGTTCATTGACCGTGCAGATGAAGAATCTTTTTGGCTGTGATAAGAGTAGAATACTGTCACTGAGAACTGAGATCACTTTTGCCTTTTTGAAGCTCATTCTTAGAAAGACAAAATTAAAAAAAAACACACACAACAATTGATGCTTGCCTCTCCTTATCTCACAGTTCAAACGAACAAAGGAGGGATTTATATGGTCAAAAAGTTAAAATAAAAAAATTAAAAAAGATGTTCAGAAGGGATATTAGAGGGATAAGGAAGGAAGAGACCAAGGTGTGACCTAAGAAGAGGCAGAACAGCAGTGTAATTCCTATGACACCCTCCTGTGCAAAATGGGGAATTCTAGACAGGATCTCACCTGATTTAACATAGCTTTTTAATTAGTTAAATACAATTACTGAGACTAGCTACTCAGCTGATGTTCTTTCCATTACTTTCTGCCACATATTTGTATTAGTCATTGGAATACCATAATGCTACCAATAGAAACGTGAAACTGTAAGTTTTGGCTGTTGTACAGCTGTCCCTGGAGCCCTGTTGCATCAAGGAAATCCTGAGCGACTTCAGACTGCACAGCTAGAGCACCAGCTGCATGACTGAGCTACAATCACCAGCAGCAAGAGAGTTGTTGCAGACACTGAATTTGCCAAGTTTCAAAGACTAACCCCAGACAAGGAACAGGAGGGCTTCATGCCTCCTGGAATGATGTTTTCAGTCTGATTGAGAAATACAACTTAGCATTGAATTACCTCAGTCCTTGTTTTCAAGAAATTATTTTCAGCCTGAAGTTACAAATTCATTTCTACAGAAAAAATAAGGACACGATTTCAGAGCACAGAGTTACAAGCAGTGGGCAGAAAATTAATGCTGTAGTCACAGAGTAATTGCACCTTGACAGCAATATATTGATCAAGGTGATCTTTTTTCTCCCCAAAATTTGTCTTAACAATCTTTTTTTACTTTCCCTCCAAACCTCCACCCAAAGAAAGTCTTCGCCCAGGCAAGTGTTCGGGATCTCCATATGTGTTTTTTTTAAAAAAAGGACTTTGTGGTTGTAGTATATTTTTCAGCCTGTCACTGATGATTTTGTTCAGAAGCATTTCTGATAGCATGAAAGGGAAATGTACTCATACTGACAAGAAAATATGTCACGTGCATTCAAACACGACAAAGATATATTTGTCAGGGTGGTAGTGTCTATGAACATAAGCTACTGGCAGCCCTCTTGTATGAGTCTCCTTCAGCTAAATAAAAACCTGGTGACTACAACCTGAGCTTGGCCACCTGCAGAATATCTTTGCTCACTACACACATTTACTGAGGTCTGCTTCAGTTGCCACATGATTTCACATAGGACTTCGCAAGATTTAAAAGAGAGGAAGAAACTCCAGGGAAAAAAACTCCTTTTCTAGCAAGAAATTTTCTACAATCTGGTTTAAGTATAGGATTTTTGTCTCAATATAATCAGAAAAATCTTTCCATTTTGAATGTTTACACTAAGACAGTAGAGAGAAAGAGAGGAAGAGAGCAGAAAGAAAAGATAAGAAAAACAGAACGACAACTCTATACCTCCATTATTCTGAGGTTGAGTTTTTTAGTTACATGACACTGATGAAAGAAAACGAGTAGGTTAACGTTTTTCCCCAGTATCCTAGGCAATGTATGTATTCATAGGTAGGGGAAATGGTGTCTTTTAACTATTTCAATTAAAACATCACACATATAAGACAAATTAATGGCTTTTCTGAAGTAACTACAGTGGGTGAGGCTGTCCTACTTAAGTTCCAATATGGCTTCAACACAGAGAGTTAAGAGAAGCTTCTACGCAGGAGAAGATGATTTTATCACACAGAATATTCCTGGCCTTAGGCTTGTTGCCTCCCACTTAAGTATTTTAAGCACTAGAAATTTCCAAAAGAATTGCACATGCCCTGTTGATCTCAGCACCTAAAGTCTTACTGACCTGGCTGATGCACAAAGGCCAGACCTCCCTATGCCATCAAGAGGAAACTCAGTTCTAAGGATTTTAAGACTGCATCACTGTGATCTAATGAAGGGTGATTAAAACATAGAGATATGCTTCACATTATGGTATTACAATCAAGGAGCAGGAAGTCAGTCTTTCCTACAGAGAATTTAGGTACAGTCCCTTGATCTTTCATTTCAATAGTTAAATCTCCAAACTGAGGACCAACTGAAACCACCTTCCCCCTTCCACACTGCTGCCCTACCCACGCTTCACGTTTTCAAAACAAAGATCTGCTTTGGTAGCCAAAGAATCTAAAGTGAATACAAATTATTGATAGTGTTATCTACCGTGGAGGTCTGCCACTGGTGTAACTGCATCCCAGCAAACCTTAGAAGCAGCAGGAAAATTTTTGGTGCGCAACTTTACCCCTATCTCAAATCAGGTTGGCATTCAGTAAAAATAGTGGCTTACAATGGTGTACTTCAGTTGGACTTGCATTTATGTGGTGTTCAGCAGCTGTCCACTGATGGCTAAAATCAGGCCACATTCTCAGTAAAGACCTTAATCAGCAGCTTTAGCATTGATAAAAGTCTGTGCTGTCTGTGCACTGAGTAACATCTCAGGGGGAGACACATTCTCAGAGCTTTCAGAACATCTCACCTTCCATACCAAAAAACACCCTCCCCAAACATCAGAATTCATGAGGTCATTCTGTCCCAGCCACTGGAGAGTTTATGGCTGAAGAAGTTTGAATGTTATCATCATTCAGATGTTAGAGGCACGCACTGGAAAAAGAAAGGCATTTCTTTCAGCCTGAGTGCTCCAAGTTCATATTAGGTAAGTGTTTGATTAGGCATTTCTTCTACAAGAATAATATTTTTATTGTTGTTACAATAAATGCATTGGGAGGCTCCTAAAACAGACTTTAGGGCTGCGCTTGAGGGATACAAACACCAGCTCATTAAGGATAAAAGCTAAACACCAGTGACTGAAAACATCTTAAACCCTACTCTCAGTGCTAGTTTTTAAAATAGTACCAAAGCAACAACAAGACTAAGAAAATGTAACCATTTAAATTAACTGCTCTGTATTTCGTGCTGTTTAGTGACCAGTGCCAGTACCAGTGCCAAGATATGCCATATCTTCATACAAAAAGGTTTTATAAGATTAAATCAGTGGCAATTTCACACGCTACAATACACTGTCAGATTTCAGCCCAGACTCAATCCAGGGCACATGCCGAGAGACGGAAGGAATATATGTGCCTTAAAAGCACATAGCAAGAGATTCTTTTTTAGCGCTTGTTTCCTCTGTTCTTTCCAAATGGTGTGATATACCAACTACTTAGAAGGAACTGATCTTCGTTTACTATGAACAGTGGTTAGCGATTGTCCAGAAAGAGGATAAGCTGCTGATCTCTTCATAAGCGCAATTCTGAGGAGATTGCTGCATGCGCGTGATAACTTAGACTAGAAAAAATTCCACTGATACCACATTTTTTTCTGTGAGACCTGGAATAACAACTCAGCCACAAATTAAGTGGGCCAAATTCAAATGTGATGCACAGGATAAGAGTGTTTTTCTTGGGTTCAAACTTTATGGAATGATAAGGAAACAAACCTGACTGCATTTACACAGGGGGCAGTTAGAAGGTGACATCTCACTTTTGAGTCACACGTTCATCCACCCTCCTAGAAGGCCATTACGTTTCATATATCAGATTAGATTCTCTTACATGCAGAAGCTTCATCTACCTCTATAACATCAATTAAGATGCATAAAATGTGGGTGATCTGTGTTTGCAACACGAGAAAAATCATCCCAATTGAAATAAACTAGGAAAGCCTAAGAGTAGATAGAGTTATGTCAACAAAATAGCCTTTATTCTATAACAGAGATCTATAGAGAACTTCTGGTTTTAGTATAAATTGCTTCTGCACTGAAGAGAGAAATCTGGCTGGTATAATTCTCCTACTGCAGTCATGCCAGGAAATATTTCTAGGCAGAGGCAAGGCATTCAGTGGCACAGTCCTCTACAGAGCTGCACCTGGTACGACCACTCACATATGTGCAAAATGGCACCAGCATGTCCAGACGGGGATAATAGTGTTTTACAGTCCTGTTGCATCAATGTAAATGACAAGAGAAGGTGCAAGGTAGTGTGAAACCAGGCCCAGGTACTCTCATTCGGAGGGTTGCGACAGGGAGTCCAAGCATGGAATTAAACAATCATCTTTTCAGCAGTCATGCTGGTGTGTCCTCCACTTGTCCCCAGCCATCTATTCCCACACTACCCTGCCTCCACACTGTCCTGTTCTTGCCAGGCAGCTGCACAAGGAGCTGGACTGGAGAATATTACAAGGTTCATAGCACAATCCTACCAGCGGCTGTGCTGCCACAGCAGAGTGTCACTGGGACATAAGCAGTGCCACTGCTGCACACCAAGCAATGGTCTGAGAGCTACTCTGAGAGAGTCTAAAAGGAGCTGCTGCGCTTATTTTTGTAGATAGTGAATCAGCAAGGCAGACTTGTGCACTGCGACTGATATCTGACAGTCTCACTCTACATGAGTACCCAGTTTGCTTGTCCAGAAGTATTTTTGCGATTGGGATTAAATTTAAGTGACATGAACAGTGGTGTGCCAGACAGCGGTGTAAATTCCAGCATTACAGTCTCATCTCAGAAAGGGGTCTGATGTTGCATTGCATCCATGGGTGGGAGTATTAAACCAAGGATATCAAGACTGTCTCAAATAAAAGGCAGCACATTGCCAACAGGGAGATGATTTACCTCAGACACAAAAAGAGATGTTCTCATGGCTTGGGTATGGTCAGCTGGAGTATGGCAGATTCAACTTGAGCTACAGTGAGACATCATTGCACTTCTTTACTGTCCAGGTCTGCCTTTCTGCTGGGAATACTGCCTTCTGCAGGACAGTCATCAAGAGACGTGTGTTATCTCAACCATTTAAGTGTAAAGTGCAGCATTTCAGATCAAACCATTGTTCACAAGCCCTTACCTGACATGCAGAGTATGTATATCTTTACATCTGCCAGCTGTAATGTACAGGCAGTAATTTCTACCAGAGAAGACAGACAGTCTTGGACAATAGCAGCCTCCCAGGTGCAGAACCATTCCCCTACCTGGAAACTGCATTTATCCCTCTTATTTATAGCATTCGGGAGAAGTTTATGCCACTTTGTTGGCATGAAAAGCCATTCCCTTAGTGGCTAGTAGATATAGAAATGAAGACTTTATTTATAACATTTTGAAAAAGAAAATATTCATTATAGGGCTTCTTTCAGAAAGCACATATACATCTAAGCTTTTTTTAAATGATGTGTTTTTTATATAGGTGAAGTTGATATAAAGTTGAAATAGTGCAATTTTTCAAACAAAAGTTAGTGCAGGAGTCAAACTACAACAACAATAAAAACCAAAACAGAAGTTGTAGATTTTTTTGTGTATGTGAAAATACATTACTGGCCGGGTTCAAAGGAAAGCATATGAATCTGTTTTCAAAAGCACCAGAGTGCACCGAAGTGCCTTCGAAAGGTGTACGTCCTCCAGTTAGCTCTTGGTGAGATTAAGCTTTTCTTTTGGGAATGGAACTAGGATGCTTTTGAAAACAACACATCTAATCTTAGTGTGGGATTTGGTTTTGATGTCAGGTGACAATGTCTAACAAGCTGCTAGCAGTCAAAGAGCATCAAATTAAAAAGTGCATTTCATAGAATCATGGAATTGTTTGGGTTGGAAGGGACCTTAAAGATCACCTAGTTCCAACCCCCTGCCCTGGGCAGGGACACCTCCCACTAGACCAGGTTGCTCAAAGCCCCATCCAACCTGGCCTTGAACACTTCCAGGGATGGGGCATCCACAGCTTCTCTGGGCATTAACAATTAACAATTTCCCTTGTTAATGTTACAAGTAACAGCAAGGAAAATAATTGGAGAAATATTTTCTTTTCATGTACATTTAACAGCACTTTGTCACTCATTTATAGAAGTGGATAACATCCCATTGTTCAGTTTTTCAAACAGCAACGTGAAATGCTGATGGCTTTAAAATTAAAAAATATGTTAACTAAAACATTATTATTATCAAGGAAATTTGGGAAGAACTTCAGTTTGAAGTGAAATAATTTCTAATGCATTTTATGGAAGTCATTTGTTTTAATTAATGCTATGCTTTTAAATTAAGAAGTTGCATTGGAAAGCCCTTGCCTGTTGCCATTCATTGAGATAAAGGAAGAGGTGATGCTTCTTATTGGAGTAGCAAAAAAATAAAAATGCAAAAACTCCTAAGGTAAACTGGCCACACTGAAGACCATAAACATTTTCTTTTCGCTCAGAGGCATCACATCAGCTTGAGAAAAGCAAACAGAACAAAGGCAGGAAGCAGAAATAGATAGACCTTGGTAATGCACTGTAGACAAGAGAGGAAAGATGATAAAGACAAACTAGCAGGTATACCTGTGCAGTAAGTAATGATTATTTTTCTGTGCCTGAGCTTTTATCTTTCCTTCTTTCCAAAGACCACTGAGAGAAGGGCAGGGGGAAGGGGGGGCAGTGAAGGGTGTGTGTGTCTGTGTGTTTTTTCTCACACACAGACACACACACACACTCTTTCCACTAGCTTTTAATTTTAGTAACTCCTTTAACCCAACTGTAAGAGAATCTACAACTTCTTGCTTTTAACATTATAAATATTCCAAATGTTATTAAATCTATTGTAAAAATGTACATTCACTGGTTTTATGAGGCACAGGACCTGCTAATGTATTTTCAGGGAAGCTCGCATGTACTCTGTTCTGTCCACTGCTGGACAATGGTGGAGAATCCAGGGGCTCACGCTTGATTGCTTGAACCAAGCAGGGGTTTTTAAATTCACATGACATTTTAAAAACCTCGTTACTCTGCTCTTTCTCCTCCCCTGGGCTGGGGCTGTAGAAGTGGCCATAGCATGCTGTGTGTGGCAGGTCAGGCATGCTTTCCAAACACCCGGAGGAGTTCTGAGGGCAAAACGGGGCCACCTCCTTGCTACGTGAACCCTTGCAAGATCTGTTCAGGGTTAGGCTGTTGGGATGATTTGCTACGATGCATTGCCAATTATGCGGCGTGTAAAGGCAGTGCCTTGGCTTCTGACAAGGTGAGGCTGGCTCACAGAGGTCCGGTTCTGTTTTGAGGTGCACTCTATTGGGGTAGCTAAACACCTGTCTTCTCACCGAGCCGTTCTCATCCAACCAGGCTCGGTTTTGTGATGTCAGGTAGTTATCGGCAATGTTTTCGGAATCGGAATCGTATTCCGTTTTGACAGGCATCTCCAAGGGAAAGGCTGTGTCATAGAGAGAGTCTGAGGATATTAATGGTCTCTGCAGTTTCAGATGGTCCGTCGCATAGTTCTCCGCACAACGCTGTTGTACACCCGAAAAAGACTGGCAGCTTTCTGCACTCCCCCAGTGGGAATGGCAAGTTGATGCTAAATTTAAGAAACTTTGGTCTCTGTTGTAGAATGATCCAGCTCTCCTGTTTGAACACGTGTTCATTCGCTGGCTCATAGAACAAGAGCTTGAGTTTCTTAAAGTCCAGCTACTGTTTGTGGTGCAGTTGTTTTGAACACCTAAAACAGATGTGTTAGAACTGAGAGGTTCCTCTTGCATAAAACACTCACCGTTTGTATGAGGCTCAAACTTCACTTTTACATTATCTTGTTCATTTTTTACTGTTGTCCAGCTAAGATGCTTCCACTGGCCCAGAGTTTCAATGGCGCTGTTATAGGAAAGTCCCTCCAGGTTTCCTTTCAAACTGGCAAAACCGCTTGGTATCTTCAGTTGTTCATCTTCTTCCCTTTCAATAACAGTAGAAAAAAATAAGTCAATCAGAGGTTTCTAAATGGATGTTTTCTGGGACGCAAATGGAGTGGCTTGACATACATTACAAGTGATACTTTGTCCTTAACTGAATATAGGACTCTCGCACTCTTGTCCATACAACATTTGTATTTGTTTGAGATGTATTTATGTGCATGCATCTGGGTGTCAATGTGTGTACACAGCTACCTTTCTGTGGCACTGTTTCGTTTAAATTCTGACATGCATTTACTCGTCCATTTCAGGGACACAATTCACAAAGACCTTAAATACTGTAGTGCAGTATGGTAACTACATTACACTTCTCTTCTTCCCTTAAAATATATCTAAATAATATTTGTGTGCAGAAAAATGTAGAGATAAAATGCAAATAATATCTTCAATGAGATGTATTTTGTTAACAAGGAATTATTTGGACACATAAGAACTTTCTGATCAAAGTGATTTGAGGAAGAATCATGGGGGTCTTGTATTTTGAGAATGCGTAGTTAGCAGAGAGGAAATAAAATGCCTGAATTACGTGTCCAGAATAGTCACAGATAGTCATATTAGGTGTTGGTTTGTTTTACATGCCTAACTTAATTCATGTTGTCTTTCATTTTTTAAGGTGGCCAGTGAATTCATTTTCCATGACCTCCAGCTGAAGTACTCAACATTAGCAAAGAGCTCTAGCAGAGAAAGTCGCCTGAGCATTTCCATGCCCAATGCAGCAGTTTTCAGAACTCGGGGTCCAAATCTTCAGGTTCAGGATTTGTCTGGAATTCACTAACGTGCTGATTCCTGACCAGGCAGGATCAGTGCTACAAAACCGCCGCCCTCCCTCACTGAACAAGAGGTGGACAGACATCTCAATAAGAAACTGAGCATGGAAACCTGGAGAGCTAGTAAGGGGGTTAGAAGGTTTTTTCTTAGTTCGTTATTAAGAACTTTTTCCTTGGGTATCGAATCAATGCGCAAGTATAGGATTTTCCAGTAGAGGGAGTCCATGTTGTTAGAAAGAGAGAACGTCCCACTGTAATAAAATGTACACCAAGAAAGCAGAATATTTTCTCTCCTTTTTCCATGAGGTATTAAATATTTTCAGTCCTCTGCTACACATTGCTATTGTTACTATTGATAGCCTTGAGATGCAAAAGGTAGGACACAAGTTTGCTGTAGAACTAGGTTCTCAGGAAATGGTCTAATTGGGAAGCAATGGACTGAACAAAATGCAATAGTCATAAAAGCTTAGACTCCCTAATGAAGATTTTACAGTGAAATAGTATCTAGTGAAAATTCTCCAAAATAATGTATGTTTCCAGGAAGACAGCATATATTTTAGCAAAAAAAGTAGTAGTAAGGATAAAGTCTATTGCAGACAGGAGGACAGAACTGAATATAATCTCCGAGGGCAACTCTCGTAACCCTTCAGTCTGCAGGAACTATCAAGCACAAAGGAAGGATTTTATCCATTCAGAGGGTAAAAATGTAACTAAATAAACATCAAAGAGCACGCTTAATTATACAAAACCCAATTTAGAAGTAGACTTGAATACAAGAAACAGCCCCTTTTAATCGGCTTCTTAATAGAAGCTCATTCCCTCACACAGCAAGATGGTGTTTGTGCCATCCCAGTAAAGGTGAAGCATTCCACCACCCTCAGGTGGGAGCTCCTCTTCTATTCATGTGGATCCTGGGAGATACACTGCCTACAAGGGATATCTACTCAAGAAGTTCAAAGACTTTTTCATTTATTTCTTCCACCTGTGAAGCATCCTAAAGGAAAAAAACGGTGATAACAGCCACATTTTTTCCACTGGACCAGATGGCGGCTGTGTACACCTCCTGACCCCTGCTCATTCAGTGCACTCTCTTATCTCTTCCCTCAGACCAGCTTGAAGAGATACCTCAACAAGGCCCACAGGAACTGGAACAGACAATCCCATGGGGGAAGGAAGAAAAGCCTATTTGGGAGGAAAGGCTAAAACCCAGCACAGAGGTCCCCTTTGAATGCAAATCTGTGAGATTAGCTTCCACTCCAAGGCTGAGCCTACAGCCAACTAGATGTATCTGTCTAAAACATACAATGCATATGAGCATCCCTGTTTAGATTATGTTGAACAACCACAACTGAAAACATGAGCTCAATTGTCATCCTTAAAGGAAAAAAAACACCTTAACGTAATCAAGTCGAAATGTTAAAAAATAGAAAAATCAGGACGCTAAATCAGCGAGGAGTTTCAGCTGCAAAGTAAAACAAAACCCCAAAATACATTTTAAGAAAGTCAAAACATATTAATAATCAAGCATTTTGGTTTTGAAGTATTCCGGTTTAGTATATATGTACACTCAACTTCGGAAGAAAAAAAGACTGAAGAAATAAATATTGTTTAGGATTATAATAGCCATTTCATATCACCCAAGACAAAAATGGATTTCCATTTTGTAAGTAAACTAAATCCTTCTCATTCAGCTCTTCTCTTGGGTCACTACAGCCCTTTTAAAGATCTCATACATAAAGAATACATTCATTTTTCTGAAATACAGAAATTTTTTTCGTATTGAAAAATATACTTACTTTAACATTTGCTGTTGGGCAAGGACATATTCTGAACAACCACTTCGATACAGAAGTTGAGTGTTAGCTTGAACCCAGACCCAGTGATCTTCATTTGTTTGTACTTTGACTAGAGAAATGCCATTTTCTCCATTATTCTTTGCTATACGATTTAAAAGAAAATCTATTTTAATACAAGCAGTATTTATTTCTTACCTAAACTACAGGCGAATGTTCAAAGGTTTGTTTGCTGCCCTAGAATCATCAGCAAAGTACAAGCTAAAGTATGTCACAAAACTAGGCAAATTACATTTAAAAAATGAAATTTGAAAAGCTTAATGAGGCACTTAAACTGTAACCAAGGATTTTTCATTATTATTAGTTCATTACAATTTTTCCCTCTCAGTAATAGTACTATACCAACAAGAAAATAATCGTGAAAACTGGGGCTATGACAGAGGAATGGTTTTAAAGAAGTTAAAGGTTTCCAGCAGGTATGGCAGAAGGCTGAGTACAACTCTACTCAAGAAGAAGTTGCCTATTGGGGTAGACTCACCATCAAAATTTTATCCATTGTAAAAGCTGAAATACAGCATAGACTCTCATAATATTGCCACAGCAAACACTGGAAAAGCATGAGTTAAAGCTGCAAGCAACTCATGAGTTTTAAAGACATTTATTCTCATTTGCTTCTGTTTTCTGATCTTTGGGAAAAACTAGCATTTGTAAAATATCCGCTTTTCCTCAGAGAGAGATAGATATGGTCATTTACTATTAAGTCTTTCACATAATCTTGTTAAATTCAGTGCTGCTGTATTTAGGAAAGCATACTTTGAGTATTCAGATTTACTAAGATTGTTTATATATCTGCAAACTCAGGATCATGGTATTTCTGCCCACTCCAAAAGAGCAGACTTATTCAGTACTGTCTTTTGTGGTGGTCATTTCTTTTGTTTTTTGCATTTTTTTACAGAAGTGGTTTTAGGGAGAAGAAAAAAAGAGATCGTTGGTACCAAAACCTGGAAAACCTAACAGAAGAAAAGACAAGATTTGTTCTCCATAAATTGTATATAATCCAGAAGTACTTAGCAGACACACCTTTGATTTGGTTTTCAGCAATCTGTAACACATTAGTGAAAGCTGCACCTTCATGATGACTGTTTCTTCCACATAATTCTGCTGCTTCACACAGACCTGAATTACCTTTGGAAATGGAGCTGTAGAGGACAGAAAATGTGAAAAAGTCCTTGTCAGTGAATGACAATATAGTAAAATGACAAACTCTGAAAGATGTGATCTTCAAGTTGTTGACTATTAGCGAAGACTTATGGTTTAAATATATAGTAACCAACACTAAATAATTATCTATGTTCACTGCATCATTAAGTTGGTCAAACCAGTGTATGACTGGAGTTCTGCATTCAATTAAGAGGAATATTTATGTTTAGGAATATTCTGCTCATGACTTAACTATATCTGGAATAATAAGTTTCAGCTTGAATTGACACAAACACTGTATTGCCTGCTCTGCCTGTACATTCAAGGTACATACATCACACGGAAGAGTTAGCATGACTTCAATTTCCAATAATCATCATATGATTTGAATGAATTTCTTCCAGTCTTCAGTTCGAAATGTATATTAGGGCTTGGAAAGGGTGCCAATTCCCTACACTGCTTTACAAATTTTTCCTTTTATTAAGATGGTCAGAAAAGAAATGACTATATAAATTTGCCCACCATCCTTGGCCAGCATGCTTCAGGCCTGAACCAAAGGAAACACTGAAGTTAAATGCTCTCTTCGTTCTCGTCAAATCCTTGGCCACTGTCCAGTCAGTTAGTAAAACTTAAGTAACGCTTAAGTGACTTAAGTAATTCTAGGAGCTGAATTCTGGTCATCAATTAATTTCACCTGGGTCACTGAAAACTAGCAAGTGGAAATGACTTTCCAACTCTGCTCTAAAAGCCTGTGTAGTCCATTATATCAGCCTTCCAGTAATTTCATTCTTGTCAAAAGGATGTATGTGCTAGAACCACATTACATGTCTGGATAGTAAATCCACACATACACAAGCATATTCTAATTAAAAGCCAAATTATGATGCTGTCAGTCACACTGAAGAGCATTTTGCTTCACACCAATGGACCTCATTGCTGTAAGGTTACATTTAACCAAATAAGGGAAAACATAATCCTAGCCCCAAACACCAACTAAAATTCAATCATAGAAGAGTAACAAAAATAAGTGTTAGGAAGGAAACGAGTCTGAACACAATCTGTCTTGATCTTCTGTGATTGCTACCGAGTGATCAGCCCCAGGCCATATAGTGCAATTGTAGACTTTTGCATTCATAAGCCTTCTGTTGTTAGATAAATGCATACACCAAATGCATCTCATTTGACTCTATGTGGACGCCTACCCACACGCACATTCAGCTTTCGAAAGTTTTAATTTTCCTTTGCTTGCTACCAAAATGCCCTAGTCCAAATAATTGTGCTACCCAAAGATACTGAAATTTGAAAACTCCTAGTAAAAATACTTTTTCTTTTCAACTTTTACAACTAGTAGAATGACTTATCGTGTTGGTAACTTCTGAAGGTTAGGAAGATTTCTTAACTTTCCAGTTTTTCTATAAAATTATATGTAAGATAATATAATACTTAATATGTATTATACATAAAGTACAATATTTACATTATATTATATTATCATAGTTATGATGTATTATATGGTTAAATCCAGATAAATAATTCAGTTTTCTAAGAAGGAGTTTTAAAATGGAGAGTTATTTAGCCTAATTTGTGTTTTTTACATACTTAATAAACATAAAGCCCATAGTATACTTTATTAACAGCTAAAATATTAATTTGAAAATACATTGTATTCGCTGCTGCTGCATCATCAGCTTTGTGTTTTGCTTTCACAAGCAGGCTTTTCATCTTCATCTCTGTCATGGAAGGGAGCAGAAGTGGTACCACTATGCAGAATAAGGACAGCTGAGGTGGCAATACTGTTCCTGATGAGGACTTCCTCCTTTGTCCAAAAAGAAACTTTAGTTTGCCTTGGAACTGCATAGTCTGTTATACAAAAAAAAACCAATAGAATTATCTTAAGCATTTAGTGTATAAACATTAAAAATGCAAATACAACCTAGGACTGTGTTAACACCCAAACCAGTTTTGAAACTGAGAAAAACTAGGAATTTCATTGTCTTCATACGATTTAAACCATGCCATTTTGGAGGCATGGTGAGCAGAGTACACCGTATCCACAGTACAATCAGACATTTGAGGTCGGTTGTTGGGTTTTTTTTTCTCTCCTTTGTACTTAAAGTAGAAGTTCTGTGTTACGTTCTGTTTGCCAAGACAGGCAACATATGGTGGAGCAAACAGCTATTTCCTCTATGCCTCACCCTGAAGCTGGAACTATTATTTTTCCATGCTCTGTTCTCTCCGGTGAGATGGCTCCCGAGTTTCTTTCCTCTTGCCCTGCACTTTCTGTAGGAAGTATATGGGCTGGCACAACCCAAGGGCTGTGGAGGCAGACACCAAGGGAAAAGATATGCCCTAGATAGCCGGATACAAAGTATACACAGTTTGGAAGGAACCATCCATCCCTGCCTCAAATCTCTGTATAATCAGAAGGCAGAGATCAAGTTAATAGCAAGCTGCTGCCTCTCGCTGGAAAAATTACCCACCACAAAATGACCAGAGAAAAATCAGTCCATTTGAGTTGGGCATTTTCCAGAGCTACAAGATTAAAAGAGGGATGCAGAAATGAGTAACTGGTACGGCTGTTCAAACCCATAGTCTTCCGGCAAATGAGCATCTGAGACAGAAGTTGCATTTCCCTGTCTCGTGCTGATCCTCTGATTTTCTTTGCACGCACCATGCTTTGTCATAAGAAGAAACAGCATTGGTCTGTAAAACGCAAATAGGGAAGTGATTTCTAGAAATGAGCCACTCTGAGTAAGGATACTTGAGGAGCATGTGGTAGCCTTTCTAATTCTGGTTTTTATAATTAAAGGACCCTTTATAAAAGGGAAAAATGGATCATTATTATTCCTGTTTCTTAAAGCAAATACTTTGTGCTGAAATGGTAGTCGGTGAAATTCAGACGTGCCACCCTTGTGCTAGGCCCAGTACAAATCGAGGACAGATGATGTCCAAAAGAACTTAAAACACAGAAGTGCATAGATTCTTTCAGTTTCAAATATTACAAACTTATTTTCTCCCATCACTCTTTGTACATATTAATAAATGTCCTTAGGTGTTTCTTATTAGTGCACAGCAAATGAAAAATGTGTCCTGTCCATGGCTCTTCACAATATTTATGTTGAAATATTTTTCATATGAAGTGATTAAATTCTAGCATGTCATGACTATGGTTCTCTAAGTGAAATTGTACTTACAAGGAAGCCAGAAGTACTGTCCAACAAGCAGCGAACTCGACAGATGAAACAACGAGTTAAGAAGGAAGAATAATCTGTTGTCGTGCTGTCATTCTCTTGTGCTTTAAACAATTTACTGAGAATATATTCTTCTCCTAGGAACAACAGTGGAGGCAATATATATCAGATCACACTAAGAAAGAATGAAAAATGTTCTGTAGCCAGTTGAAGAAGCTGTTATGGAAATGGCTAAAAATTACTTTATGGAGGGGCAAATATTAAGTTGTATCGTGTATAGGTACATCTGCACATGCTCTACCAAAAGCAAAAAGAAAAGCTCTACAATGGGATTCAGGTGAGTTTGTTCAGAAACTTTGACTTTTTTATTTCCTGAGTTTTTGTGATTTTTAATGATGCAAAGCAGGGTAACAGATGTTGCTGGTTTTGAGTTCAGAGCTCACAGAAAATACATTAGAAAAAGGAACAAAATAAGGAAAAATGCTAATGCAAGGGAAAAAAACCAAACAAATGAACACTGGCTGATTAGCTAATGTTCAGCTGTTGCCTCCTTGATTTTTAATGAAGCATTTTCCAGTTTTGGACCACAAGCGCATAGTTTTTGAAATACTTGCTTCCCAAAAGACACAGGTATTGGTACAGAAGTACAAACTCAGGAACTGAAATTCTCTACTGTATATATTAGGACAAAAATTCCAAATGTTTGTAACTTTTAGTAGTTTGAAATATTCATGCACGTTGTTTTGTTTTCTGAGTACTTCCTACAAAATCTTGCAAAGTTCATCAGGTATCTGTAAGACTCTTGCAAAACAGAAACTGCAAGAAATCCTACCAAAGTTTTGCGACTGTGTTCCTGACGACTTCATAAAGGCTGCTGAAGGACTGCTTGCAAGTTTCTCCCCACCCTTCTGGAGACTGTGCTTCCTCAATTTCTTTCCTCAATTACTTCCTCACCTTCTGGTGAAATGCATACATTTGCTGGGATCAATAATTCTTTATAAAGCTTACAATTTCAATCCCCTTGTATTTCTGCAGTTGTGATTTCAGCTTAACGCCACATGTAGGAGAAACCTTAAGAACATGTATTTACCTGCCATACTAGGAAAATACAGCCTCAGAGGAAAAAATGCATTGCTAAACCTACTTGTTCTTCTGAAAACTCCTATCCGCACAACTTTGCATGGGAAAACAAGCGGCAAAAAGCGGCTGCTGTGGTACTGTACAGCACAGTTTTGCGTGGGAGTTTTTGCATTAATGAGAGAAATACTAATGTCCTGGTCAGTATGAACAAAAGGTTGGTAGGATGAGCAACGATGCTGTCCATTCTGTATGGATAAGAATACCTGTAGGTATAATAAAGGAAACATCAGCTTTCTAACCTCAGTATCGCACGCTACCTCACACATGTCAAGGATCAGGAAGAAACGTCATCTATGGGATGAAAACATTATAAATGGCCACTACGCAGCTTTTCAGTGAAGACAAGACGTGGAACAGGCATGGGCATAGGTGGAGTGCAATAACTTTATACAGCGGTGTCTATGTTTCCAATCAACATATACAATCCCACCTGTTTCTGTCTGTAGTTGCTGCCCAGACAACATCTGGGGAGGATTCATGGCCCAGTGCAGTTGTCTACAGAAATCCTGGCGATCATCCACATGAATGTAATCATATATGTTTTGGTGCATTACATCAGTCTGAAACAATTACAACAAGAAATGTTTAATTTGTAAGTGTAGTGGGGCAGGCACTTATCTTTAGGTTGATACTTTCCTTAAAATAATGACTGGTGTAAGATACCTTCAGAGCAAAGATTGATTGAGGAAAGTTATTTTAGAGGCCTCTGTTTTTCACATCTGCTTTTTGACTTCACATCCTAAGATGATTGGTTTTATTCCGAAGTCTTTTGTGCATGTGCAAATGTGAGTCATAGAGAAGTCCAACTGGCAGCTGCTGACTTGTGGCATCCCCCAGGGACTGATGCTGGAACCAACTCTGTTTAATGTCTTGATTAGTGAATGATGGGATAGAGTGCACTCTCAGCAGGTTTGCGGAGGGTACCAACTGGGGAGAGCAGGTCAGCTACTCAGATCTTGACAGGCTGTAAAATGGGCTGACAGAAACCTCAGGAAGTCCAACAAAGGCAAAGTTGTCTCTAATTTTGGGTACCCCAGGAAAGAAAGATATTAGCATACCAAAGTGAGCCCAGAAGAGTGCTACCAAGACACTTAAGAGGGCTGGAGCACATGACATACCAGGAGAGGAGAGAATAACAGGGTTTGTTCAGCCTTGAGAAAACTTCGGGAAGAACTTACTGCTGTCTACATCAACTGAGTGAGCAGGTGTAGAGAAGACAAAGCCCGACTCAGAAGAACGAAGTGGGAGGACAAGAAGCAACAGACACAAGTCGCAACATTGGGGCTGGGACTTGATGTAAGCAAAAAAAAATTACAGTCAGGGTGGTTAAATACTGGAACACATCTTCCAGAGGGGTCACAGGAACTCAAAACTTGACTAGATGAGTCGCAGATCAACCTGCTCTAACTGGGTCTGCTTTGAGTTGGAAGTTGGACTAGATGACCTGCCAAGGTCCTTTCCAACTACACGGTTCTGTTATTCTGTGACTTTACAAGATATTTATTATACACGGGTAGCCAGTCTAGAATAGCAGCATCTTATAATGAAATCGAAAGGAAACATTTAGCTTATTATTTTTATAACGGATCATGGTTCTGTTAACAAAAGCTTTGCAAAAGGGTCAACACTACAAGGAATTCTGTCAGATCACCAAAAAAAAGAAAGTTAGTCTGAAATGGCACCATAAAAGAACTTAATTTCAGTAATAGTGAATGTCTAATCAGCAGTAGAAGGATAAGGTGAAACAACAAGAGTGCTGCATTTGACAAAGCCCGTTAGCAGGAGTGACAACAAGAAAGTCATTACAATGACAGTGACTAAGTATTCTAAATATTTGTTAATGTTTTTACCTGATGAAACCCTAGATAGTCCACAATCGTCGATGAGGCATAAAATATCATTCCATCTGCACTCACCACCAATGCAAAACCATTCAGTGACTAAAGAAGGGAAAAGAAAATAATTAAAAATATAATCACAAAGTAAAGAGTAAAATGGCTATACAATGTAATAATTTTAAGAATATTCTGGATATGAAAAAATTACTGCAAAAAAGTTGGACATTACATTTTTTGCAGAAAAGTCTTTGTTTTTTCTAAAATGAAAAACGAGTAACAATCTGGAACATGCTTTTTTCCTTTTTTAAAAAAGTTAGGATAGCTAATTACAGTGTAACTACCGTATTACATTACCAGTTTATTATCACTTTAAACTTTGTTTTGTCATTAATTCATATAATTAAAAGTTTAATAGCAAGTGTCAACTACTTTTTGCTTTTAATTTAAAACATTACATTCTATAATAATTGCTTTGAATTTATACGCATTGATACATATAGAGAATATAATAATCTCCAACAAGAAAACTAAATACATGTGCTGTTGTAGCTATGACTTTAAAACTGGATGTGTATTTTAAAGTGTGGCTATTTTCTTAAGCTTCTATAAAAATACATACAGAGCATAATTGCATATATGCAAAGAATATAAAAAGTAGGCAATAAATACTTCACTGATATAGGCCAATGTTTAGTCTAGAAAAAAGCTAAATTAATTCTCATAGACTCAGTGATGCAAGGAAAACAACCAAAGAAATGCAATAATAAAAGTAAGGATTAACTGAAATACATGACGTAAACATTAAGATCTACCGAGCTGCGTGCAGACTGACTAATTTTGCCTCTCTTCCCTTGATAAAGATTCAGTAACGTATCTTCGCACCAGCAGGCTTGCATTCCAAAGTAGTTTAGATGATCCTTTCATGGGATGGTTTTGAGGTCTTTTGAGATTACAGTTCAAATAGCTGCCAATGAAATACTGCTATATTATTATTATCCTTCCTTCACCTTTCTCTCAATTGACTGTTGTAGTGATGTGCCTATTAATCCTCGGTTAATCCTGAAGCACAATGAGGGCAGATTTTCAATTGCTCAGTAACCAGATACACTGACATAGTTTTGTGAGCTTGGTTCTCTTTTCGGTTCCTAAATAAGGACCAGATTTCCAAGACTGCTCGAAGCCTGTTCCCACTGTGACAATGGTGGGCAGAAATTCAAGAGTTCAGTGCACAATAGGCCGACCTCCTCAGAAAACTTTTGGCCCCAGTCAATGTGGAGCACCTTTGGAGATGTGGCCCAGAGGGACCATACGTAGCCAAGGGCTCTCCACCTCAGAGAACCTGTGAAACGGTGACTGGAGAAATCTAGTGGAGAGACTGTAATGGCTCACCTACATTTGGAAAAAGCTGTAGCAGCAACTGATTCAATGAAGTCAATTCTAACCATGAGTCATCGCTAAGAATAGTCAAGGGAAAACCATGTTCAGCTGCAGGTCAGCTCCATAGATACAGATCCTTCCCAGAATAAGCATTGTCTCTGCCTAGTTGGGTTTGTGTTGAACACTAGTTATCCCTGTCGACTCTTCAAGCACAAGGAGTTGCTGGACCAGTGCTATTTTCTGCTCTAAGTAATGCCCAAATTCATCCCAGCACCTCACCAACCAGAAGATGATGTGTCAAGATTTCTACATCTTCACATCTGCGCCTTCCACTGCGCAGAGAGGAGCCTCCGTAGATGGTATCTGTCATATCCATTTCCAGTGTCAAGTGGAGACAAGAAAGCATTTTTGGCATCTTGTCTCTTTGGACTCATCTTCACAGCAATGAAACCATCAGTGATGTGATGTTAGGAATTTTATTACATTTTGAACATCTGGCAGGCCTTTTAATTTGAACAGACTAAAAATTTCCACAAAGATAACCATAGGACATTTAAGGGAGCTCCTTCATGCAGATGTCTGTGGCTGTTACCATGCACGTTCCAAAAGACCTCTGGTCCTGCTTGCACAGCTGTGGCAAGTAGAAATTAAGAACATTAAAGGAATGTTCTTAACCTATGCAAATTCATGCACCAAGCCCTATCTGGGAAGGCTTAGAAAATGACCACAAGATCTGAATATGATCAGAGAATCTCACATGGTATCATGCTGAACATCCCTAAAATGTGCGTTCCGTTGTCCTGCAGGCAAGATGGACTTTTTCAGCCCCAGCAGGGAATGGATGGGGGAGCACCTGGATTGTTTTGTAAAAACAAGGATTGTTTTTATGGATCAAGAAATAAATACTCCTATGCAAAAATGAATCTTCTTCATCCAACATATGAGTACATACTCTATAGGCCCAGACATGTACCCGAAGAGATCAGTCTCTATCCCACAGTGGAAGGCAGGGCAGCTTTTTCTTTACACAAGTTTTTCTTTCACAAAGCCAAAGTTGGGCTCTACCAGGTGCAGCAGTTTGTAAAAATGGGAAGGGGAAATGGGACCATGTGTATTTCTAAGATTTCAGATCAGTGGACTGGCAACTACATCTATGAGGTTGTAGGAGGTATTAAGGAAGAGTGGGAAAGAGTAAGAGGAATGAAGAAGTGGAGGAAAAGTTCAAGGAGCCATGTGTTTCAGTTAAGCCAGAAACAAGTATGGATTTGAAGGAGTAAATGAAGAGAATTACAAACTTCCCCTGCTTTGTTTTTGTTTTGTTCTCAAAATGCTGATGTCCTTTTCTGAGTTAAGATCTCTTAAGTAAGCGTTGCCTGGTTTTCATGACCCCAAACACAACCATCAGATGCTCTGCCCTGCAGGCAGGGAAAGCAAAACCCACTTCGATGCAACAACAACTTTCATGAAGCCACATGAAGCTACTGAGGATAAACACAAATTCCTTGTGTCTAAACCTCACTTTAGCTGGGAAACCTGCTGCTTCAACCACACTAAGAAGAGATGAGCTGGACACGGAGTAGAACTTCATAACCAGTGAGTCTTACCCATGACTGCAAATTTTTCTGTTTTTACTATATTACCCTAAAATGCAGTTCAGCGTGAAATCTGACATCTGTAGCACAGAGGACTCTGAACAGAGTCAGAGTTAGGCTAAGATTTATACTTTTCTTACCTACTTACCACAGCTGGGGAAAAGGAGGAGGGTGTTTGGTCTCACAGGTCTGGTACCCCAGAAGTGGGCAGCAGTGATTGCAAATTAGTAAGAAAAGACCTCTTCTGACCTCTCAGATAAATCTCTCAGGTATCATATACAACTCCATACTCAAGCCCTTTACAGTAACACTGCATAGAGATTTTCTGCTATTCTGGCCAGAATCTTAGTGATTTGTTAGACTGAGTGGAAGAGAGAGACAGCTTTAGTCCATGAGAATGAACAAAAACAAACAAGAATTTTTTGTTCCAAGTTACTGGGTCTCACAGTAAACAGGACAACAAAGTATATGGCTCCACTTATGATTTTAAACATTCTCAGTTATTGAAATAAAATTTTCGGCGATAGCGTTCTCTCGTTCCCAGTGAACAGGAGGCTGCACTGGGGTGCTGTGTCAGAACCACAGCAGGAATCTGCCTGGGTTATCGATAAACTGGGGGCAAGGAAAGGGAAAGAGAACATGGACCAGCCTCATACTTGTGCAGTCTGCGCTTCCTAATGTAAGCACGTGTCTGCCCAAAACACAGAGAGGACAGCACAGAGAAGTAAAGGCAGCTCTCCTCATTTACTTTATTCTTTTCAGTAGAAATAAGGGAAAGCCTAAAACAGGGATCTTGGATTTAGACGG
Source organism: Chroicocephalus ridibundus (assembly GCF_963924245.1). NCBI lineage: Eukaryota > Metazoa > Chordata > Aves > Charadriiformes > Laridae > Chroicocephalus > Chroicocephalus ridibundus. Next base: position 103,004,571 of record NC_086285.1, read on the forward strand.
AACTCCATGGCTCAATGTTGATGTTATTTGCTTTGTGTACAACTGGTGTGTTCTAATGGACAAAGTCCATTTGCATCCTATCACAATTTTTAGCAATTTGCATATACTTATACAAGCACACAGGGACACACACAGATAGAAACACACACGCAGACAGATATGAGTGTGGACATCAAAACTTTTGCAACAAAAACCAACTAACTTCGAATCTGCAAAAAATACATGGTTGTAAACTGCCATTTGGTAAACCATATGGATTCAATGACAGATGGAATTTCTAATCCAGGATAATAGCTGAAACATGTGAGACAGACTTAAGTATGTATTGTGAACATTTGTTTGTTTGTATTTGGCTTTTTAAAAACACTTACATGAGTTTTCTACATTGTACTTAAAAAATGAAATTGTGGTTTTTTTTCCCAAATGGAAAAAAATTTAAAAAAGAGCTTGGCACCAGACAGGGGCCTGTGTTCTTTTGAAAAAACATGTACATCCAATTATGTACTCACGAAAAGCTGCACCTGCTACTGAAACAAAAAACAATTAATCTGTCAGTTCAAAGAGAGTACAACATTATTCTGGTGCCCGCAGTAGCTGTGAGATGAAAGTTATCAGTTCCTTCCATTAAGAAGTTTTTGAAACATTATTAGTCAAGAGGTTCTCTTTGGGAATGAAGGCAAATATTTTGAGGAAGATAGGACAGGACTTCCTTTGGCAAGAACCTTTATATATCCTGATTTTTTTTTTTCTGGTCCCATAGCAGAAAATCAGCCAGCAAATACTTCAAAGATAGTTTGGTCAAGGTCATGGCATAGTAAAAATAAGGGGCGGGGGGGGAGAGGGAGAGAATAAGTTCCAAGCCACATTTCTCTTATTACTCTTCCTTGAAATAAAGGAAAATTCACTAGCATTAGGTCTCCAGAGACCATGTTACTATGGTTACTAAAGTACAACAATCAAGGCCTGCAGCCATGCCTTGCTTTGAACAGATTTTCAAGTCACGCAACTTGGGTACTAAATTTCCAGGGTCAGTTGGCTCACAGTTTATCTGGAACAGCTTCATTTAATAGTGGATCGCTGGGTTTTTGCATCCTATGTGGGAGGGGGCCATTTTCTGGTGATCTAAATAAGTAGCTATTTAAAAACTCTGGAAATGATATACTCGTTCTTGTCTTATGCATATTAGGAGGAAAATGCAGACAGTTAATGTGTCTTCTGTCTTTAACTGTATTGTTTAGTGAATCAGTATTTCTTTCCACTGGTGTTTTTAGGACTTATAATTGCTCTTCTCAAAAATCCCTCTGGAATCCCTGAGGTTCTCATTATAAAGCAAAATGAAAAAAAAAAAAAAAAAAGAAGCTCTTACAGAACCCTGAAATAAAACCCCACATAAAAGACTATTCAGAAATACCGTATCTGGTGACATCAGAATATGGCCTTTGCTCAACAAGTACAGTATCTCTTAGCCCTCTGTACTCTTATGTATTTCTCTGATATGTACAAAGCAACTTCAAAAGGAATATTTCTGTGAGTAAGCACTATTTCGTGCAAAGGGGGAGTGGCAGAATTGTTTTTAACATTCAGTTTTGATCAAAGGCTTGTGTGTACTGCTTAGTTTTCAGGCAAAAGAAACAAACCAGAAGACAAATTTCCATCATGTGAGCCAGAGGAGGAAGTAAACCCTACAGGCTGACGCCTACAGCCATGGGTTTATACGGGAAGCCTTTCGGAGGGAAAGCGTTCGATCCAATTGATTGGTTTTCATAGCAGAAATGTTTATTTTCAAATACAAAGAAATACATACATATGATCATTATGCCCCCGTCACTATTCTTGTCTTTCCAGATAAAATGAAGTTCGCTTTCCTGCCTGTCTCCTTGAGCCTGGATATCACTTCAGGCTCCTTAAAGGCAGTACGGAAATTCAGCATCTAGTGCGGCGCTTCCCAAAGCGTGGCCTGGAAGAATTTTCAAAGATCATTCATGAATTTGAACCCTGGCCCTCCCATGTACTGTCGGAGGGAACAGCTGTGCCATCTGAAAGGCATGGATGATTATGAGCCGTTCAGCTGGTGAAATTTCTCGTTATTTCATTTTTCAGTATCCCATCACTTCTATGAAGGAATGAGGGCAACTTTGGAGAAATTTGTTTATATATGTGTCTTCAGTCTAACAAGGGAGCTGGAGGGCTGTGGCTCGTCAAGAGGCAGCAGACAAAACTGGCTTCCTGGAAATGGGTTAGGAAAATGTAAGTCACTGAGCTCTGGTAATTGTGAGCTATAAACTTTCAAGAAAACATAGTAGTTCCCTGGAGGGTGAGACTGTAATGCGTGCACACATGTAAACGCATTTTAAACCATGGTGATGTTGTTTTTTATATGCTTGATATGTAATAAGTATTGGACACCACCAAGAACAGCTTTGCCTTTAAAGTTGTTTTGATTGCCTGATGCAAAACTGTAAATGTAGTTTTTCTTCCCTTATACTTTCCTTCCAAGCTAAGCTTTTGTAACAAAGCTTGCTCAGTCTGTGTCACGTCCTTGTGGTAGGGCCTCTCGTCTTTACTATACGCATGAACCGCTGGCCTCCGATGAGCCCGGCACCTCAAAGCCAACCACTCTGCCCAAGATGGTACTGAGAAAGAAGAGCTGAAGCATCATTTGACTTTGTATGTGCCGCATGTTATGTGGTGCACGCTAGAAAGAGATACATCCCAATTGAATCCCATTGTTTTCACAAGTACTAAACACTAGAAATGAGAATTCAGACCGTGCTTCCAGATCAGAGCAGTACTAACGACTAGGACCTTAAAGACAGGTTTAGGGAAGGGTTTGTTGCTGCAAAAGTGAATTCATGGGTGACACCAAACACCTCAGTGCAAATTTGTTATATGGCGTGTTTGTTTAGAATAAATTATTAATACTAACAATGCTCACTACTGATGGTCAGGTTTGGTGTATTTTTTCATGTCTAATTGTAAAAAAATCCCTGATTCTTTTCTTTGCATTACCAATTGGGATTTCATATGGGAAGTGAGTATATGAACACTTCCTGAGATTAACGGACACTACACAAGTATAGGAGACTATTTATAGTAATCTAAAAAAGAAGAATATTCAAATCATTAATTCTAAAATTGTCAGGAAAAAAAGCATTTTTTTTATTACTGCATAGATGTATGTATCACGATTACTGGATATGCTAGTGAGTACTTGGATGAGTAGTGTGTCATTTACCTTAGCAATTATCATGAAGGGATACTAAAGTATGACATAATCTTGTATGTCTTTTCCTTTAGCTTCCTCATTAATCATGATGTTGAATTTAAAACTGTGCTCTACCAGTAATGGAACCCTACTGTCAATGCTCTTTCACAAATACTATGCCCTGGACTACACTTGGAAATAGAAACAATCTTTATATTGATTTATGCAGTTTCTCATTTCACTTCCTCAAAAGCAGATGTTGTATTCACAGATGGGAGCAAAGCTGGGGCAATATCGTATCTTCAGCGCAAGTTCAGCCCTTCATTCTTTCGGAGTTCTGCAGCTGCTTGGGGCTTTTCAGTCTTCTCTTCAACAATTTCAATATAGAAAATGCAAGCCTGATTAATTCCATTTGAGAAGACTCAAAATGAAGCATTAATTGCTCGCTGCTCTGCACTTGTAATAATAAATTTAGTTAGGTAGCCTTTGCAACAACAAATGTAGTAAGATTACCCATTATCTTCCACAGAAATAACTTACTGAAAAGAGTCTCGAGTAATATTTATCCAACATGTTGGACAATTAGACATATGTAAGTACCAAATGTCTGGAATTTTTTTTCAGTGTTATTTACATATAAGTGCATCAAGTCCTGGCGAGAAGAAGCCGTCATAATATTCCATCCACAGCTGACTTTTATTTGTGCTTGCAAACTGTTTACAAGTATGAATTGCAGACATCTCTTGCTGTAAGGAATCAAAACCTAGAAGACACAATGTTGCAGCCTATATACTGTAAACAGAATGTGATGTCCTAATTTCACAGCACTATTTTTCTGTGTATTTAGCACTATATATTACATTTTCTAACATGGAACTATTTCAGGGGGTGGGGAGAGGAGCAAAACAACCTGTATTTCACATTCTGTTCAATAATACATGCTAAAACAGCTTTTTTAAACGCCATTTCAGGTCAGTGGAGTTTTTAGGGAGTGTGGCATTCCTGCATTTGACTCTGGGAACTGTCTTATTGTTCTAGTTATCATCTTATGCATGTCTTGTGTCCTCTAAGTATCCTGTATAAAACACACCCTGCCCCACACCAGCAGCGGGGGTGAATTCTACTGCTGATGTGTTACGCTGACCCGAAGAGCCAAGCGACACCTTCTCTCTAATCTAGACACCAAGTGGATGACAGCGGATCATCATCTGGAAAGAGGGAAGGATGGAAAGTTAGAGACAACTCCTCAAACCAGCAGCAATGACTGCAAATCTCCGCCTGAGTTATGTAGATGAACCCTTCCCCAAGGCCCTTCTGTGAGCCCCTGCTTTTATTTGTTTTCTTATTGCTAAAAAAAAGCCCCGTCGCAGTTACTGGAGAATTGCGGGGGCATTGCAGTAACTGTGAGGAGGTGGGAAGGTGCAAAACACGTTGGGGAAAATGCCTGCTGTGTTCCACCATCAGCTTTTGCAGCTAGGAATTCCTGGGACGACTGCGATTTCAGTGGGATACAAAAACGATCTCATTTTTCTTTTTTCTGCTCATAAAATGTCAGGAACTGTTAAAATCAGAATGATGGAGATTTCTCTTGAAGTTCTTGGAACAGGAACAGAACTATTTGAAGGGTGCCTATCTGTCCTCCTGTCTCCAAATCAACGCTCTATCCTTGCTAATAGGAAACAGTACACTTAATGGTCAGCATCATGCTTTTTAACACCAGTTTTCTTTTCAGTTCAATCCCATCAAATGGCATATTCAAGTTTTAGTAACTGAGGTAGGCAAAAAGTAAAATTGAAATGTACTCAATATTTCTCGTAAAATATGTAGGTTTTTCTTTTGAAATCTTCATAAACACACAAAAAAAAAATCACTGCAAATTTGCAAAAATTCTTAGGACAACACACAATCTTGCCTGGACCCGCTTTCTTGCTCGTCCCTTCACCTTACTGAGAAGATACCACAGCTGCAGCTCATTAGCTTTTCTGAGTTGAGAATGAGGAATACACTGGAAGCAAGTGTCAGCTGTAAATACAGATTAGGCTACTAATTTATGATTTCACTTCAGCCAGTTGAAGGCCAGATAAACGATGTAAGATTGCGATTATCTACGATGATAGACAGGCATTATTTAAAGTGTATTTCTATGTCTTTGGGTTGGGTTTTTTTTTTACAGTACATGACTTCACCATCTTCAAAAATAGGACGCTTCCTCAAAAGCAAATGCTCATGCAGGAACTTGTATGGAAGGAGCAGCATGTCATGATTGCCTTCGTTACTTGAATGCACAAAGTCCAGTTCTAGTAGCAGACTAAGTGCCGGTGCATCCATACGATGCAGTGCTCACATACAGATATTGAACCGATTGATTGGCGAGGAGGGTTGCCAAGGGTTAGCTCTGAAGTCTGTGAGAGAAAAAAAACCTAACCGAGCTGAAATGGGAGAATATGTTTTGTTGGGGAGGAAGTCACGTGGCCGCTGGACCGTCTCCAGAGGCACCGAAATAGCCTGAGCAGAAACAGAGGAAGCGGCTGTGAAAAGTGAGCTCGGGTGGAGTTGGCTGTGATGAACAGTCTGGGGACAGCAACGGTGGCCGGAAATTCGGATCCACATCTGGTCTGTGCCGGACTGGCACAGCTTATTGATTCTTTACCTTAATGCTGCTGATGGACAACTTCTCCGTTCATCGGTACGCCTGAAATTTCTCAGCTAGGCCCCCTCATATGACAGCGGGAGATTGCCTCTGCCCTGACAAATGGAAGCCAACTTTTCCCGTGCCAGTGCAAACCAGAGAGGATGCCAGCTGTCCCTCCTCACTGCACACCTGGGCTGGCAGCTCACAGCTTGCGCCCCCCTCAGTTATAATCTGTCATTTCATGTTGGAGAAGCTAAGTACTAACTCCCATCAGTCCAACCACGTTCCCCTCACCCATATGCAAGATTTGAAAATGAGCACTTAATGGTGTTTCCCATTTTGCTACAAGGCTCCATGCAAGCCTCTACAGGGGTACTTGATTTTTCCCCTTCAAATCCCTCCTTAAAACCCTTGCAAAAGTCCTGGCAATGGTCAAGCTGCTCGTACATTATAAGCACTGGCAATCGGGGTTACCATTTTGTTCATTATTTCCATGCGCTCTGTTGCCCATCAAAATGCATCTTGTCTTATATTTAGGCTGCAAATCTGAAGGGAGAGGATCGCATCTTTTGGTTTTGCTCTGCCCCTCTGTCGAGCTGGAGGGTGCCACCGCCTGTATTTCAGAAACCTCAGCGCTGTGGCAGCATCCGTGATCGTTACAGTCCTAACAGTAGCACTAAGGACTGGAGGAGAGAGCAAATGGTATTTAGAGGTCACAGGCTTTTCTGTCCGGATTTGTTTGAGAAGAAAAAAAAAAAAAAAAAGAAGAATGGAATAAGCGAGAACATTAGTTACTTGTTTGAAGGGCAACAGAAAGGATATTTTTTGCACAAAGTTGTGGCCATGCCAAATTTCAAGTCTGGATTTTAGAAATATGCCTATTTGCAAAGGGAAAAAAAAAAAAAAAAAAAAAAAAAAGAGGGACCAGGGCCTCTGAAATGTTCCTTTGTGTTTTGCCTGCGCCTGGCAAGAAGAAAGCGAATGTACGCATGTGATAAAATGGCAAGTTACTCCTGACCCTATTTATGGCTCTTTTTTTCATGGCTAAATTCTCTGTAAGTCATCCCAAGTGACTAATGTCAGCTTAAATCATGTCATCTGAATTACTGGGAGAAGGTTCATGCTAGAAAACAAAGGAAAGCAAAAGGGTTGTTTGGGTAACTTTTAAAAGTTGTATTAACTGAAAAAGAAGATGCACTGAGACTATGAGCTCTTTATAACAACGTCCTATTTTGGTGGCACCATTTTAAACCAGTAGATTAAAAGGTAAAGCATGGTATCAAAATCCAACAGGATTTACTTTAGGAGGACTGTGCTAAGAGAGTCAGCACCGTTGCTGAAAAGGAGTTCAAGACCAGAATAAATCAAAATGTCTCTCTCTACCAGCTTTTCATTTCTGAAGCCCATGCCTTGGTCAACAACGCACTTTGTCTGACTCCCAATTTTCCTTTTCAAGTTTAAATTAAAAAATAACAGGAAGAGTAAAATCTCTTGCTCTCAGACTGAAATTCAAACTGGAGTACCTTTTTCAAGAGCACAGTTTTATCAAGTACTGATTACATAAATCAGTTTGGAAGGAGGAAGTGGAATTACACTAACAAGTTTAAAAAAATTACAGGAAACCAAGTGGGAAAAGGGTTTCCTATGTTATTTCCTTATGCAGAGTGAAGAACAGCACCAATAGGATGTTTTCTAATGTATCATTTTCCAACTCCCTTGGAATGAAACTTGAACCCTAGTTCAAGCTGTTAGTAGAGGCCACCTGGAAATACCGTTCAGTGCCAAAATGTGCACATGCACCTCTCTGTTCAAAGTAACTCCCAGAAAGCTTATTAATTGCAGCCACTTTTAAGGTAACGACACAATGTTAAACAACATGCTCAAACTGGCGTTCTATCAAATCCTGAATCCTTTACTTAGATAAAAAGTCTGACTTTCCTTGGTTTTGATTAAGAAGACTCGGGCTCTATTTGGTATTAAAGCTAAAGAAAAAAAGCTTCACTGACTTCAGCGGGAACTACCAAGCAAGAATCAAAATTTCCTATTCACAACAATGCCTAAATCCATGATATGGAATTAAGAGATAATATATAAAGGACTTGTCTGTGTGATAAAGTGCGTTTACCTGACTCTGCTATCGCTTTGCACCAATGCTCAATTCCAAGCACAAATGCTGCTGGTTCAGTAGCTAGATACCTGAATTGCCTCGCTTACAACATGTTACTTACAACTCAAATCAGCAAAAATCATCTGCTAAATGGTAGAACAAAAGTATGCCTACAAAACACAGAAGCTCAATTTGAAAAATCCAACTTTAGACGATTAAGTGGTTAATGTAGTGAAGCTAAGATTATTGATACCAGTAGAGAATTATAAGGGCCGCACCACCAAAACTAGCTTTTACTGTTTTCCTCCACTTCTGAAGACACACATGATCTTGAAGAAGTTATTTCTTTATTTTTGAAGATGTTTTTTAAGATGCCAGGCATCTGACAGTCTTGGTCTAAAAATACGAATAAGTAAGTTGTAGTCATAGTACTGTTTAGGAAGGGCGGAGAATGAAATTTTTACCATAGAATAATATACAAAATGTCAATAATTTGCTTTTTCTGCCATTGGTGAAAACTAAGAGGTCTGTCCCGTGTTTGGCCGGAAGAAATGAAGTCTCTTTCACATGCAGGAGGAGATTCCAAAGCGCTCAGCAGCCTGCTGCTAAGGATGTACACTGAGTGCAGGGGTCTCCTGGGCATAGTCTCCTGACATGCCAAAATGAATAAAGGCTGGCGTAGTTACCAGCAGATGCTCCGGAAGGGTGGGGTGGGCTGCAGACCCAGGGAGGTGCAGATGTTCCCACTGAAAGAGCAGGTGATTTCCGCATCTGAGCAACATTGTGGAGGCTTTTGTAAGGGAGCCTGTTATCACTCTGAACTACATACAGAAAAATAGGCTATGGGGTTTTTCTCTTCGGCACGCAGACATATTAAGCCTACAGCCACCATTCTGGATTGTAACTCAAATTATGCCTGAAAGGTTATTGCATTTCTTGCTCCCATGCATGTGTTTTAAAGTGAAAGAGCAACGAAGTCCAATACCTTTTTATTCAACCATATGTCATTATTTGGTTTTAGCAGGAAAAATATAACTCAGGCATGCAGAGCTAACCATCTCTGCTCAGGAAGAGTAAATGTACAGTGTCACTGAATAAGAAATACCAAGATAGCATGATGACTGGCATCTTCAGTGCAACCGTAACGAAAAACATGGGACAAAATCACAGAAATGTGATTCTTGTGCCCTGAAGCCTTAAGAGAAGAGGACTCGTGGAAATCTGTCTGTGAACCGGGCAAAAGAGTGTCTTGGAATATCCTGAAAACAACATGGACCTTCCATGAAAGAGTGTGAGCAGCCGGTGAGCACGGAAATGACAAAACAGGCTAGGTCTGGCCTTTATCAGTATTCATCAGTGAGATGGGGCATGACAGAACCAGGCAGTCTTACTCCATTAGCATCTGTTTGAGAGCTGCCTGGTTCACCCAGATTTCATTTTAATTTTTGTGACATTTTGGATATAAAACACTATTTTCACACCTGAAAAGAATTATGTCCAGTACATCTGGAGACAGAAATACAATAAATCCTATGCTGCAGCCTACAACAGTGAAACAGAAGACCAACAGACAAAAGAAAGAAGGAAGAAACGACCATCAAGACATCTCCTTCAGCAGCAAGGACTGAGACAGAAATCTGAACATCAGTGATTCTTCCATAACGAGCAGAACAACTGCAGGAGCAACTGTGGGGTGGTCACTAAGGTCCACATGACAATTTTAGCAGGTTGCTGCTTCGTATATGGGTGATGATTACGCAAGAAGCAATGTCAGTCATGATGATGGGGCCACTGCCTGACTGCGTGCCATTGAGAAAGCAAGTCCAGAGAGGACCTCCCTCTCAACAAAAGACGTTTAATTCTTCAGATAGGATAGTATAATACATGGCAATAACACATGCATTTGGGATGAGAAATAACCTGCACAACAGTGTAGACTCTGAGTCTGGACTTGAGACTGTGAGTACAGCGTAGCTGGGGGGAAGAGTAGGAGGTGGCTAACAGCCATGCGATGATTATTGCAATCAAGCCTATTGCCTAGATACCCACCAGTGAATCATTCCTATTTTTCCAAGTCACTATTTTATTGTGTTTCTCCACCCCATCACCCCATAAATTCTGTCTGGATTTATTGACTGCCAATACAATTTATTTTCCCACTTTTCTGGTTACGGGTTTGGCCCAGTGTTCCTTAAGTGTTCAGTAACAGGCTTCAGAAACTGAATGTGGCCATTTTCTGCCAGAAGGCATGTGGCACAAGGGTTGCAATACCACCTGTCTTGGAAAATATTTCGAAATTGCAAAGTTAAAAATCATTACTGCAGTCAGCAGTCGGAGTCTGAAGACTCCAAGGAAAGCAAAGATTGCAAGAATAGGAGATACTGAAAAAGACCATTAGTAAAATTGGACTTTGGTTCTTAGAGCTTTGTCTGTCTTCCCTCCGAAGGGAAACAGACAGATGGCAAGAAAAAGCTCTCTTATCCAAAAGAAGTGATCTTAAAACTTAAAACACTGGAAGAAATTATTTATTTAGTTACCTGCTGTGCTCCACTAAAAAGTCTTTGATAAACTGGTATCATTGTTTATTCTATTATTGCTGATGAAAGCTATTTGATTATAGCTGTAAAAAATCTCTATAAAATCTTAAATAAAAAACACATGTTGTGGCAGAGGCCTTTAGAAATAAAAAACATTTTAAACATACTTTGAAGACAGCCTAATTCCACTGTTTTCTTTTAAGCTGAAAGAGGAAGTGCTGCATTATTCCAAGACTGGAGAGTCACAGATACATTATTTACCAGTAAATAGAGTTCTTGTTATTCCATATTTCTATCTATGCATAGAGCACAGTGATCATAACCACTAGGAAAAAAAATGCAGTTGTCCCTGATTTTCCATTAACATTGCAGTTAGGGATAGTATTATTCACACATATTTTGGTGATTCAGATTATTCTGGTTTGTATTATATAAAGCCTCTAGCGGAGGTTACACAGTGCAAGGTGGTGTCACAAGGAGCAAAGTGCCTTTTGACAGATGAAAAATATCTTTTGAGAGCCAATAAAGTGGCCAGATTCACAAGTCAATATGCAAAGCAAGATGATTTGCTTTTCCTTGGAAGAAATCACAAATGCGACTGTTTAGTTAAAACCCCAGAGTCCCTAATAACCAACATGGTGAATTTGGTTGAACAACTAAAAAACCCCACTTTTCTTCACATGCTATGGCCATTGAATGAGCATCTGAGCCAAACTCAGTCCCCAGGAAACATTCCCAGCAAGGCCTAAGGAAAATTCACCCTCTTATCCTAGGTCAGACATGCCCATAAATGAAGCCTGGTGAATACATTCATATTAACATTAACTTAATCATCTAGTTAATGATCCACATTATGTATGATCCAGGATAAAAAAAGATAATATCTCCCATATATTCAAAAGGAATATGACTCCTATAGACCCTGCAGTGAGCAGGCCGTTAGCATACACAGTAGTATTGGTCTCTTGTAACCTACCTGAAATTACGTATCAGTGTTCTCTCCATGTGCTCGAGGCCGTAGGGATACTGTTTGAAGATCCCTAATGATTACAACTTGTGGGCATGTAACGTACACCCAACAAAACACAAACTAATGACAGGAGAGCCTCATTAAAAATTAGATACTCACCATATTTATCACTTATTGTACGCCCTGGACTCCCTCTTCGTTGAGAATGGCAATGAATGATTGCAAATAATACCTGACAGCCAAACATCTCAATTTAGCACTAGCACTAACTAATCAGATGCCTCTGTGTTACTTGCTTTGAAATACAAAATTAAAATCTTCTAAAGTATTCAGAGGAAGTAAAGCAGGGTGCCAATTTCCATTCCACAGACTCGAATGACTTACGATATTGGATCCCATGATAAAATGTCTTTTTTCTTTAATAGTATATAGCATTTATTTGCCGGAGGCTACTATTTAATTTACATTTACATGTATCTCAGAGCTGTCAGTAAAACACAATTTTTATACCATTAATATTATCCTATCCAAAACAACTATACATATGTACTCTTAGTCACATAGGAATTTCCAAGGACCTCAGTGTATAAAAGGCATTATTACATCATGCGTTTGAAATGCAGATGTATCTGGGATGGACTGCTGTGCTCTATCTGGTTCAGTAGTTCACAGCAGTATTAATTCTTCATCCAGATTAATGGATCCAATTCTCAGTAACAGTATGGCCCCTTTATGCTGCTCTGCCAATATAAAGTCATCCTGAAGGGGATAAAAATACATAGAAGGATTAACTTCTGCACACACCGCTTCCCTCGGAGCACAGAGTTGAGGAAGTAGGATAAATTAAAATATCCCAAAATACTCTCAACTCAGATCAGAAACCAGGCAAGCTCCTATTGGCACCATCAAAATATGGGCCAAGTGAAATAAAGCTCTGCTGTCACTCCAAGTGACAAAGAACTGGTCCACTGGAAATTTTGAGGACGTAATGGTGCAAGGTACAGTTGCCCAAACAGAGACTGACTGGGACTATGACGACTGCCAGTTTTGCTCTTGCAAGAAGTGCTCCCAAGTGTGATCCTTGAACAACTCGCACCAAGACCGACCATTTGTTCAAAATTGCCACAGAGCATTAACCCAAATCATCAAACTAAAGAAGTCAGAGCCAGAAAAGACGGCATTTTTGCACTCACTTCTAGGAGAAGTCCACCTTCTTGTACAGCAGTCTTGTTAGACACATTGTCTTCTTTTATCGTTGGGCCAACTTGCTTCTTAAAGTGCTTTTCTTGAATGGCTGTTGGAAAGAGTTATTATCAACTTAGAAATCATAACGATTAAGGTCGCTAGACTAAAATTCTTATTTAGGCATTTAACATGCATTGATTTCATTGGGAGTTGCTGTCTTTGTGGTCTGGATCTCAGTCACTGACAACTTTCTTTTGCTGTGAGGGAGATAGATACATATTTGGCAGTCCAGATGTTTTTTACATGAAATATCTATCACATTTTTTATTGAACATATTTTTTGCATTAGTGTACTCTACAGAAAGCAACAACCAAAACCCACAGGAAAGAAAGAAAAGAAAGTTAGCAAGTTGTTTTGTTTATAAAAATATGTATTATGACAATATAAAGAAATGCCTGTATAGCTCAGAAGACAAGGGACTGAAATAAGTTTCTTCTTTTCAGTGCTGTCCTTCTTGGCATCAGATTATTTTCAGTCTCACTTTACCCTATTCCCTTCTACGTGTCTGAGCCTGACTGTAAGATTCAAGGGAATGTTCTTAAACTGTTTCAGTTTTAAACAGAGGTTTAAAGTTTGTTTTCAGCAGGTGATTTACTACATGAAATTCATTAAATTCTCTCACTACAGATTGAAATGGCATATATTTTTCCTAATAACAATGAAAACCTTCATGGGAGTCAAAACTGGTGAGTGGTCTTCCCAGCACACGGGTTATCATTGCTTGATGTATCATTGAATACTCAGATTAAAGTCTTCATATCGATATATCCCATAGAAAAATCCCTGTAATACAATCCCATTTCTGGGGATAGTGAAAGAATTTCTGAGAAGGCTTACAGCAGTTAACACCTTTGGATCTGCATGATTTAGGGAGTATGACAAGAACCCGACTTTATCATTTGGTCAGTAAAAATTAAGGAGTCAGCTTCACTCTTACTGCCCCATCCCAGAGATGGGTCATACAAATATGCCGGTAGCAAACAGAGATTCAGTTTTCTGTTTGTTCTCCTTTCCACGGAGAGAATGAGAGAGGAGAGCATACCAGCGAGATTAGCTGGGACATTTGATACACATTGTCCCTTCCAACTAAAGGAGAGCTGGAGCAGCCACTGCCAGAGATGGTTAATAATCCAAAAAAAGAAGGGTTGAGACGGACAGGAATAGTTTATACCAAATGAGAATATGAAGCGGAGACAGCCAGCAAGCCTCTAATGCTCCTGAGCTTGCTGATAAAAGCCATGAGAATGGGATTTAAATTTTTAGTAAGATACCAAATTAAGAAAAAGGTCTACATTTTTAAATGGCTTGAATAATGTTTGCTGCAAATGACTGAGGATATGATCTAAATGGAGTCACTTCCTTTCCGAAGGGCTGTGCAAGAGCCCCTTATCAATTTAACAACCTGGTGAGGGACTGTTGCAAAGTACATATGCATTTTACAACCGATGATGGCAATGCAGAACCACACTGACTAAATATCCGTGATGTTTTTTAGCTTACATGGTAAATATTTGCCGCCAGTGATAATGTCGGTCATTACCCCAAAGCAATCATCTCAAATGTATAATTAGATGTAATAAATCCCTCCCCTGGGCATGGGAAAACACATCAGGAAAATCCCAAGCTGCCTAAACCAGATCCCTACCCATGTTTTCCAGCAAAAACAGTTTTGTGATTTTAGACTTGCAAGCTTGGCTGCTATGAACAGGAGATACAGATTCCTCAATTTGCATTTTCATTTTGGTATACCTTTTCAACTAATTGGAAGAGGTCGCTTTTCCCCCCCTTGACCGGCCAAGCCTTCTGCTACGCCTGCCCATAAGAACAGACATATGGACATTCATGACAATAATTTTTAAAAGCCCAACCCCTATTCCAATGGCCTTTTCCAGAGTTTCCCCCCTCAGAAAAGATGTTTTTGTAATTATTGACACAGTGGTTTGCAGTCTTTGTGCAGGTTTAAGGACAGACTGGGAGGGGTGAGAGGAAACGAAGGTTTACTTTTTTGATGCGTTCTTTTGGCGCTGTGAAAATTCCGCCAGTTTGAACTTCATCGTTAGTGGAAACTATTATTTTACCCGACTGAGCGGGCCAGAGCTCCCTCCCTGTTTGTTAGCCTTCAGGCTCACACAAACACAGCAGCAGCAGCACAAGAGATGTTTGTTCCGCAGCTCGTCTGGCTACTATAAATTCCATCTCCAAATGGAAAGTATTTTAATGTTATTTTGCCAGCTAGAGTTACCCGTATGTTAGGCCACACACATCCGTTTCATAACATACCCCACTCACTGGCCTGGGCTGCAAGGAGACCCATTGCACCATCAAAGACGAACGACACCCGTCGTGCCAAGAAGAAAGAGCTCCTCATAGACGGGGATGTTTGATCCTCGCACCTGAGGCAGCAGAGCCGCTGCTCACTGCTCACC